>NC_092709.1:352332119-352666650 GCF_047496885.1 Scyliorhinus torazame | reverse complement strand
ATGAAAAGCCTTGGGATTTTCCTTAATCCTGTTTGCCAATGATTTTTCGTGACCCCTTTTAAACCTTCTCACTTCTTGATTACAGTTCCTTCTAAATTAAATTAAAATCGCTTATTGTCACAAGTAGGCTTCAAATGAAGTTACTGTGAAAAGCCCCTTGTCGCCACATTCCGGCGCCTGTTCGGGGAGGCTGGTCCGGGAATTGAACCGTGCTGCTGGCCTGCCTTGGTCTGCTTTAGAAGCCAGCTCCTTAGCCCTGTGCTAAACCCGCACCTACTTTCCTTATATTCCTCACGGGCGTTGTCTGTTCCCAGCTTTCTAGCCCTTCCAAATGTTTCCTTTTACTTTTGAAGTAGGCTCACAATATCCTTTGTTATTCAAGGTTCCCGGAAGTTGCCATATTTATCCTTCAGGAACGTGCTGTCCTGAATTCCTATCAACTGATATATGAAAGCCTCCCACATGTCAGATGTTGATTTATCTTCAAACATCTGCCCCAATCTAGATTCTTCAGTTCCTGCTGAATATTGTTATAATTAGCCTTCCCCCAATTTAGCACCTTCACCCGAGGACTACTCTTTATCCAACAGTACCATAAAACGTAACTGAATTATGGTTACTGTTTCCGAAATACTCCCCTACAGAAATTTCGGCCACCTGGCCAGGCTCATTCCCAATATCAGGTCCATTGCAGCCCCTTCCTTAGTTGGGCTATCTACAAGGTTTCAAGAAGCCTTCCTGGATGCTCCTTACAATCTCTGCCCCATCCAAGCTCCTAGCACAAAGTGAGTCCTAGGCAATATAGGGGAAGTTAAAATCACCCTCCACAACAACCCTCTTACTTTTATACCGTGCCAAAATCTGCCTACATATCTCCCGCTGGCTGTTGGGAGGCCTGTAGTTAAACCCCCAACAAAACAAAGAAAAGTACAGCACAGGAACAGGCCTTTCGGCCCTCCAAGCCTGCGCCGACCATGCTGCCCGTCTAAACTAAAATCTTCTACACCTCCTATTCCTGAGCTGTACCCATATAGCCTCACTGTATGAGCCCTCTGAGGTGTCCTCCCGCAGTACAGCTGTGATATTCTCCCTAACCAGTGGCACAACTCCTCCACCCCTTTTACATCCCCCTCTATCCCGCCTGAAACATCCAAATCCTGGAACGTTTAGCTGCCAATCCTGTCCCTCCCTCATGCAAGTCTCTAACGGCAACACATCATAGTTCCAAGTACTAATCCGAGCTCTTAAGTTCATTGGCCTTACCTGTTACACTTCTCATATATTGAGACAAATGTACTTCAGTCCACCAGACCCTCGTTGATCAGCAACCACACCCTTGTCTGCTGTTTCTCTCCGGCTAACTGGCCCTACTCTCCAGTTCCCCCTCAGTTAATTCACCTTATGACCTATTGCTCCCGTGCCCACCCCCCTGCCATACTAGTTTAAACCCTCCCGCGTGACATTAGCAAACCTCGCGGCCAGAATATTTATGCCTCTCCAGTTTAGATGCAACCCGTCCATATTGTACAGGTCATACCTGCCCTCAGAGCTCCCAGTGGTCCAGATATCTGAAACCCTCCCTCCTACACCACCAGTTTAGCCACGTGTTGAGCTGCACTGTCCTATTTCTAGCCCCACTGGCGCGTGGCACAGGGAGTAATCCTGAGGTTACATCCCTTGAGGTCCTGCTTTTTAACTTTCTGCCTAGCTCCCTAAACTCCTGCTGCAGGACCTCGTCACTCTTCCTGCCTATGTTGTTAGCACCAATATGTACCACGACCTCTGGCTTTTCACCCTCCCCCTTCAGAATGCCCCCTGCCCGTTCAGAGACATCCTGGACCCTGGCACCAGGGAGGCCAACATGAGGTGAAAAATTTGGATTTATTTTAGTTGAAGTTAGATAAACGCAAGAGAGAGAAAGGAATAAAGAGATGTACTGATGGGGTAAATGAAGAGCAATAGGGGCATAAACATCTGGAGGACTGAATGAGTGGTTGTGGAATTTGTGTGTAATATGCATCATTTGTTCTATTAACATACGTGAACAGGATGGGAATAGAGGGATAAGAAACCCGGAAGTGTAGAAGATTTTAGTTTAGACGGGCAGCATAGTCGGCACAGGCTTGGAGGGCCGAAGGGCCTGTTCCTGTGCTGTACTTTTCTTTGTTCTAAGAGTGGGGATTCAGTCTCAGAGCCTAAGTTACCTGTCAGCGCATTTTAGTTGAAGGAGTGGCACTTTGGTTAGCACTGTTGCCTCGCAGCACCTGAGGTTCAATTCCGACCTCGGGTGACTGTGTGGGGTTTGTACTTTCTCCCCGTGTGTGCGTGGGTTTCCTCCGGGTGCTCCGGTTTCCCCTACAATCCAAAGATGTGCGGGTTAGGTTGGATTAGCCGTGCTAAATTTCCACTTGGTGTCCAAGAATGTGTAGGTTGCAGTGGTCGGGTAGGGGAATGAGCCTAGGCAGCGTGCTCTTTCAGACGGTTGGTGCAGACTCGATGGGCCGAATGGCCTCCTGCGCTGTAGGGATTCTTTGGTTGAACCTTTTGTGCCCAGCTCCTCGTCCTTTCTCTGATTCTCTTCCTGAGGTGGGTTGCCAGTGTGTAAATGTGCTTCTCTCTATCAACAGCTGCTGGCTTGTACTATTTGGCAGAATTAATCGAAGAATATACAGTCATTACCAGCCGCATCATCAAATACATGATATGGGTGAGTTTTTAAATTAATTTGAGGGATGTGGGCCTCGCTGTTTCGGCATTTATTGCCCATCCCTAATTTCCCTTGAGACGGAGGTGGGGGTGAGCTGTTATTTTGAACCACTGTACTCCATGTGGTGTAGGTACACCCACTGTGCTGTTAGGGAGGGAGTTCCAGGATGTTGCCCCAGTGACAGTGAAGGAACGGTGATATATTTCCATGTCAGGGTGGTGAGTGACTTGCGGGGCGGGGGGGGGGGGGGACCTCCCAGGTGTTGGGGTTCCCAGGTGTTGGGGTTCCCAGGTATCTGCTGCTCTCACCAATGCCCTATACAGCTGTAGCAAGTCTTCCCTAGTTCCACTCCCCTTGCAAAACTCCAACATTCCATTTGCCTTACTGATTACTTGCTGTACCCGCATGATGGCTTTTTAATGATTCATGTACAAGATCACCCAGATTCCTCTGGGCTGCAACATTCCGCAGTCTCTCCATTTCAATCACATTCTGCTTTTCTATTCTTCCTGCCAAACTGTGCGATTTCACACTTCCCTACATTATGCCATTATGCTCCATCTGACAAACTTGTGCATTTGAATCTTCCTCAAATTACGAGACCAAAATATACTCTAGGTGCAGGGCAGGATTTTCTCGCTGGCGGGACCTTCCAGTCTCGCTGAAGGCGACCCCTTGCCAGTAGGGGTGGATAGACTTGGGTTGTTTTTGTTGGAACAGAGAAGACTTGAGCGGCAATTTGATCGAGGTGTACAAGATTGTGAGGGGCATGGACAGGGTGGATAGGGGACATTAGTTGAAGGGTCAGTCACGAGGGGATGCAAGTTCAAGGTGAGGGGCAAGGGGTTTAGGGGGGATTTGAGGGAAAACAGAGGGTGGTGACGGTCTGGAATGCCCTGCCTGGTGAGGGTGGGAGAGGCGGGTTGCCTCACATCCTTTAAAAAGTACCTGGATGGGTGGCATGTGGCGCAGTGGTTAGCACTGGGACTGCAGCGCTGAGGACCCACGTTCGAATCTTGGCCCTGGGTCACTGTCTGTGTGGCGTTTGCACATTCTCCCCATGTCTGCGTGGGTTTCACCCCCACAACCCAAAGATGTGCAGGATTAGCCACGCTAAATTGCCCCTTAATTGGAAAAAAAAATTGGGCACACTAAATTTTTTTTAAAAGAAAGTACCTGGATGAGCACTTTGCACGTCATAATATTCAAGACCGCATGTTCGTAAATGGGATTAGGTAGGTAGGTCAGGCATTTTTCATGTGTTGATGCAGAGTCTATGGGCTGAAGGGCCTCTTTTGCACTGTATTTTCTATATTATGTGACCTATTTATCCCTACACTCTGCTTTCCGGTAGCTAACCAATTCTCTATCCATGCTAACGTGTTACACCTCCTATACCATGAGCACTTAATTTGTGCAGTACTAATAATCTATTATTATCACAAGTAGGCTTACATTAACACTGCAGTGAAGTTATTGTGAAAATCCCCTAGTCGCCGCATTCCGGCACCTTTTCGGGTACACAGAGGGAGAATTCAGAATGTCCAATTCACCTAACAGCATGCCTCTTGGAACTTGTGGGAGGAAACCGGAGCACCCGGAGGAAACCCACGCAGACGTGGAGAGAACACGCAGACTCCGCACAGACAGTGACCCGAGCCGGGAATCGAATCCCGGTCCCCGGCGCTGTTAAGCAACAGTGCTAACCGCTGTGCTACCGTGCCACCCTTAACCTCTGATTTGACACTTTAACAAATACCTTTTAGAAAGTTAAGTACACCACATCTGCAGGTTCTCCTTTATCCGTGTTGCTTGTCTTCCTTAAAGAACTCTTAATAAATTAGCCAATTATGATTCCAATATTTTGCTCAACTCCATTTACTATGGAGATTGTTCAACTCCAATCTCTGTCTATTTTTCAACTGCTCGCTGACTTGAAAAGGTAGTGGTGAGCTGTTATCTTGAACCGCTGCAGTCTGAGCTGTAGGCACACCCACAGTGCTGTTCGGGAGGGAGTTCCAGGATGTTGCCCCAGCGACAGTGAAGGAACGGCGATATATTTCTAAGTCAGGGTGGTGAGTGACTTGGAGGGGAACCTCCAGGTGGTGGGGTTCCCAGGTATCTGCTGCTCTTGTCCTTCTAGACAATAGTGATCGTGGGTTTGGATGGTGCTATCTAAGGAACCTTGGCGAGTTCCCGCAGTGCATCTTGTCGATGGTGCACACGGCTGACACTGTTCGTCGGTGGTGGAGGGTTTGAATGTTTGTGGAAGGGGGAGCAATCAAGCGGGCTGCTTTGTCCTGGATGGTGTTGAGCTTCTTGAGTGTTGTTGGAACTGCACTCATCCAGGCAAGTGGAGAGTATTCCATCGCACTCCTGACTTGTGCCTTGTAGATGGTGGACAGGCTTTGGGGGGGGTCAGGAGGTGAGTTAGTCGCCGTAGGATACCTAGCCTTTGACCTGCCCTGGTAGCCACAGTATTAATATGGCTCGTGCAGTTCCATTTCTGATCAGTGGTAACCCCCCAGGATGTTGATTGTGGGGGATTCAGCGATGGTAATGCCATTGAATGTCAGGGGGCGGTGGTTAGATCCTCTCTTGTAGGAGATGGTCATTGCCTGGGGCTTGTGTGGTGTGAATGTAACTTGCCCCTTGTCAGCCCGAGCCTGGATATTGTCCAGGTCTTGCTGCATTTGGACATGGACTGCTTCATTATCAGAGGAGTCGCGAATGGTGCGGAGTGTTGTGCAATTATCAGCGAGCATCCCCACATCTGATGGTTGGGTTTAGGGCACCACCATGAGAAATTCCTTCTTCCCAATTCTGAAACGATTCAAAGTGATAGCCTTCATTGGTGACGGTGATTATGCTTTGTTGAATCTAAATTAAACTTGACACATGAAATGAAAATCGCTTATTGTCACAAGTAGGCTACAAATGAAGTTACTGTGAAAAGCCCCTAGTCGCCACATTCCGGCACCTGTTCGGGGAGGCTGTTACGGGATGCACATGCAGTAATGTCAACGTTCACCAGGAAAAGCATTACCACAGAATCTTTACTGTGCAGGAGGCCTTTCGACCCATTGAATCTGCACCGGCTCTGAAAGAAAATTCTGCCTCGTCCCTCTCCCCTGCCTTATCCCTGTAACCTTGCACATTCTTTTCAGATAACAATCCAGTTACTTTTTGAATACGCGATCGAACCCGCCTTCAGCATCCTCTCAAGGTTTATTGTATACTGTATTATATTGAAGCTGTGATTATTCCCTGGGTACCAGTGTCAGTCAATCAGGCACATAAACCTCTGATACTCCGGGAACCTCCGCTTGTTTTTTACACGGTGTAGCTCATGGAGGTGGATTTAATCATTACCTGGCGATTATTTGAATGGCCCAATTATAAAAGATGTCCTTTGGCTATCTGCCCAGCCCAGCCCCCTTCTCGATTCAGACTCTGATCAGCTGACAAACCTGTCAATTCCGTTACCTGGCCACAGCAGGAAAACATGGGGTTCTTGGTACATGCCCATTTTGTTTCAGCTCTACCCACATCTGGACCCTGGACTTTTGCTAATCTTTTAATTCTCTCACAAAACTGTCTGACTTTACAGTCTGCTGCAGATTGCCTTTTTGACCATTTGGTCAATGAAGACCCAAATCCAATTCGCTTTTCAAACCCCTTTTACCCAAGAGTGGCCCCAGCAGCACTGGAACAAAATGAGTGAATTGCGGTTAATTGCGTATAATCATTATCATTTCATAATCTCCAGGCATAGCATTTTATTTTGCTTTGTTAATCAGCATGAAGACTGGTATCGGGACTACTCAAGATTCTTAATCTCCTCGATCCCCCTCATTCTATACACCAGTGTTTTTAAAAACTCTTCTGTGGGCTCATGATTAGCAACCGTCCAGCCCCCGCCACCCAAACCGTCCAGCCCCCGCCACCCAAACCGTCCAGCCCCCGCCACCCAAACCGTCCAGCCCCCGCCACCCAAACCGTCCAGCCCCCGCCACCCAAACCGTCCAGCCCCCGCCACCCAAACCGTCCAGCCCCCGCCACCCAAACCGTCCAGCCTCTGCCACCCAAACCGTCCAGCCCCCGCGACCCAAACCGCCCAGCCCCCGCGACCCAAACCGCCCAGCCCCCGCGACCCAAACCGCCCAGCCCCCGCCACCCAAACCGCCCAGCCCCCGCCACCCAAACCGCCCAGCCCCCGCCACCCAAACCGCCCAGCCCCCGCCACCCAAACCGCCCAGCCCCCGCGACCCAAACCGTCCAGCCCCCGCGACCCAAACCGTCCAGCCCCCGCCACCCAAACCGTCCAGCCCCCGCCACCCAAACCGTCCAGCCTCTGCCACCCAAACCGTCCAGCCCCCGCGACCCAAACCGCCCAGCCCCCGCGACCCAAACCGTCCAGCCCCCGCCACCCAAACCGCCCAGCCCCCGCCACCCAAACCGTCCAGCCCCCGCCACCCAAACCGTCCAGCCCCCGCCACCCAAACCGCCCAGCCCCCGCCACCCAAACCGTCCAGCCCCCGCCACCCAAACCGTCCAGCCCCCGCCACCCAAACCGCCCAGCCCCCGCGTCCCAAACCGTCCAGCCTCCGCGATCCAAACCGTCCAGCCTCCGCCACCCAAACCGTCCAGCCTCCGCCACCCAAACCGTCCAGCCTCCGCCACCCAAACCGTCCAGCCCCCGCCACCCAAACCGTCCAGCCCCCGCCACCCAAACCGTCCAGCCTCCGCCACCCCAAACCGTCCAGCCCCCGCGATCCAAACCGTCCAGCCCCCGCCACCCAAACCGTCCAGCCCCCGCGACCCAAACCGTCCAGCCTCCGCCACCCAAACCGTCCAGCCCCCGCCACCCAAACCGTCCAGCCTCCGCGTCCCAAACCGTCCAGCCTCCGCGATCCAAACCGTCCAGCCTCCGCCACCCAAACCGTCCAGCCTCCGCCACCCAAACCGTCCAGCCTCCGCCACCCAAACCGTCCAGCCCCCGCCACCCAAACCGTCCAGCCCCCGCGACCCAAACCGTCCAGCCCCCGCCACCCAAACCGTCCAGCCCCCGCCACCCAAACCGTCCAGCCCCCGCCACCCAAACCGCCCAGCCTCCGCCACCCAAACCGTCCAGCCTCCGCCACCCAAACCGTCCAGCCTCCGCCACCCAAACCGCCCAGCCCCCGCCACCCAAACCGTCCAGCCTCCGCGTCCCAAACCGCCCAGCCCCCGCCACCCAAACCGCCCAGCCCCCGCCACCCAAACCGCCCAGCCCCCGCCACCCAAACCGTCCAGCCCCCGCGTCCCAAACCGCCCAGCCCCCGCCATCCAAACCGCCCAGCCCCCGCCACCCAAACCGTCCAGCCCCCGGCACCCAAACCGTCCAGCCCCCGGCACCCAAACCGTCCAGCCCCCGCCACCCAAACCGTCCAGCCCCCGCCACCCAAACCGCCCCGCACCCGCCACCCAAACCGTCCAGCCTTCGTGACCCACCATCTTCGCTTACCTTAAATACGACAGCTGAGCTTGCGTGGTCCTCACGATCTCGCTTGCTTTGTCGTTCAATCTTACATTTCTGTATGGGTTGTTCATCAATGGTGGTGTGGCCTGCTTTGTCCTGTTGTGGATTCTCCCGGAGCTCACACCACCACTGCTTTGTCCTGTTGTGGATTCTCCCGGAGCTCACACCACCACTGCTTTGTCCTGTTGTGGATTCTCCCGGAGCTCACACCACCACTGCTTTGTCCTGTTGTGGATTCTCCTGGAGCTCACACCAACACTGCTTTGTCCTGTTGTGGATTCTCCCGGAGCTCACACCAACACTGCTTTGTCCTGTTGTGGATTCTCCTGGAGCTCACACCACCACTGCTTTGTCCTGTTGTGGACTCTCCTGAACAGCTCACACCACCACTGCTTTGTCCTGTTGTGGATTCTCCCGGAGCTCACACAACCAGTGCTTTGTCCTGTTGTGGACCCTCCTGTACAGTTCACACCACCACTGCTTTGTCCTGTTGTGGACTCTCCTGAACAGCTCACACCACCACTGCTGTGTCCTGTTGTGGATTCTCCCGGAGCTCACACCACCACTGCTTTGTCCTGTTGTAGATTCTCCCGGAGCTCTCACCACCACTGCTTTGTCCTGTTGTGGACTCTCCTGAACAGCTCACACCACCACTGCTTTGTCCTGTTGTGGACTCCCCTGAACAGCTCACACCACCACTGCTTTGTCCTGTTGTAGATTCTCCCGGAGCTCACACCACCACTGCTTTGTCCTGTTGTGGATTCTCCCGGAACTCACACCGCCACTGCTTTGTCCTGTTGTGGACTCTCCCGGAGCTCACACCACCATTGCTTTGTCCTGTTGTGGACTCTCCCGGAGCTCACACCACCACTGCTTTGTCCTGTTGTGGACTCTCCTGAACAGCTCACACCACCACTGCTGTGTCCTGTTGTGGATTCTCCCGGAGCTCACACCACCACTGCTTTGTCCTGTTGTGGACTCTCCCGGAGCTCACACCACCACTGCTTTGTCCTGTTGTGGATTCTCCCGGAGCTCACACCACCACTGCTTTGTCCTGTTGTGGACTCTCCTGAACAGCTCACACCACCACTGCTGTGTCCTGTTGTGGATTCTCCCGGAGCTCACACCACCACTGCTTTGTCCTGTTGTGGATTCTCCCGGAGCTCACACCACCACTGCGTTGTCCTGTTGTGGACTCTCCTGAACAGTTCACACCACCACTGCCTTGCCCTGTTGCGGACTCTCCTGAACAGCTCACACCAGCACTGCTTTGTCCTGTTGTGGATTCTCCCGGAGCTCACACCACCACTGCCTTGCCCTGTTGTGGACTCTCCTGAACAGCTCACACCACCACTGCTTTGTCCTGTTGTGGATTCTCCCGGAGCTCACACCACCACTGCTTTGTCCTGTTGTGGATTCTCCTGGAGCTCACACCACCACTGCTTTGTCCTGTTGTGGATTCTCCTGAACAGCTCACACCACCACTGCTTTGTCCTGTTGTGGATTCTCCTGAACAGCTCACACCACCACTGCTTTGTCCTGTTGTAGACTTTCCTGAACAGCTCACACCACCACTGCTTTGTCCTGTTGTGGATTCTCCTGAACAGCTCACACCACCACTGCTTTGTCCTGTTGTAGATTCTCCCGGAACTCACACCACCACTGCTTTGTCCTGTTGTGGACTCTCCTGAACAGCTCACACCACCACTGCTTTGTCCTGTTGTGGATTCTCCCGGAACTCACACCACCACTGCTTTGTCCTGTTGTGGATTCTCCCGGAACTCACACCACCACTGCCTTGCCCTGTTGTGGATTCTCCCGGAACTCACACCACCACTGCTTTGTCCTGTTGTGGATTCTCCTGAACAGCTCACACCACCACTGCTTTGTCCTGTTGTAGATTCTCCTGAACAGCTCACACCACCACTGCTTTGTCCTGTTGTAGATTCTCCCGGAACTCACACCACCACTGCTTTGTCCTGTTGTGGATTCTCCCGGAACTCACACCACCACTGCTTTGTCCTGTTGTGGATTCTCCCGGAACTCACACCACCACTGCCTTGCCCTGTTGTGGATTCTCCCGGAACTCACACCACCACTGCTTTGTCCTGTTGTAGATTCTCCTGAACAGCTCACACCACCACTGCTTTGTCCTGTTGTAGATTCTCCCGGAACTCACACCACCACTGCTTTGTCCTGTTGTGGATTCTCCCGGAACTCACACCACCACTGCTTTGTCCTGTTGTGGATTCTCCCGGAACTCACACCACCACTGCCTTGCCCTGTTGTGGATTCTCCCGGAACTCACACCACCACTGCTTTGTCCTGTTGTGGATTCTCCCGGAACTCACACCACCACTGCTTTGTCCTGTTGTGGATTCTCCTGAACAGCTCACACCACCACTGCTTTGTCCTGTTGTAGATTCTCCCGGAACTCACACCACCACTGCTTTGTCCTGTTGTGGATTCTCCCGGAACTCACACCACCACTGCTTTGCCCTGTTGTGGACTCTCCTGAACAGCTCACACCACCACTGCTTTGTCCTGTTGTGGATTCTCCTGAACAGCTCACACCACCACTGCTTTGTCCTGTTGTGGACTCTCCTGCAGCTCACACCACCACTGCTTTGTCCTGTTGTGGACTCTCCTGCAGCTCACACCACCACTGCTTTGTCCTGTTGTGGATTCTCCTGAACAGCTCACACCACCACTGCTTTGTCCTGTTGTGGATTCTCCCGGAGCTCACACCACCACTGCTTTGTCCTGGTGTGGACTCTCCCGGAGCTCACACCACCACTGCTTTGTCCTGTTGTGGATTCTCCTGAACAGCTCACACCAACACTGCTTTGTCCTGTTGTGGATTCTCCTGAACAGCTCACACCACCACTGCTTTGTCCTGTTGTGGATTCTCCCGGAGCTCACACCAACACTGCTTTGTCCTGTTGTAGATTCTCCCGGAGCTCTCACCACCACTGCTTTGTCCTGTTGTGGACCCTCCTGAACAGCTCACACCAACACTGCTTTGTCCTGGTGTGGACCCTCCTGAACAGCTCACACCAACACTGCTTTGTCCTGTTGTGGACTCTCCTGAACAGCTCACACCACCACTGCTTTGTCCTGTTGTGGACCCTCCTGAACAGCTCACACCACCACTGCTTTGTCCTGTTGTGGACCCTCCTGGAGCTCACACCACCACTGCTTTGTCCTGTTGTGGACCCTCCTGAACAGCTCACACCACCACTGCTTTGTCCTGTTGTGGATTCTCCTGAACAGCTCACACCACCACTGCTTTGTCCTGTTGTGGACTCTCCTGAACAGCTCACACCAACATTGCTTTGTCCTGTTGTGGACTCTCCTGAACAGCTCTCACCACCACTGCTTTGTCCTGTTGTGGATTCTCCCGGAGCTCACACCACCACTGCTTTGTCCTGTTGTGGACCCTCCTGAACAGCTCACACCACCACTGCTTTGTCCTGTTGTGGATTCTCCCGGAGCTCACACCACCACTGCTTTGTCCTGTTGTGGACTCTCCTGAACAGCTCACACCACCACTGCTTTGTCCTGTTGTGGACTCTCCTGAACAGCTCACACCACCACTGCTTTGTCCTGTTGTGGATTCTCCCGGAGCTCACACCACCACTGCTTTGCCCTGTTGTGGATTCTCCCGGAGCTCACACCACCACTGCTTTGTCCTGTTGTGGACTCTCCTGAACAGCTCACACCACCACTGCTTTGTCCTGTTGTGGATTCTCCCGGAGCTCACACCGCCACTGCTTTGTCCTGTTGTGGATTCTCCTGAACAGCTCTCACCACCACTGCCTTGCCCTGTTGTGGACTCTCCCGGAGCTCACACCACCACTGCTTTGTCCTGTTGTGGACTCTCCTGAACAGCTCACACCACCACTGCTTTGTCCTGTTGTGGACTCTCCTGAACAGCTCACACCACCACTGCTGTGTCCTGTTGTGGATTCTCCCGGAGCTCACACCACCACTGCTGTGTCCTGTTGTGGATTCTCCCGGAACTCACACCACCACTGCTTTGTCCTGTTGTGGACTCTCCTGAACAGCTCTCACCACCACTGCTTTGTCCTGTTGTGGATTCTCCTGAACAGCTCTCACCACCACTGCTTTGTCCTGTTGTGGACCCTCCTGAACAGCTCACACCACCACTGCTTTGTCCTGTTGTGGACTCTCCTGAACAGCTCTCACCACCACTGCTTTGTCCTGTTGTGGACTCTCCTGAACAGCTCTCACCACCACTGCTTTGTCCTGTTGTGGATTCTCCCGGAGCTCACACCACCACTGCTTTGTCCTGTTGTGGACTCTCCTGAACAGCTCTCACCACCACTGCTTTGTCCTGTTGTGGACTCTCCTGAACAGCTCACACCACCACTGCTTTGTCCTGTTGTGGATTCTCCTGAACAGCTCACACCACCACTGCTTTGTCCTGTTGTGGATTCTCCCGGAGCTCACACCACCACTGCTTTGTCCTGTTGTGGATTCTCCCGGAGCTCACACCACCACTGCTTTGTCCTGTTGTGGATTCTCCTGAACAGCTCACACCACCACTGCTTTGTCCTGTTGTGGATTCTCCTGAACAGCTCACACCACCACTGCTTTGTCCTGTTGTGGACTCTCCTGAACAGCTCACACCACCACTGCTTTGTCCTGTTGTGGACTCTCCCGGAGCTCACACCACCACTGCTTTGTCCTGTTGTGGACTCTCCCGGAGCTCACACCACCACTGCTTTGTCCTGTTGTGGATTCTCCCGGAGCTCACACCAACACTGCTTTGTCCTGTTGTGGATTCTCCTGAACAGCTCACACCATCACTGCTTTGTCCTGTTGTGGATTCTCCCGGAGCTCACACCAACACTGCTTTGTCCTGTTGTGGATTCTCCTGGAGCTCACACCACCACTGCTTTGTCCTGTTGTGGACTCTCCCGGAGCTCACACCACCACTGCTTTGTCCTGTTGTGGACTCTCCTGAACAGCTCACACCACCACTGCTTTGTCCTGTTGTGGATTCTCCTGGAGCTCACACCACCACTGCTTTGTCCTGTTGTGGATTCTCCCGGAGCTCACACCAACACTGCTTTGTCCTGTTGTGGACTCTCCTGAGCAGCTCAAACCACCACTGCTTTGTCCTGTTGTGGACTCTCCTGAACAGCTCACACCACCACTGCTTTGTCCTGTTGTGGATTCTCCTGAACAGCTCACACCACCACTGCTTTGTCCTGTTGTGGATTCTCCCGGAGCTCACACCACCACTGCTTTGTCCTGTTGTGGACACTCCTGAGCAGCTCAAACCACCACTGCTTTGTCCTGTTGTGGACTCTCCTGAACAGCTCACACCACCACTGCTTTGTCCTGTTGTGGATTCTCCTGAACAGCTCACACCACCACTGCTTTGTCCTGTTGTGGATTCTCCCGGGGCTCACACCACCACTGCTTTGTCCTGTTGTGGATTCTCCTGGAGCTCACACCACCACTGCTTTGTCCTGTTGTGGATTCTCCCGGAGCTCACACCACCACTGCTATGTCCTGTTGTGGATTCTCCTGAACTGCTCACACCAACACTGCTTTGTCCTGTTGTGGATTCTCCCGGAGCTCACACCACCACTGCTTTGTCCTGTTGTGGACACTCCTGCAGCTCACACCACCACTGCTTTGTCCTGTTGTGGATTCTCCTGAACAGCTCACACCACCACTGCTTTGTCCTGTTGTGGATTCTCCCGGAGCTCACACCACCACTGCTTTGTCCTGTTGTGGACTCTCCTGAACTGCTCACACCAACACTGCTTTGTCCTGTTGTGGACACTCCTGCAGCTCACACCACCACTGCTTTGTCCTGTTGTGGACACTCCTGCAGCTCACACCGCCTCTGCTTTGTCCTGTTGTGGATTCTCCTGAGCAGCTCACACCACCACTGCTTTGTCCTGTTGTGGATTCTCCCGGAGCTCACACCAACACTGCTTTGTCCTGTTGTGGATTCTCCCGGAGCTCACACCACCACTGCTGTGTCCTGTTGTGGATTCTCCCGGAGCTCACACCAACACTGCTTTGTCCTGTTGTGGATTCTCCCGGAGCTCTCACCACCACTGCTTTGTCCTGTTGTAGACTTTCCTGAACAGCTCACACCACCACTGCTTTGTCCTGTTGTGGACTCTCCTGAACAGCTCACACCACCACTGCTTTGTCCTGTTGTGGATTCTCCTGAACAGCTCACACCACCACTGCTTTGTCCTGTTGTGGATTCTCCTGAACAGCTCACACCACCACTGCTTTGTCCTGTTGTGGACTCTCCTGAACAGCTCACACCACCACTGCTTTGTCCTGTTGTGGATTCTCCCGGAGCTCACACCACCACTGCTTTGTCCTGTTGTGGATTCTCCTGAACAGCTCACACCGCCACTGCTTTGTCCTGTTGTGGACTCTCCTGAACAGCTCACACCACCGCTGCTTTGTCCTGTTGTGGATTCTCCCGGAGCTCACACCACCACTGCTTTGTGCTGCTGTGGATTCAGCCGGAACTCACACCACCGCTGCTTTGTCCTGTTGTGGATTCTCCCGGAGCTCACACCGCCACTGCTTTGTCCTGTTGTGGATTCAGCCGGAACTCACACCACCACTGCTTTGTCCTGTTGTGGACTCTCCTGAACAGCTCACACCACCACTGCTTTGTCCTGTTGTGGACTCTCCTGAACAGCTCACACCACCACTGCTTTGTCCTGTTGTGGATTCTCCCGGAGCTCACACCAACACTGCTTTGTCCTGTTGTGGACTCTCCTGGAGCTCACACCACCACTGCTTTGTCCTGTTGTGGATTCTCCTGGAGCTCACACCACCACTGCTTTGTCCTGTTGTGGATTCTCCCGGGGCTCACACCACCACTGCTTTGTCCTGTTGTGGATTCTCCCGGAGCTCACACCACCACTGCTTTGTCCTGTTGTGGATTCTCCCGGAACTCACACCACCACTGCTTTGTCCTGTTGTGGATTCTCCCGGAGCTCACACCAACACTGCTTTGTCCTGTTGTGGACCCTCCTGAACAGCTCACACCACCACTGCTTTGTCCTGTTGTGGATTCTCCTGAACAGCTCACACCAACACTGCTTTGTCCTGTTGTGGATTCTCCTGGAGCTCACACCACCACTGCTTTGTCCTGTTGTGGACCCTCCTGAACAGCTCACACCAACACTGCTTTGTCCTGTTGTGGATTCTCCTGGAGCTCACACCACCACTGCTTTGTCCTGTTGTGGATTCTCCTGAACAGCTCACACCAACACTGCTTTGTCCTGTTGTGGATTCTCCCGGAGCTCACACCACCACTGCTTTGTCCTGTTGTGGACCCTCCTGAACAGCTCACACCACCACTGCTTTGTCCTGTTGTGGATTCTCCTGAACAGCTCACACCACCACTGCTTTGTCCTGTTGTGGACTCTCCTGGAGCTCACACCACCACCACTTTGTCCTGTTGTGTAATCTCCTGAACAGCTCACACCACCACTGCTTTGTCCTGTTGTGGATTCTCCTGAACAGCTCACACCAACACTGCTTTGTCCTGTTGTGGATTCTCCCGGAACTCACACCACCACTGCTTTGTCCTGTTGTGGTCTCTCCTGAACAGCTCACACCACCATTGCTTTGTCCTGTTGTGGACTCTCCTGAACAGCTCACACCACCACTGCTTTGTCCTGTTGTGGATTCTCCTGAACAGCTCACACCACCACTGCTTTGTCCTGTTGTGGATTCTCCCAGAGCTCACACCACCACTGCTTTGTCCTGTTGTGGACTCTCCTGAACAGCTCACACCAACACTGCTTTGTCCTGTTGTGGATTCTCCCGGAGCTCACACCACCACTGCTTTGTCCTGTTGTGGTCTCTCCTGAACAGCTCACACCACCATTGCTTTGTCCTGTTGTGGTCTCTCCCGGAGCTCACACCACCACTGCTTTGTCCTGTTGTGGTCTCTCCTGAACAGCTCACACCAACACTGCTTTGTCCTGTTGTGGATTCTCCTGAACAGCTCACACCACCACTGCTTTGTCCTGTTGTGGACTCTCCTGGAGCTCACACCAACACTGCTTTGTCCTGTTGTGGACACTCCTGCAGCTCACACCGCCACTGCTTTGTCCTGTTGTGGACACTCCTGCAGCTCACACCGCCACTGCTTTGTCCTGTTGTGGACACTCCTGCAGCTCACACCGCCACTGCTTTGTCCTGTTGTGGATTCTCCCGGAGCTCACACCACCACTGCTTTGTCCTGTTGTGGATTCTCCCGGAGCTCACACCACCACTGCCTTGCCCTGTTGTGGATTCTCCTGAACAGCTCACACCACCACTGCTTTGTGCTGTTGTGGATTCTCCCGGAGCTCACACCACCACTGCTTTGTCCTGTTGTGGATTCTCCTGAGCAGCTCACACCACCACTGCTTTGTCCTGTTGTGGATTCTCCCGGAGCTCACACCACCACTGCTTTGTCCTGTTGTGGATTCTCCTGAACAGCTCACACCGCCACTGCTTTGTCCTGTTGTGGACTCTCCCGGAGCTCACGCCAACACTGCTTTGTCCTGTTGTGGATTCTCCCGGAACTCACACCACCACTGCTTTGTCCTGTTGTGGACTCTCCTGGAGCTCACACCAACACTGCTTTGTCCTGTTGTGGACACTCCTGCAGCTCACACCGCCTCTGCTTTGTCCTGTTGTGGACACTCCTGCAGCTCACACCACCACTGCTTTGTCCTGTTGTAGACTTTCCTGAGCCTCTCCCTCCCGGTTTAGTTGTGAGATCCTGGCCTGTTTGTGTCTCTGGCCCTCTCTTCCTTATTACAAAATGATCCATTTTAAATTTTACTCTCCTGCTGCTTGTTTGCTGCTGACAAAATGGCGGAATCGCAATCACGCCCAGAGTACGTGACGTCGGTGTTCGGGGCGCGTGACCTGTTCTCTGCCTCGCTTCAGG
Source organism: Scyliorhinus torazame (assembly GCF_047496885.1). Lineage (NCBI taxonomy): Eukaryota > Metazoa > Chordata > Chondrichthyes > Carcharhiniformes > Scyliorhinidae > Scyliorhinus > Scyliorhinus torazame. Next base: position 352,649,457 of record NC_092709.1, on the reverse strand, counting down.
CAGGAAGACTGCAGTGAATTAAAACCTCCTGCTGGGTCTGCGCGCTGACATCAGGAGGAGGCGGAATTCCTCGCTGGACTCGGGGCATGCGCGGCGATGAGCGGGCAGGCACGCGCGGCGATGAGCGGGCAGGCACGCGCGGCGATGAGCGGGCAGGCACGCGCGGCGATGAGCGGGCAGGCACGCGCGGCGATGAGCGGGCAGGCACGCGCGGCGATGAGCGGGCATGCACGCGCGGCGATGAGCGGGCAGGCACGCGCGGCGATGAGCGGGCAGGCGTGCGCGGCGATGAGCGGGCAGGCGTGCGCGGCGATGAGCGGGCAGGCACGCGCGGCGATGAGCGGGCAGGCACGCGCGGCGATGAGCGGGCAGGCACGCGCGGCGATGAGCGGGCAGGCACGCGCGGCGATGTGCGGGCAGGCACGCGCGGCGATGAGCGGGCAGGCACGCGCGGCGATGAGCGGGCAGGCGTGCGCGGCGATGAGCGGGCAGGCGTGCGCGGCGATGAGCGGGCAGGCGTGCGCGGCGATGAGCGGGCAGGCGTGCGCGGCGATGAGCGGGCAGGCGTGCGCGGCGATGAGCGGGCAGGCGTGCGCGGCCTGCATTTTTTAAAGCGGCTGCTGCGGCGGTTGCGCATGAATTCCCGCGATCGGGAACGCTGCGATGGGTGGCTCACCCTCACCTGCCCGTGGACCCACCCGCAACCCTGACTTTGAAAATGACTGATGTACATAACCTAACCGATCTGAAACTCTGCTAATCACCGCCAGTGGTCCCTTATTGTCGTTATTACCTGGCTAGGATTTCAATATTCTGGCCCATTTAATATTTTGTGTGCTGCACCCGAGTGGTATTTATCACAAGATGAGTTTTTTGAGCTCCGGCCCACGTTCCGGAGTTGTTTGGTGCCCCTTTACTCCCTCCACGAAATGTATTGGTGAGTTACCACATCTGGATTACTCGCACACTGACCCTATTATAGAAAAGACAGAGCCTCCTGAGGTGCCGAATGGATTTCACCAGAACCAAGTTGTTACAACCATCAGCAATAAGTGAACAGGCTGCCGACTCGTAATCCAGCAAAGAGCAGGCGGGGGGGTGACCTGATGGAGATCTCTAAAATTAGGGAAGAGTTTGATGGGGTAGACTTGGAGAAGATTTATTTACACTTGTGGGGGGGACCAGGATCAGTGGCCATCAATATGAGAGAATCACTGATAAATCCAGAGGAATTCAGGAGAGACCACAGAATGGGGGGGGGGGGGGGGGGGTGCACTCACTATCAGAGGTAACAGCTGAGGTGAATAGCAGACATGAGGGAGAAAGGAATAGAGGGATTTGTTGATGGGGTGTTTGTGTGCAATATGAAAACTTGACACCGATCTGTGACTGGAAAGGCTGGTTTATTTATTTGTTGGTTTCTTGTTCACGGGATGTGGGCGTCGCTGGCTGGGCCAGCATTTATTGCCCATCCCTGACGGCATTTGAGAGTCAACCACATTGCTGTGGGTCTGGAGTCACATGTAGGCCAGGCCGGGTAAGGACAGCAGATTTCCCTCCCTAAAGGACATGAGTGAACCCGATGGGTTTTTACGACAATCGGCAATGGTTTCATGGTCATCGTTGGACTTTTAATTCCAGGTTTTTATTGAATTCAAATTTTGTCACCTGCCTAGGTGGGATTCGAACCCGGGACCCCAGAGCGTTACTCTGGGTCTCTGGATTATTAACCCAGTGGCGATACCACTACACCACTGGCTTCCCTTGTGTTCTGTATTGTGATTGTACTGCCTCATTAAAGGCAATATATAAATGAAAGTTGTTCATCTTCAATTCTCAGTTCTCCACCGGAGTCCTGGTTGGTCTCTACCTCTTTGAGAATTTTCCTGCATTAATGATTGGAGTCGGACTCTTCACAAACCTCGTCTACTTTGGCCTATTGCAGACATTTCCATACATCCTCCTGACGTCACCCAATTTTATACTGTCCTGTGGTAAGTACCTTGTCCACTCCTCGAGGTGACTGCGCCTGAGGTAGAGATAAATGTCCCCGTGCCCCCTCTGTCATTCAGTCTATCTCTCCCCTTGCACCCTCCCTCCCCCAAACTTGGTCTGTCTCTCCCATTTTCAGCAGACCCCTCAATCAGTCTACCCTTCCACTCCCCTCACCCCAACTTGCTTGGACTGCCCCTCCCCTTAGCCCCCTGCCCCCTCCCACAACTGTCCCACCTGCCAACTCCTCCCACCCCCATGTTCTGCCTGTCCCTCTCCTGTCCCGTCCCTCGCATTCACTGCACCCTTCGATCTGCCCCTCCTTCTTCACCCTCTGTATTCCCCGTCCCTCGTCACTAGGTTTGCCCCTCGTCACTAGGTTTGCCCCTCCCCCTCACCTCGGTGTGCCACCCTCTCCCTCCGCTCCCTGCTCCATTCCAGTAACCGAGCAATTGGCCCTCTCCATGATTGCCATACTCCGGGTTTACATTGTTTAATTGATGACTTGCGTGTGTATTGATATACTGAATGTGGTCTATCTGTGGGGGCTGATGGTGGTTTTACTTGTTCCCCACAGTGCTGGTGGTCTGTAACCATTACCTGGCATTTCAACACTTTGCTGAGGAATACTATCCCTTTGCTGAGGTAAGGGGAGCAGTCACTGCACTGTGATCAGATAACGGCAACATGGCTTTATGACGGGGGCATTGTGTTTGACAAATGTGTTCAATTTTTAAGGATGCAACCAGTAAGATACTGAAAGAGGGGAACCAGTAGATGTGACTACTTGGATCTCCAAAAAGCGTTCAATAAGATGTCACACAAGCTCAGGGCTCACGGCGGTAGGGGTAATATATATTAGCATGGATAGAGGATTGGTGAACAGACAGGAAGCCAAGAGAAGGCATTAACGGGGCGCTTTCAAGTTGGCAAGGCTGTGACTAATGGAGTGTTACAAAGATCAGTGGTGGGCCTCCTCTTTACAATCTATCAGCTAATTAGTCAGACATCCAGAGTAATGTATCTGAAGTTTTCTAATGGTGCAAAGCTGGATGGAAATGATAGCTGTGAGGAGGGCACAGAGAGACGGCAAAGAAATATAGGCAGGTTAAGTGAATGGGCTGCCAGAGGGCAGGTGAATTATAACGTGGGAAAGTTATTAACTTTAATTGTAAGAATAGAAAAGCAGAATTTTATTTTATTAAGGCATTTATGGTTTGATAAAAATAAATGATACAGATACAAATGTAAACCTAGTTCAGTGCGTAACCCACCCCTCCATCTCCCACTGTTCGCCTACTCCAAACACACAATATCCTAACTCTCCCCTACCCCCCCCCCATATTGAATCTGCTGACAGTTTAATTTTCTCCGAAGAAGTCGATAAACGGCTGCCACCTCCGAACAAACCCTAACGTTAATTCTCTCAGGGCAAACTTAATTTTCTCAAGGCTTAAGAAACCCGGCCATGTCACTAACCCCTGATTTTAGGGGCTCTGAGTCCCTCCACGCTAATAAGATCCGTCTCTGGGCTACCAAGGGGGCAAAGGCCAAAACGTCAGCCTCTCTCGCCCCCTGGACTCCCGGATCTTCCGGCACTCTGAAAATCGCCACCTCTGGACTCGGTGCCACCCTGACATGACATCCGCAAATCCCTGCCTGTAACCCCTAAGCTTTGGGCAAGCCCAAAACATGTGGACATGGTTTGCTGGCCCTCCTGCACACCTCACACACTTGTCCTCTATCCCAAAAAACTAGCCCATCCGGGCCACCATCATGTGTGCCCGGTGAACCACCTTCAATTGTATCAGGACGTAAGATAAGGACGTGTTGACTCTGCTCAGAGCATCCTCCCACAGACCCGCCTCTACCTCCCCTCCCAACTCATCTTCCCATTTACTCTTTAGCTCACCTATCTGAGTTTCCTCCCACTCCATGTGTTCTTTCTAGATATCCAAGACCTTCCCCTCTCCCACCCCCGTTCTGGAAACCACCCTGTCCTGTATCTCCTGTGGCGGTAGGAGCGGAAAGGTCGAAATCTGCCTTCGCGCAAACTCCCTTATCTGCATCGAAATCCATTCCTGCCCGGCAATTCAAACTCCTCCTCCAAATCCTCTAAACGTGGAAAGCTCCCATCAATAAATAAATCCCCCAGCCTCTCAATCCCTGCTCTCTGCCACCTCCGAGACAGCACCCCCCCCCCCCCCCCCCCCCCACACCTAGCCTTCCTGGGACAAACCGGTGGTTGCCACAAATTGGAGCCCACACCGACGCTCCCTCCACTCCCATATGCTTCCGGCACTGCCCCCGAACTCTCAAGAGCCGCCACTACCACTGGGCTTGTGGAGTACCGGGTCGGCGAGAACCGCAGAGGAGCCGTTACCAATGCCCCCAAACCTGTGCCCTTACATGATGCTGCCTCTACTCGCTCCCACACCGACCCTCCCCCCCCACTACCCACTTCCTAATCATGGCTATATTTGCCGCCCTGTAATAGTTCCTAAAGTTTGGCAGCGCCCGCCCACCCCCGGCGCGGCTCCCCTCCGACAGCACTTTCTTTACTCGTGGGGTTTTACCCGCCCACACAAGCAGAGATTACCCTATTCACCTGCTTAAAAAAGGTCGTTGGTATAAAAATAGAGGGGCAGATGAGGAGGAATTACTTCACGCAAAGAGTTGTGAATCTTGGAGTTCTCTCCCTTAGGCCGTAGTGGAGGCTCCATTGTTGAATATATTTCAGGCTGGGATAGACCGATGTTTGAATCGAGGGATATGGGGAGCGGGTGGGAAAGTGGAGTTGAAGTCCATGCTCTGCCATGTTGGGTGGTAGAGCTGGCTTGACAGGCCGGGAAGTCTAATCTGTTATGTCCTTATGTGGGTGGCAGTGTGTGAGCTGTTTTGTGACACTGAGGAACCCGTATTGTGTCTAGCCAATCTTTCCCCGCCAACAGAATTGAATCAACTAGGGTGTGGGGGCAGCAGCTTGCCAGCGGGGGTGTGGGGGGGAGCGACATCATTGACCGACCTGTTCAATTGCCAAGTTTATCATTTGGCTATGCAGTCATCTCATTCTCTGTGTTCTGTCAGGTACTGGCTTACTTCACACTGTGTCTGTGGGTTGCCCCTTTCTCCTTCTTTGTGTCGCTGTCTGCCGGTGAGAATGTCCTTCCATCCACAATTCAGCATGGAGGTGAGTGTGAGCAACGTGGCTCATTAAACGCTGGCAACGCCTTGATTTGTGAAATTAGTTCAGCCGAGTGGTTTGTGGGTCGGAGGTGTGGTTTGGCGCAGTGGTCTTCAGGTTGAAAGGGTTGGTTTGGAGGGTTAGTTTGTCGCAGAGGTTTGCGAGTCAGGTTGGAGGGGTGCAGATGTTCGGGGGTCGGAGGGGCGCGGGGGGGTCGGAGGGGCGCGGGGGGGTCGGAGGGGCCGCGGGTGGGGGGGGGTCGGAGGGGCCGCGGGGGGGGGGGGGGGTCGGAGGGGCCGCGGGTGGGGGGGGGGTCGGAGGGGCCGCGGGTGGGGGGGGGTCGGAGGGGCCGCGGGTGGGGGGGGTCGGAGGGGCCGCGGGTGGGGGGGGGTCGGAGGGGCCGCGGGGGGGGGGGGGTCGGAGGGGCCGCGGGGGGGGGGGGGGTCGGAGGGGCCGCGGGGGGGGGGGGGGGGTCGGAGGGGCCGCGGGTGGGGGGGGTCGGAGGGGCCGCGGGTGGGGGGGGGGTCGGAGGGGCCGCGGGTGGGGGGGGGTCGGAGGGGCCGCGGGTGGGGGGGGGTCGGAGGGGCCGCGGGTGGGGGGGGTCGGAGGGGCCGCGGGTGGGGGGGGTCGGAGGGGCGGCGGAGGAGGGTCGGAGGGGCGGCGGAGGGGCGCAGGGGTTAGGGGATCGGAGGGGCGCAGGGGTTAGGGGGTCGGTTTGGGGCAGTGGTTTGCGGGTCAGAGGGTTGCTTTTAAGGTTTCCTTAATTTTCCACAGACGATGTTGTGTCAAACTACTTCACGAAGGGCAAGAGGAGCAAGAGATCGGGAATTCTGGTGATCTTCACCTTCATCAAAGAGGCAATCCTGCCCAGCCGACAGAAGATATACTGACAGCCACCAAGTGTGTCTGTTGAGCAGCACTAACAGAACTGACAGGGTGGAGCAGAGACACCAAGAGACTTTACTAACGTGGAGGATGATCAGCTCCTGCCTTGGAGTTTAATTTGGAATTACTGTTTGATTATTTTTTGTTTTGTATATGGCCTCTCCTCCCTGAAGAAATATCATTTGAAGATGATTTTAAACATTATTTTTGCACCGGTTTTGGAATTTCGAAGAACATTCAAACGACCACAAAAAGCAAATCTTGTTGCATTTGGAGAGGACTCCGTTGAAGCTCCCCACGCGATGTATTCCGTGTAAACCTTGCCATTTTATAATGGAGTGGATAATTACTGTATATGGTCATTGATGCTTCCAGTAAATCTTGTTCAGTTTAATGCAAATTTCACTTTGGTTCTACTTAAAGACAGTGCCCCCCCCCCCCCCCCCCGCCCTCGGCTCCTTTCAAAGATGACCCTCTGTACTTGCATTCTGTGAATTCATTTTCCAGTTGGTAGAACGTGACCTTTAGTTCTCGAGTCACAGTGGTGGACAGCACAGAACAGGCCCTTCGGCCCATTGAGACTGCGCCAGTCAGAAACAACCACCTAACCATTCTGATCCCATTTTCCAGCACTCGCCCCATAGCCTTGGCATAGCAAGTGCACATGTAAACGCTTCTTAAATGTTTGCTTTGAAATATATTTTCTTCCATACACAACATCTCAAAATAAACATGGTGCATACAGTTCGTTCATTCACCTACCCCCCCCCCCTCTTTTAAACCAGCCTGCTCCCACACCGCTCACACGCATCTTCTACTCCTGGGGAAAAACGCACTCCTGCAGGTCCCAGGCATGTGAACCCTATGCACCACCTGAAACTGTATGAGGCTCGCCCTCGCACGCTCCAAACTCCCCACCCCATCTCGATCCCCAACCCTTCCTCCCACTTCCTTTCCACTAGCAAGGTCCCCTTCTCCCAAAAAACCCGTAGATATCTCCAAATCTCCCCCCACCCCCACTCATCAGGAGCCAGCAACAACGTATAGTCTGCGCAAAGTCCCACACCTCCCAGTATCTAAACTCATTCCCTCTCGCTAACTTTAACCTTTCTTGCCTTCTTACAGCCCTACAAACTTGCACTCTCTATCTCTTCCCCCTCACCACCTCCCATCCATCTCTTCTCCCACCCCCCCCCCCTGCCCCGCCCCTGTATAAATCTCTGGTTCCCACTTATTGGATACTGACATATGCCCTAGTTTAAAGTGCCTCCTAAACTGGTTCCAAATCTTAATTGCAGCCTCGACCACGGAGCTGCCCGTATATCTCCTGTGGGAATCGCGGACGTCGCCAGGGTCCTCTGATTCGCCACACTTCAAGAGTCCTCCCGCAGAATCCAGTCTGACCCCCCACCACCACCACCGTCTCAACTTCTTGGCATTCGCTGCCCAATAGTAATGCAACAGGTTTGGAAGTGCCAGCTCTCCCTCCCGTTTCCTTTGCAACAAGGTTCTCCTGACCCTCGGTGTCTTGCCTGCCCAAACAAACTCTGAAATCAATTTATCCACCCTTCAGTGAAAAGCCTTGGGGAGGAAAATTGGAAGGGATTGAAAAATACGCAAAACCCTTGGCAACACACTCGAACCAGCCTCCCCGAATAGGCGCCGGAACGTGGCGGCTAGGGGCTTTTCACAGTAACTTCATTGAAACCTACTTGTAACAATAAGCGATTTTCATTTCATTTCACCGCCTGTACCCTCCCCGCCAGGGTCAGATGCAGGGCGCCAAACCATTTCAGATCCCCTCTTATCAAATCTGTCACATTCCACTTGTGCGTAGTTGCCCAATCCTGCGCCCCATGAATCCCCAGGTACCGACACCTAACGTTGGCCACCTTGAATGGCAAGGCTCCCATATTCACACACTGCCCTGGGCATTCGCCGGGAAGACCATGCTTTTCCCAACATTCAATTTATACCCGGAAAATGCTCCAAATTTCCCCAACTAGTCAATAATTCTCTATACTGTCCAATGGATTCCCCACATACAACATTAAATCATCGGCATATATCGACACCCTATGCTCTTCCCCCCTCTCTCGCAATCCTCTGTCACTAGTTCAGAGGGCAATTGCCAAGGGCTCAATCGCCAACGTTAACAATGGTGACACCATGTATCCCTGCCCTGTACAGTCTAAAATACCCCAAATTCGTCTCATTTGTTTTCGCCCTTGCCATGGGGGACACGTACAATCGCTATACCCAAGCAATAAACTTCAGCCCAAAACTCCCAAGGATCTCAAACAATTACCGCCACTCCACCCGGTCATAGGCCTCCGTGTTCATGGATCGATCACCTCCGGCACTTTCCCACGCGAAGGGGTCATAACCACATTCAATGATCCCCTGATATTACTGGGCAGCTGCAGCCCCTTCACCTGTCCCGTCTGGTCCTCCGAGACCACATCCGGCATACACCCCTCCAATCGCCTCGCCATCAGCTTGGACAACACTTTAAGGTCTGTATTCAATAACAAGATAGGCCTGTAAGACCCACACTCCCGACAGATCCTTGTCCTTTTCCAGGATCAACAAAATGGCCTGTGCTAGTGCAGCAGGCAACTTCCACCCTTACCAATGGCCCATTAAACATGCCCAAACGACGAGGAGCCAGCTCTGCTGAAAACTGCTTAGAAAACAACTCCCCCTGCCACACCGCCCTCACCTGCACAGTTTCCCATGTCGTTGCCTGCTGCCACAGCTGAGGGGCTAGCAGGCAACTAGCCTTCTCCTCATACTGTACCCCCTGATCCACCGCTTTCCCCGTTGTCAGCCGATCTAACTGCCCCCGTTTTTCTTTCCGCCAGCATTTCCCTGGTCGGGGCCACCGAGTATCATAGAATCATAGACTTTACAGTGCAGAAGGAGGCCATTTGGCCCATCGGGTCTGCACCGGCCCTTGGAAAGAGCACCCCACTTAAGCCCACGCATCCCTATTCCTGTAACCCAGTAACCCCACCTAATCTCTTTGGACACTAAGGGCCAATTTAGCTCAGCCAATCCACCTAACCTGCGCACCTTTGGACTGAGAGGGGAAACCGGAGCACCCGGAGGAAACCCACGCACACACGGGGAGAACGTGCAGACTCCGAACAGACAGTGACCCAAGCCGGGAATCAAACCTGGGATCCTGGAACTGTGAAGCAACTGTGCTAACCACTGTGCTACCGTGCTGCCCTACCTGCGATCTACTTCCACAATAACTTCCAACATCCTCTGCCTCTCCTTCCTCTCGACTCTATCTCTATGGGCCTTATACAAAATAACTGACCCCTACTCACTAATAATCACTACTGCTGCATACTGCGCCCCCCACCCCCAACAGAACCATCTTACCAAACACAATAAAATCGATACAAACATCTACCCGAGGAACACATTAGAAGGAATATTCCCTCTCTCCCAGGTGTGTAGACCGCCACCCCCTAAAAAATCTGGACCATAACCCAAACTCCTTCGAAATCCCCGACTTAGCCATTGACCTGGGACTACACCCTGGGCAGCATGGTCGGCGCAGGCTTTATGTGTGATAGTGAGTGAGGTATTAGAACAAAGGAAATTACAGCACAGGAACAGGCCCTTCGGCCCTCCAAGCCTGCGCCGAACATGCTGCCCGCCTGAGCTAAAGTCTTCTGCACTTCCGGGGTCCGTATCCCTCTATTCCCATCCTATTCATGTATTTTGTCAAGATAGATTGGATTGGATTTGTTTATTGTCACATGCACCGAGGTACAGTGAAAAGTATTTTTCTGCGAACAGCTCAACAGATCATTAAATACATGAGAAGAAAAGGGAATAAAAGAAAATGCATAATAGGGCAATACAACATATACAATGTAACTACATAAGCACTGGCATCGGATGAAGCATACAGGGTGTAGTGTTAATGAGGTCAGTCCATAAGAGGGTCATTTAGGAGTCTGGTAACAGCAGGGAAGAAGCTGTTTTTGAGCCTGTTCGTGCGTGTTCTCAGACTTCTGTATCTCCTGCCCGACGGAAGAAGTTGGAAGAGTAAGCCGGGTGGGAGGGGTCTTTGATTATACTGCCTGCTTTCCCCAGGCAGCGGGAGGTGTAGATGGAGTCAATGGATGGGAGGCAGGTTCGTGTGATGGACTGGGCGGTGTTCACGACTCTCTGAAGTTTCTTGCGGCCCTGGGCCGAGCAGTTGCCATACCAGGCTGTGATGCAGCCCGATAGGATGCTTTCTACTATCGTAAGGGGCATCTTGACAAATACATGAATCTACTGCCCGAGTCCCCCACCTCCCTGACCAACCACCACACCAGTCTCCCCGAACAGGCGCCGGAATGTGGCAACTAGGGGCTTTTCACAGTAACTTCATTTGAAGCCTACTCGTGACAATAAGCGATTTTCATTTCATTTTTTCATTTCACAAACATTTCATTTCGACTTCGAATCAAACCCCGAGTGGAAACATTTGCCCCACCAGACCCTTCCTTAGCCGCATCCGATCCTTCACCCGTGGAGGCGTTTCCTGCAGGACAATCACGTCTGCCCTCCGACTCTTTAGGTGCACAAGCACCAGGGATCGTTCAATCGGACCATTTAACACACGTACATTCCGTGATACGATCCTCACCGGGGTTTCTGCCCTCCCCTTTGCTAAGGTCTGCTATCATCCCCATACCCAAACTCCACCCAGCTGAAACTCTCCAACCCAGGCAGCATCCGGATAAATCTCTGCACCCATACCAGGGCTATCACATTCCTCCTATAATGCGGATTTCAGAACTGCACACCATATTCTAGCTGTGACCTAACCAACGTTTTATACAGTTCCAGCGTAACGTCCCTGCTCTTAAACTCTATGCTTTGACTACAAAGGGATGTATACCATAGGCCTTCTTAACCACTGTATTTACCTGCCCTGTTTTGTTTTTAAAATTCATTTTACGGGATGTGGGTGTCGCTGGTTTGGTCAGGAACTATTTCCCATCCCTAGTTGCCCTTCAGAAGGTGGTGGTGAGCTGCCTTCTTGAACCGCTACACTCCGAGGTGTAGGTACACCCACTGTGCTGTTAGGGAGGATGTTGCCCCAGTGACAGTGAAGGAACGGCGATATATTTCCAAGTCGGTGGTGAGTGGCTTGGAGGGGACCCTTCAGGTGGTGGGGTTCCCAGGTATCTGCTGCTCTTGTCCTAGATGGTAGCGGTCATGGGTTTGGAAGGTGCTGCCTAAGGAACCTTGGTGAGTTACTGCAGTGCATCTTGTAGATGGTACACATGGCTGCCACTGTTCATCGGTGGTGGAGGGTTTGAATGTTTGTGGGAGGAGGAGCGAATCACGCGGGGCTGCTTTGTCCTGGATGGTGTCGAGGTTCTTGCGTTGATGGAGCTGCGCTCATCCAGGCAAGTGGGGAGTGCTCCATTACACTCCTGACTTGTGCCTTGTAGATGGTGGGCAGGCTTTGTGGGGGGTCAGGGCATAAGTTACTCGCCCTGGATTCCTAGTCTTTGACCTGTGTAGCCACCTGGGATGGCCACTTCCCGATTACAAAATGGACACTTTGCAAAGATTGCAGGGAAAATGGACAATGCTGAGAAAACAAGCAGGTTCAGGGTTTGTCTGTTTATTGGAGCCGCAGCTCCCAGACGAGACCAAAACTGTAGGCCCATTAGCATACTAATGGCCCATCTCCGGGAACAAAAGACTGAGTAACCGATACTAAGGCAGACACCCCGGCGCCAGAGGAGACCGGAACAAAGCAGGCCAACGACCACCTAGGACACGCTCAGCCATCAGGCCACCCACCCCTTTATTGGATAAGATCAATATGAATGATCAAGAAACGACCCAATTGATTAGGGCCAAGTTCAAGGCCTGCCCAAAAGCGCGCAAAGCCCCTTTGGTTATAAGAAGGAGCCCCCAAGAGAGAATCGGTCTCTTGGATCCGGCTCTCACTGAGGAGAGACCTGTCCAACAGCTGCATCAGAACAAGTAAGTCCAAGGTCAACGCACGCTACCAGACAGACGACCTTAGCTGTTATCCCGTACTAGCAACATTTACTGGCGACTCTGGTGGGACCCGACTTAGAAGTGGCCTAGTCACTCTGAGAGAACCCAAATTTGAATTGGAATCCCATTGGAAACAAAAACCACAAGTGTGAGAACGATACTGATCAAACCTCCAAGATTCGGAAGTGTGTTAATGCATGCGTACTAACAGGGATATAAGGTAAACCTGAGAGATTTTGGTGCGTAAAACTGTCGGGAGGTTTGTAGACCGGAAAATAGCGTAAGCCGTACCCATGTTTACATCACCACTTTTATCACCCCCTGTTCCAAATTCAGTAGAGAACCCAGAGATAGAGAAAATGGCAATGAAGGCAATGGAACGCCTTATGAACCCCCAAGAATTCGAGGTCGCAGCTACCAGTAGAGTAGGACAGTGTCCCGTATGGGAAGAAGAGATCAGGAAATATCTCAAAGGGAAAGGATGGCCCCTTTGGAGTGAATTCTGCGACAATGAGGAAACAGGTCCCGGGAATATAGGACATACTTGGTGGGAGAACCTGTCAGAGAGCCACAAGAAGAGCTTAGGGAAAGCGCGCAAGCCGATGGCAATCGTGTCCTGCTTGGCACAATTGCGAGGCACAGAGGAGGTCGTTCGGACGCTCCGTAGAGAGATTAAGGAGAGAGACAGAAATAGTGAGGGAGATGTGAGTCAATTTGAGAAGGAGAATAAGGAGTTAAGAGAACAGTTAGCAGCGAGGGACAGAGAGGTGGATGATACCAAGAGGGCACACCAGTCTTGTCTCGCCCATTTGAGTAGTTTTCAGACCCAGTATGATAAGGCCTACCAGGACACGCAACGCGCGGTCTTGGTAAGACTAAGAAACCAAGCAACAGGTAGAACAATTGCAGAAACAGTGCAATGATTTAAAAGCAGCCCTACAAGCGCTCCACACTTCCACGACGGAACAAAGGCAGAGCTCCGTAGATCACGCAAAGTGCCGGGAGTAAATTGCAGAATTGCAATCTCTGCTTTCTGTCCAGAATGGGTTTCAAAGTACGTTTGGACCCCAGTTAGACCAGGAAAACGGCCCTGATTGGCAGGAGTTAAACGAAACTGCCCACAGATACGTACATGGGACATGTAAGCAAGAAAAAACCCAGAACAGGAAAGCTCCCCAACCCCCGAGTGAACAGGTAGAACACACAGAGTTAGCCCGTGCCCATTTGTCCATGGATAATATGGCCAAATGGACTCGTATCCTAGTCTCTCATGCAATAGGGGCAGGACAGAGAGCTTGCGCAAATTACGACCCCTCAGACGAGGCCCACAACAAGAAATGGGTTTTGAAAAGATTGTCCCACGCTTGGGAGCAATCAGTCCAAGGCAAAACCGCATTTGCAAAACCCGAGGAAGAGCAGGCAGACATGAATCCAGTTAGGACGCACCAGAACCCCGCATGGGTAAATGAGGGCAGGAACAGCCCACCCCAGCCTAAATCCCAGGAATGCTACCACTGTGGATAATTAGGACACTTTGCACGAGAGTGCAACGCCCCCCAGAAACAGCAGAAACCCCAACAGACAGGCACCCTAAATAAGAATAGGGCAAAGCCAATCCATAGTGTTAATGCCCGTTCAGAGAACGCAGACATGAACGGCACCGACTGACAGTGTTCGGGCTCCCCAACTTGGGTCTGCGACACCCTTTGGGACAAGTCCGGTAGACCGGCTGTAGCAGGCAAAGTCCGGGGACACCCCGTAGAATTTCTTTGGGACACAGGAGGGTCCCGCACCACACTCAATTCCTCCATGATGTTTCAGCGAGACACGTGGCCCACAACAGACACCATCACACTCAGAGGCTTTACAGGTCATTTACAACAAGGACACATCACAGCCCCTGTAGCGATACAAATAGGGAACATTACGACTAAACACCCAGTAGTTTTGGTTGATCTACCCAAGACAGCTGAACACATCCTAGGAATCGATTTTATGAGCTCCCACAATCTCTCTTTTGATCCGGTTAATAAATGACAGTTGGAGAATATGCAAACAGAATCAGCGCAGTAGGAGACTTGTGGTTCGACCCTCGAGCCATTAGTCAGGACAAACAGGTTAGGGAAGTCCTGCAGCAACACAAAGCAGCATTTGCACAGCACAAGCACGACTGTGGCAAGATAGCTGGCTTGGTAAACATTACAGGTCCCGACCCCAGACCCCAAAAGCAGTACGGTTTTCCCCAGGAAGCAGAGGGAGAAATCTCCAAAGGGTTGTGAATCTCTGGAATTCCTTGCCCAGTGAAGCACTTGAGGCTCCTTCTTTAAACGTTTTTAAGAAAAAGATAGATGCCTTTCTAAAGAATAAAGGGATTCGGGGATATGGTGTACGGGCCGGAGAGTGGAGCTGAGTCCACAAAGATCAGCCATGATCTCATTAAATGGCGGAGCAGGCTCGAGGGGCCAGATGGCCGACTCCTGTTCCTAGTTCTTATGTTCTTATGTAATAGAGAGTCTGATCAAGGCGTACTCCGATCAGTAGCCTCCACAAATAACGCACCAATGTGGCCCGTCAGGAAACCCGATGGATCATGGCGACTGACCATTGATTACCGGGAACTGAACAAGGTAACCCCAGTAGCAGCCCCCACCGTAGCCATGAGACCATGCTCAAACAGGGACTCCAGTCAAAAAAAATTTCCACAAGGCTGCCACAACGCCCCCTCCATTTTCCACCGACAGCTGGCAAATGGACTAGCAAAGTTTTACCGACCCGAATGTCTGGTCCAATATGTAGATGACTTGTTACTACAGACAGACACAAAGGGAGAGCACATTTAGCTTCTCACCGAACTCCTAGGACTCCTAAAACAGATTGGATGTAAAGTCAACCCCAAGAAGGCCCAGGTTTTGCAGGAAAAAGTGATTTACTTGGGTACAGTAATCACTCATAGTAAACGCGAGATCGAGCAAAAGACACTTGACTCGATCGTCAAATTGCCCCTTCCCCATAATGTCTCAGCCCTCCGGTCATTTCTAGGACTGGTTGGCTACTGCAGAAACCAGATTGACAGTTTCACCACAAAAGCAGCGCCGCTTTCCGAACTTCTCAAGAAACAGGCACCTTGGGAATGGCTTCCACAGCACACGGATGCCGTGGATGCTTTAAAAAGAGCCCTCAGCACAGCCCCCGCATTACAGGTCCCAGATCCACTTTCCCCGTACGCAATCGAAGTAGCAAGCACCGACCGAACCCTTTCGGCCGTGCTCCTCCAGGAACGCCATGACCGATTAGGCCCCGTGGCATACGCGTGTTAGATCCTGTCGAGCAAGGATTTTCTGCCTGCGAAAGGCACCTGCTCGCAGTTTTTGGGCAGTACAGTACTTCGTCTACATTACAGGACTCAACCCCATCACCATTCTCACTGAACACACCCCAGCACAGCTGTTATCAGACGGTCGAATTAAAGATGGCACAGTCAGCCAAATCCGCGCAGCCCGTTGGACCCTTCTTTTACAGGGACGAGACATTGCAGTAAAAAGAACCAAGACCCACACTTTCCTAGCCGATTATTTGCAATACGCAGGCACCCCACATGAGTGTGAGATCATCACCACAAACCATAATTCAGGCCCATTCATACCTAAGTCAGCCCCCAGGAAAACAGGTAGTACACCCCAGAGACCCCAGCCCACAGATACGGCGCATCCCTGAAAATTTATGTGGATGGCTCCTCCACAGTTTTGAATGGAAAGAGAATCACCGGTTGCGGCATTTATGTAGAGGACGCACGTGCAGGGATGTGCCCTAGATGAGATTTCATTAAAGTTGCCAGGACATCTAGGCTCGCAGGCAGCAGAACTGGCAGCCATAGCTTACATTGTTGATCACCCCGACTCGTTTCTGACCCCGGCAGACATATATTCGGACAGTTTGTATGTCTGTAACAGTGTAACAGAATTCCTACCCCTGTGGGAAACTAGAGGATTCGTTTCCGCAGACGGAAAGCCCCTACCCTCAGCCCCATTACCCCGGCATATCCTAGAGACAGCTAAAAATAGGAAATATGGTATCATTAAGGTTCGCAATCATCACCGTTCTTCCCCCCACTGGTAACGTTAAACCAGACGCCCTAGCGAAGGCAGGTTCCAGGCATGGTTACTTTTGGAACCCCCCCCCCCCCCCCCAACGCGGTTCAGGTCTCAAAGACCAACATTCAGGATCTAGCGAAAGCCCAAAAGGAAGATGAAAAACTCAGGGAAGTTTTAAAAGGAACCTTCCCAGCCCCGTACGATAAGTTTGAGAACACAATCACCACACATGACGGTGTGATTTTGAAAGAAGGCATTTATGTAGTTCCCAGCCAGGACAGGAACCAGATTATTTGTCAGTTCCATGGCAATCATGGACACCAAGGCATTGAACCCACCCTAACCCACCTCAGCCCTCTCTGCTGGTGGCCTGATTTAAAAGCCGATGTTACTCACTACATTGAAAATTGCTTGATCTGTGCTCAGAACAATCCGGACAGATATGCAAGAAAGGCTCAGCTTAGTCACACCCGCCCCGTTAATGGCCCCTGGACGAATTTGCAAATAGACTACATAGGACCCCTACCCCCCTGCAGAAATGGTTATAAGTATGTGTTGGTGGTCATCGACACCTTCACAAAATGGGTGGAAGCTTTTCCATCGAGAACGAATACGGCCAAAACGACAGCTAAAATCCTAACACAGCACATCTTTACAAGATGGGGCCTCCCACACAGTATAGAGCCTGATCAAGGCTCCCATTTTACAGGACGAGTAATGAAGAACGTCCTCACAATTTTCGGAATTAGGCAGAAGTTTCACATAGCATACCCCAGTCAAGCGGCATTGCAGAGAGGATGAACAGAACTCTTAAAGCCACTCTCAGGAAAATGGTGCAACAGAACAACAGCACCTGGGATTCAGTTCTCCCATTTGCTTTAATGTTCCGACGAAACACGGTATCCACGTCCAATGGATACACCCCCCACACCCTCATGACCGGACGCCCCATGAAGGGGACAGAGTATTTATTAGGACTGGATTTGGCCAGCCCCGCAGTCACAGCCCTCACGCATGAAAATGCTGCACAGCAGCTTATTGAGAATATAAAGGCAGCCCAGCTCGCAGCAGCTGTGAGACTTGGGACCAGGAGGAAACAAAGCAAAGCTTGTTTCGATAAAACCGTACACGCCACCGAGTTTGTAGTAGGGCAGCAAGTGATGCTTCCCCTATACAACCCCAGTTCATTCCTTTCCCCCAAATTTTCCGGACCGTACTCCATTTCGGACAAAGTCGTACAAGATCACATATCCCAACGGCAAGTCTGCGTGGTTTCACATAAACCAGCTTAAGGCTTATGGCTCGCAGAACAACCATGCACACCACATCTCGCTCGCAGCAGCAGACGAGCACGCCCCACCCACAGATGACGCATTCCTACCCTCCCCCAGCCAGTCCAGCCCGTCCTCAGGCACATCTTCAACTCCACCCCCAGAGGCACGACTCCGTCTCTCCCTTCCTTCAACCAGCAACGACAGCGACAGTGATAGCGACAGCAATGACGACAGCCACAGCACACCACATTATGATTACACCCCTGCACCAGGCCCCACTCCAGCGAATCCGAGCATAATTCCAGCGATCCCTTCGAGATCACATACATCAAAGCCCCTGACCCAGACCCACCGCCAGACGATTACGGATTAAAACCTAGTAGCTCCAACCTCGACACACGATTCTTCTGGCACCGAGACAATTCGTTCAGGCTCCTCCGGAATGATGAGATGGACCCCAATTCGCCCCGAGCAGTTTTATCTAAACTACTCCAGTGAAGAGTATGGCAGCCGGGAAAAGATGATGACATAGAGTCTGACTCCCACCAAACAAATCCCTTTGCGACCCTGTTCGCTACTGATCAATGAGGTGTCCACATAATGGTAAAAAGGAACCGATGGAGAGATACGGTGTCCTTTCTGATGGAACCTGCACCATGTTTGTTGGATGTTTGTTCGTTTAATGTACATGTTAAATATTGTTTGTGAATTTAAAAGTTTTCATGGTCCCCACGCCTCCACTCATTTAACGCCAACTGGCAGTTAATGGAACAAGTTTGTCGACAGACAACCATTCAGAGGAACTAGTTTGTCGGCAGACACCAATCATAGCTACTCTTCTGATTCGATCATAAGAGGCAGCCCCCACGACGACCACATTCTTACCCGTTCTTGCCGGTCGCTCAGGCAGTGGAGAAACGGCACTGGTCCCCGCTCTGTCTGAGGACCCCCCTCTGGTCAGCTATGCTCGGGTAGAGCACAAATGGCACTGGTCACCGCCCTACCCGGGGATTCCACCCATTTCTTACCCGCCGCGGCCCATTCGCACCCCATTTTGGCACTTTTCGTTCGAAATTCTTTTGTTTGTCTCTGGCGACCCTTGGGTTGCTTCCGTATGCTATTTACATCCTCAAACATTAGGATGGTAGATCGCACAGGCTGCGAGATGGCTCGCACTGTGTCAGTATTTTTCTCGGATGTCTTCTCCACATATTCGGTTTAAAAAAATAAGAAAATGAGGGAGTCACAGATGGTGACCAATTATAAAGGGTAATTGGCAACAAAGGACAGACAGACAGACATATGAGATCTTAAGCAAGATAATAACAGATATTATGCTTGTGGCCACAGAACTCCGGAACCTCAGGAACCCCAGAGGAAGAAAAAGAAGAAGATCGACAACAGGGAAGATGAAGAAAACCTTTGTGTTCTTCACCTGGATCTTAGCGGGATCCCTTCAGTTGCGTGCGGACGCTACCCCACTGACCCCCACCACACAGGCCGTGAATGATTCCCACCCCTGCCATACACTATACCCCGAGATAGTTAACCCCGAGATAGTTAACCCCGAGATAGTTAACCCCGAGATAGTTACCGACACTCCGACCTGGTGTGACAAGTTTATAACCTGGTACTCACTATCTTACATCGTAGAATCACTCTTAGTACTGGCGATACTCTGCAGTATCGTGCAGCCACTTAGACTCAGAAAATGGCGAAGGAGAGTCTCCCGCTCTCGCACCTTGGTATACACGTTTAGGTTGGATTGGATTTGTTTATTGTCACGTGTACCGAGGTACAGTGAAAAGTATTTTTCTGCGAGCAGCTCAACAGATCATTAAGTACATGAGAAGAAAAGGGAATAAAAGAAAATACATAATAGGGCAACACAACATATACAATGTTGGGAGCATTTTGTAGATAGTGACCACAATTCTGTGACTTTTACTTTAGTAATGGAGAGGGATAGGTGCGTGCAACAGGGCAAGGTTTACAATTGGGGGAAGGGTAAATACGATGTTGTCAGACAAGAATTGAAGTGCATAAGTTGGGAACATAGGCTGTCAGGGAAGGACACAAGTGAAATGTGGAACTTGTTCAAGGAACAGGTACTATGTGTCCTTGATATGTATGTCCCTGTCAGGCAGGGAAGAGATGGTCGAGTGAGGGAACCATGGTTGACAAGAGAGGTTGAATGTCTTGTTAAGAGGAAAAAGGAGACTTATGTAAGGCTGAGGAAACAAGGTTCAGACAGGGCATTGGAGGGATACAAGATAGCCAGGAGGGAACTGAAGAAAGGGATTAGGAGAGCTAAGAGAGGGCATGAACAATGTTTGGCGGGTAGGATCAAGGAAAACCCCAAGGCCTTTTACACATATGTGAGAAATATGAGAATGACTAGAGCGAGGGTAGGTCCGATCAAGGACAGTAGCGGGAGATTGTGTATTGAGTCTGAAGAGATAGGAGAGGTCTTGAACGAGTACCTTTCTTCTGTATTTACAAATGAGAGGGGCGATATTGTTGGAAAGGACAGTGTGAAACAGATTGGTAAGCTCGAGGAAATACTTGTTAAGAAGGAAGGTGTGTTGGGCATTTTGAAAAACTTGAGGATAGACAAGTCCCCCGGGCCTGACGGGATATATCCAAGGATTCTATGGGAAGCAAGTGATGAAATTGCAGAGCCGTTGGCAATGATATTTTCGTCCTCACTGTCAACAGGGGTGGTACCAGGGGATTGGAGAGTGGCGAATGTTGTGCCCCTGTTCAAAAAAGGGACTAGAGATAACCCTGGGAATTACAGGCCAGTTAGTCTTACTTCGGTGGTAGGCAAAGTAATGGAAAGGGTACTGAAGGATAGGATTTCTGAGCATCTGGAAAGACACTGCTTGATTAGGGATAGTCAGCACGGATTTGTGAGGGGTAGGTCTTGCCTTACAAGTCTTATTGAATTCTTTGAGGAGGTGACCAAGCATGTGGATGAAGGTAAAGCAGTGGATGCAGGTGTACATGGATTTTAGTAAGGCATTTGATAAGGTTCCCCATGGTAGGCTTCTGCAGAAATAAAGGAGGCATGGGATAGTGGGAAATTTGGCCAGTTGGATAACGAACTGGCTAACCGATAGAAGTCAGAGAGTGGTGGTGGATGGCAAATATTCAGCCTGGATCCCAGTTACCAGTGGCGTACTGCAGGGATCAGTTCTGGGTCCTCTGCTGTTTGTGATTTTCATTAATGACTTGGATGAGGGAGTTGAAGGGTGGGTCAGTAAATTTGCAGACGATACGAAGATTGGTGGAGTTGTGGATAGTAAGGAGGGCTGTTGTCGGCTGCAAAGAGACATAGATAGGATGCAGAGCTGGGCTGAGAAGTGGCAGATGGAGTTTAACCCTGAAAAGTGTGAGGTTGTCCATTTTGGAAGGACAAATATGAATGCGGAATACAGGGTTAACGGTAGAGTTCTTGGCAATGTGGAGGAGCAGAGAGATCTTGGGGTCTATGTTCATACATCTTTGAAAGTTGCCACTCAAGTGGATAGAGCTGTGAAGAAGGCCTATGGTGTGCTCGCGTTCATTAACAGAGGGATTGAATTTAAGAGCCGTGAGGTGATGATGCAGCTGTACAAAACTTTGGTAAGGCCACATTTAGAGTACTGTGTACAGTTCTGGTCGCCTCATTTTAGGAAGGATGTGGAAGCTTCGGAAAAGGTGCAAAGGAGATTTACCAGGATGTTGCCTGGAATGGAGAGTAGGTCTTACGAGGAAAGTTTGAGGGTGCTAGGCCTTTTCACATTAGAACGGAGAAGGATGAGGGGCGACTTGATAGAGGTTTATAAGATGATCAGGGGAATAGATAGAGTAGACAGTAGGAAACTTTTTCCCCGGGTGGAACAAACCATTACAAGGGGACATAAATTTAAGGTGAAAGGTGGAAGATATAGGAGGGCTATCAGAGGTAGGTTCTTTACCCAGAGAGTAGTGGGGGCACTGCCCTGTGGAAGTAGTTGAGTCGGAAACATTAGGGACCTTTAAGCAGCTATTGGATAGGTGCATGGATTACAGTAAAATGATATAGTGTAGATTTATTTGTTCTTAAGGGCAGCATGGTAGCATTGTGGATAGCACAATTGCTTCACAGCTCCAGGGTCCCAGGTTCGATTCCGGCTTGGATCACTGTCTGTGCGGAGTCTGCACATCCTCCCCGTGTCTGCGTGGGGCTCCGGTTTCCTCCCACAGTCCAAAGATGTGCAGGTTAGGTGGATTGGCCATGATAAATTGTCCTTAGTGTCCAAAATTGCACTTGGTGTTGGGTGGAGGTGTTGAGTTTGGGTAGGGTGCTCTTTCCAAGACTCAAAGGGCCGAATGGCCTCCTTCTGCACTGTAAATTCAATGATAATCTATGATTAATCTAGGACAAAGGTTCGGCACAACATCGTGGGCTGAAGGGCCTGTTCTGTGCTGTATTTTCTATGTTCTATGAAACTACATAAGCACTGGCATCGGATGAAGCATACAGGGTGTAGTGTTAATGAAATCAGTCCACAAGAGGGTCATTTAGGAGTCTGGTGACAGTGGGGAAGAAGCTGTTCTCAGACTTCTGTATCTCCTGCCCAATGGAAGAAGTTGGAAGAGTGAGTAAGCCGGGTGGGAGGGATCTTTGATTATGCTGCCCGCTTTTCCCAGGCAGCGGGAGGTGTAGATGGAGTCAGTGGATGGGAGGCAGGTTCGTGTGATGGACTGGGCGGTGTTCACGGCTCTCTGAAGTTTCTTGTGGTCCTGGGCCGAGCAGTTGCCATACCAGGCTGTGATGCAGCCCGATAGGATGCTATAGGATAGGTCCCCTATTTTTGGACTTCACCAAACCCCCCAACCCCTTGAGTGAATCAAAGTGCATCCGTTTTTCTTTGTGTGTGTTTTGTTCGTTCAATAAAGAAATGTAAACCTCTGTGCTTGACTGCCAAGCCAGAGAAACTTGTGTTGCAGCTATTTGTACAGTTTAAAGTGTTATAGATTATTTTTGATTGTTTGGGTGAGGATAGTTTATTGAGGATAGTTAGAGGTTCCATTTTTACATTTTGTAATGGATGCCGGAATGTCACAGCGCCCCGTCGAGTTTTATAATGATGTATGTATGTAAAATGATTTTAGGTAAAAATTGTGATTCATAGGATAGGGCAGTATAGAGCCCGTGAAGTGCTTATGGGTGCCCCGCTTGGTCAGAGAACGAAGACAACGCGGTAATGTAATTCTTCACGCTTCGCGTTGAGGATCACAAGGAGGAGTGTAGCCATCTGGGATGGCCACTTCCCGATTACAAAATGGACACTTTGCAAAGATTGCAGGGAAAATGGACAATGCTGAGAAAACAAGCAGGTTCAGTGTTTGTCTGTTTATTGGAGCCGCAGCTCCCAGACGAGACCAAAACTGTAGGCCCATTAGCATACTAATGGCCCATCTCCGGGAACAAAAGAGTAACATTTGAGTAACCGATACTAAGGCAGACACCCCGGCGCCGGAGGAGACCGAAACAAAGCAGGCCGACGGCCACCTAGGACACGCCCAGCCATCAGGGCACCCACCCCTTTATTGGATGAGATCAATATGAATGATCAAGAAACGACCCAATTGATTAGGGCCAAGTTCAAGGCCCCCCAAAGAGAAGGAGACCTCAAGAGAGAATCGCTCTCTTGGAATCGGCTCTCACAGCGGAGAGACCTGTCCACCAGCTGCACCAGAACAAGTAAGTCCAAGGTCAACGCTCGCTACCAGACGGACGTCCTTAGCTGTTCCCCTCTACCAATTCGACCCCAGCAGCCTCAGAACCGAACAACGCCCATTGTTCCTCTGACTGAGTGTGCGCCCGAAGCTAAGTATAGGCTTTAGCAGTAGTGATAGTTTAGGCTGTGGTATTTTGTGCATGAGTAGATATTGCTGTGTATGTAAATAAATAGTATTGACTTTGAACTAACTAACTGGTGTACCGACTCTTTGATCAGTATTCGGTTTGAACCTTGTGGCGGTGTCGAAAGATACCTGGCGACTCTAGAGCAAACGTAATTAGAATTAAGGAAGGCGACCATATTGACCGACATATTCAGAGCCAACCAAAGAGAGAATCATTTAGCAACACCTGCTCTGCTGAGGCAGTATTAATGTATCTAGTCCAGTTCAATGGTAACCCCAGGATGGTGATTGTGGGGGATTCAGCGATGGTAATGCCATTGAATGTCATAGGGTGATGGCTACGTTCTCTCTTGTAGGAGATGGCCATTGCCTGGCACTTGTGTGGTGCGAATGTAACTTGCCCCTTGTCAGCCCGAGCCTGGATATTGTCCAGGTCTTGTTGCATTTGGACATGGACTGCTTCATTATCTGAGGAGTCGGGAATGGTGCTGAACATTGTGCGTCATCCGCAAACATCCCCACTTCTGACCTTATGATGGAAGGGAGGTCATTGATGAAGCAGCTGAAGATGGTTGGGCCGAGGACACTCCCCTGAGGAACACCTGCAGTGATGTCCTGGAGCTGAGATGATTGACCTCCAACCACCACAACCATCTTCCTTTGTGCCGGGTATGACTCCAACCAGCGGAGAGTTTTCCCCCTGATTCCCATTGACTCCAGTTTAGCGAGGGCTCCTCGATGCCGCACTCGGTCAAAAGCTGCCTTGATGTCGAGGGCAGTCACTCTCCCCTCAGCTCCGGCATTCAGCTCTTTTGTCCATGTTTGAACCAAGGCTGGAATGAGGTCAGGAGCTGGCGGAACCCAAACTGAGCGTCCGTGAGCAGGGTATTGCTGAGTAAGTGCTGCTTGTTCGCAGTGTTGGTGACTCCTTCCATCACTTTGCTGATGATGGAGAGCAGACTGATAGGACGGTAATTGGCTGGGTTGGATTTGTCCTGTTTCCCGACCCCGACCGCATGCGCCCCCTTAAGGAACTCCCTCTCCTCCGCAGCCTCAAGGCCCTCAAACGGTGCTTGGGGCTTTTCTCCTATTACGCCCAGTGGGTCCCCAAGTATGCGGACAAAGCCCGCCCACTCCTAAAGACCACCACTTTTCCCCTCTCGGCTGAGGCTCAATTGGCCTTCAACCGCATCAAGGCCGACATCATCAAGGCCGCCATGCACGTGGTGGACGAAACCATCCCTTTCCAGGTAGAGAGCGATGCATCAGACATCGCCCTGGCTGCTACCCTCAATCAAGGAGGCAGACCAGTAGCGTTCTTCTCCCAAACCCTCACCGCCTCCGAGATTCGACACTCTGCAGTCGAAAAGGAGGCACAAGCCATTGTGGAGGCTGTGCGGTGCTGGAGACACTACCTCGCCGGTAGGAGGTTTACCCTCGTCACCGACCAACGGTCGGTCGCCTATATGTTCGATAACACGCAACGGGGCAAAATAAAAAACGATAAAATTTTGAGGTGGAGGATCGAACTCTCCACCTACTCGTACGATATCAAGTATCGTCCAGGGGAGCTCAACGAGCCCCCAGATGCCCTGTCCCACGGCACATGCGTCAACGCGCAGGAGGACCGCCTGCAAGCCATCCACAATGACCTCTGCCACCCGGGGGTTACCCGGCTCGTCCATTTCATCAAGTCCCGCAACCTACCTTACTCAACCAAGGAGGTCAAGGCCATGGTCAGGGCCTGCCAGGTCTGTGCGGAGTGCAAACCGCACTTCTATCGGCCAGACAAGGTTCGGCTCGTGAAGGCCTCGGGCCCCTTTGAGCGACTGAGCGTGGACTTCAAGGGGCCCCTCCCGTCCACCAACCGTTATGCCCATTTCCTCACCGTGCTCGATGAGTTCTCCCGTTTCCCATTTGCCATTCCCTGCACCGACATGACCTCAGCCACGGTGATTAAGGCACTGCACAGCATCTTCACCCTGTTCGGTTTCCCTGCTTATATCCACAGCGACCGGGGTACATCGTTCATGAGCGATGAACTGCGTCAGTATCTGCTCAGCAAAGGCATCGCCTCGAGCAGAACGACCAGCTATAACCCACGGGGAAACGGGCAGGTGGAGAGGGAGAACGCGACCGTGTGGAAGGCTGTCCTTCTGGCCCTGCGGTCGAGAAATCTCCCAACCACCCGCTGGCAGGAGGTCCTACCCGATGCCCTACACTCCATTAGGTCACTCCTCTGCACGGCCACAAATGAGACCCCTCATGAGCAATTGTTTCTCTTCCCCAGGAAGTCTACCTCCGGGGTCTCGCTTCCACCTTGGCTGACGGCTCCGGGACCTGTTCTTCTCCGGAGGCACGCGAGGAGCCATAAAACGGACCCCTAGTTGAAAAGGTCCGACTGCTCCACGCCAACCCCAGTTACGCCTACGTGGAGTACTCCGACGGCAGGCAAGATACGGTTTCCCTCCGGGATCTGGCGCCCGCTGGATCCTCCACCACAGACGCCCCTTCCCGCGCCGCTCCCCTGCAGGACCCGTCGCCCCCTACAACACACCCCCTTCCGGCCCTACCACCCGTTGGTGAGCTCCTACCGTGCGCCCCCCCCCCTTGTAACGTCATTGGTAATTTAGTCGATGGAATACATTCTAAAACCAGCCTGGAATCACTCCAGGAAGTTACACACCCCGCCGGCGCCGGCTCCACTACCCCCGGCCCTGCCTAGTTCCTCTGCCCCGACCCGGACCGAAGCTCCGACCGCTGTGCTCCCGGATGTGCCCTCAACCGGGACGTCCGTGCCCGCCGCACCACCGCCCGAACTGAGGAGATCGAGGAGGACGATCCGGCCGCCGAGACGGGTGGACCTATGATGGCACTTCACCCCCGCCGGACTCCTTTTTAAACAGGGGGTGAATGTGATGAACGGTTACTGCCTTATCATCATGTAAGGTGATGTCCCCTTTAAGACCAGGCTTGGAACCCTGGGGACTCCGCCTCTGGCTCCGCCCATCTGGGAGCCATACATAAAGGCCTGCCTCATGGTCTGTATAGCAGTCAGCTCTCGTCCAAATCTGTAGCATAGTTATTAGCCTAATAAAGCCTTCTTTACAGTTTAATCTCTGAGCATCATTATTGAGGGTACCTCACTACCAGTGACCGAACCTCTGCAGAGTTACAGTACAATACACAGTATTACAGGGCCACGTTACGCACAACTATTATATACTATGTACAATGGTAGGGAGGTACAGTGGTGTATCACCACAGAGATACAGTCAATAACACAGGGTGCTGGGGGAGGGGTTACTGCGTGAGTGTGAGGGAGCTGGATTAACATCAGGAGAGATACAGTCAGTAACACAGGGTGCTGGAGGAGAGGGGTTACTGAGTGACAGTGTGAGGGAGCTGGATTAACATCAGTAGAGAGATACAGCCAGTAACACAGGGTGCTGGGAGAGGGGTTACTGAGTGACAGTGTGAGGGAGCTGGATTAACATCAGTAGAGATACAGTCAGTAACACAGGGTGCTGGGGGAGAGGGGTTACTGACTGAAAGTGTGAGGGAGCTGGATTAACATCAGTAGAGATACAGTCAGTAACACAGGGTGCTGGGGGGAGGGGTTACTGAGTGACAGCGTGAGGGAGCTGGATTAACATCAGTAGAGATACAGTCAGTAACACAGGGTGCTGGGGGAGAGGGGTTACTGAGTGACTGTGTGAGGGAGCTGGATTAACATCAGTACAGATACAGTCAGTAACACAGGGTGCTGGGGGAGAGGGGTTACTGAGTGACAGTGTGAGGGAGCTGGATTAACATCAATACAGATACAGTCAGTAACAGAGGGTGCTGGGGGAGAGGGGTTACTGAGTGACAGTGTGAGGGAGAAGGATTAACATCAGTTGAGATACAGTCAGTAACACAGGGTGCTGGGGAGAGGGGTTACTGAGTGACAGCGTGAGGGAGCTGGATTAACATCAGTTGAGATACAGTCAGTAACACAGGGTGCTGGGGGAGGGGTTACTGAGTGACAGTGTGAGGGAGCTGGATTAACATCAGTAGAGATACAGTCAGTAACACAGGGTGCTGGGGGAGGGGTTACTGAGTGACAGTGTGAGGGAGATGGATTAACATCAGTTGAGATACAGTCAGTAACACAGGGTGCTGGGGAGAGGGGTTACTTAGTGACAGTGTGAGGGAGCTGGATTAACATCAGTTGAGATACAGTCAGTAACACAGGGAGCTGGGGGGGGGGTTACTGAGTGACAGTGTGAGGGAGCTGGATTAACATCAGTAGAGATACAGTCAGTAACACAGGGTGCTGGGGGAGAGGGGTTACTGAGTGACAGTGTGAGGGATCTGGATTAACATCAGTAGAGATACAGTCAGTAACACAGGGTGCTGGGGGAGAGGGGTTACTGAGTGACAGTGTGAGGGAGCTGGATTAACATCAGTAGAGAGATACAGCCAGTAACACAGGGTGCTGGGGGAGAGGGGTTACTGAGTGACAGTGTGAGGGAGCTGGATTAACATCAGTAGAGATACAGTCAGTAACACAGGGTGCTGGGGGAGAGGGGGTACTGAGTGACAGTGTGAGGGAGCTGGATTCACATCAGTTGAGATACAGTCAGTAACACAGGGTGCTGGGGGAGAGGAGTTACTGAGTGACAGTGTGAGGGAGCTGGATTAACATCAGTAGAGATACAGTCAGTTACACAGGGTGCTGGGGGAGTGGGGTTACTGAGTGACAGTGTGAGGGAGCTGGATTAACATCAGTAGAGATACAGTCAGTAACACAGGGTGCTGGGGGAGAGGGGTTACTGAGTGACAGTGTGAGGGAGCTGGATTAACATCAGTAGAGATACAGTCAGTAACACAGGGTGCTGGGGAGAGGGGTTACTGAGTGACAGTGTGAGGGAGCTGGATTAACATCAGTAGAGATACAGTCAGTAACACAGGGTGCTGGGGGAGAGGGGGTACTGAGTGACAGTGTGAGGGAGCTGGATTCACATCAGTTGAGATACAGTCAGTAACACAGGGTGCTGGGGGAGAGGAGTTACTGAGTGACAGTGTGAGGGAGCTGGATTAACATCAGTAGAGATACAGTCAGTAACACAGGGTGCTGGGGAGAGGGGTTACTGAGTGACAGTGTGAGGGAACTGGATTAACATCAGTAGAGATACAGTCAGTAACACAGGGTGCTGGGGGAGAGGGGTTACTGAGTGACAGTGTGAGGGAGCTGGATTAACATCGGCAGAGATACAGTCAGTAATACAGGGTGCTGGGGGAGAGTGGTTACTGAGTGACTGTGAGTGAACTGGATTAACTTCAGGAAAGATACAGTCAGTAACACAGGGTGCTGGGGGGAGGGGTAACTGAGTGACAGTGTGAGGGAGCTGGATTAACATCAGTAGAGATACAGTCAGTAACACAGGGTGCTGGGGGAGAGGGGTTACTGAGTGACAGTGTGAGTGAGCTGGATTAACATCAGTAGAGATATTGTCAGTAACACAGGGTGCTGGGGGAGAGGGGTTACTGAGTGACAGTGTGAGGGAGCCGGATTAACATCAGTAGAGATACAGTCAGTAACACAGGGTGCTGGGGGAGTGGGGTTACTGAGTGACAGTGTGAGGGAGCCGGATTAACATCAGTAGAGATACAGTCAGTAACACAGGGTGCTGGGGGAGAGGGGTTACTGAGTGACAGTGTGAGGGAGCTGGATTAACATCAGTAGAGATACACTCAGTAACACAGGGTGATGGGGAGAGGGGTTACTGAGTGACAGTGTGAGGGAACTGGATTAACATCAGTAGAGATACAGTCAGTAACACAGGGTGCTGGGGGAGAGGGGTTACTGAGTGACAGTGTGAGGGAGCTGGATTAACATCGGCAGAGATACAGTCAGTAATACAGGGTGCTGAGGGAGAGGGGTTACTGAGTGACAGTGTGAGGGAGCTGGATTAACATCAGTGGAGATATTGTCAGTAACACAGGGTGCTGGGGGAGAGGGGTTACTGAGTGACAGTGTGAGGGAGCTGGATTAACATCAGGAGAGATACAGTCAGTAACACAGAGTACTGGGGGATAGGGGTTACTGAGTGACAGTGTGAGGGAGCTGGATTAACATCAGTAGAGATACAGCCAGTAACACAGGGTGCTGGGGGAGGGGGGTTACTGAGTGACAGTGTGAGGGAGCTGGATTAACATCAGTAGAGATACAGTCAGTAACACAGGGTGCTGGGGGAGATGGGTTACTGAGTGACAGTGAGGGAGCTGGATTAAAATCGGTAGAGATACAGCCAGTAACACAGGGTGCTGGGGGAGGGGTTACTGAGTGACAGTGTGAGGGAGCTGGATTAACATCAGTAGAGATACAGCCAGTAACACAGGGTGCTGGGAGAGGGGTTACTGAGTGACAGTGTGAGGGAGCTGGATTAACATCAGTAGAGATACAGTCAGTAACACAGGGTGCTGGGGGAGAGGGGTCACAGAGTGACAGTGTGAGGGAGCTGGATTAACATCGGCAGAGATACAGTCAGTAACACAGGGTGCTGGGGGAGAGGGGTTACTGAGTGACAGTGTGAGGGAGCTGGATTAACTTCAGTAGAGATATTGTCAGTAACACAGGGTGCTGGGGGAGAGGGGTTACTGAGTGACAGTGTGAGGGATCTGGATTAACATCAGTAGAGATACAGTCAGTAACACAGGGTGCTGGGGGAGAGGGGTTACTGAGTGACAGTGTGAGGGAGCTGGATTAACTTCAGTAGAGATACAGTCAGTAACACAGGGTGCTGGGGGAGAGGGTTTACTGAGTGACAGTGTGAGGGAGCTGGATTAACATCAGTAGAGATATTGTCAGTAACACAGGGTGCTGGGGGAGAGGGGTTACTGAGTGACAGCGTGAGGGAGCTGGATTAACATCAGTTGAGATACAGTCAGTAACACAGGGTGCTGGGGGAGGGGTTACTGAGTGACAGTGTGAGGGAGCTGGATTAACATCAGTAGAGATACAGTCAGTAACACAGGGTGCTGGGGGAGGGGTTACTGAGTGACAGTGTGAGGGAGATGGATTAACATCAGTTGAGATACAGTCAGTAACACAGGGTGCTGGGGAGAGGGGTTACTTAGTGACAGTGTGAGGGAGCTGGATTAACATCAGTTGAGATACAGTCAGTAACACAGGGAGCTGGGGGGGGGGGTTACTGAGTGACAGTGTGAGGGAGCTGGATTAACATCAGTAGAGATACAGTCAGTAACACAGGGTGCTGGGGGAGAGGGGTTACTGAGTGACAGTGTGAGGGATCTGGATTAACATCAGTAGAGATACAGTCAGTAACACAGGGTGCTGGGGGAGAGGGGTTACTGAGTGACAGTGTGAGGGAGCTGGATTAACATCAGTAGAGAGATACAGTCAGTAACACAGGGTGCTGGGGGAGAGGGGTTACTGAGTGACAGTGTGAGGGAGCTGGATTAACATCAGTAGAGATACAGTCAGTAACACAGGATGCTGGGGGAGAGGGGTTACTGAGTGACAGTGTGAGGGATCTGGATTAACATCAGTAGAGATACAGTCAGTAACACAGGGTGCTGGGGGAGAGGGGTTACTGAGTGACAGTGTGAGGGAGCTGGATTAACATCAGTAGAGAGATACAGCCAGTAACACAGGGTGCTGGGGGAGAGGGGTTACTGAGTGACAGTGTGAGGGAGCTGGATTAACATCAGTAGAGATACAGTCAGTAACACAGGGTGCTGGGGGAGAGGGGTTACTGAGTGACAGTGCGAGGGAGCCGGATTAACATCAGTAGAGATACAGTCAGTAACACAGGGTGCTGGGGGAGAGGGGGTACTGAGTGACAGTGTGAGGGAGCTGGATTCACATCAGTTGAGATACAGTCAGTAACACAGGGTGCTGGGGGAGAGGAGTTACTGAGTGACAGTGTGAGGGAGCTGGATTAACATCAGTAGAGATACAGTCAGTTACACAGGGTGCTGGGTGAGTGGGGTTACTGAGTGACAGTGTGAGGGAGCTGGATTAACATCAGTAGAGATACAGTCAGTAACACAGGGTGCTGGGGGAGAGGCGTTACTGAGTGACAGTGTGAGGGAGCTGGATTAACATCAGTAGAGATACAGTCAGTAACACAGGGTGCTGGGGAGAGGGGTTACTGAGTGACAGTGTGAGGGAGCTGGATTAACATCAGTAGAGATATTGTCAGTAACACAGGGTGCTGGGGGAGAGGGGTTACTGAGTGACAGTGTGAGGGAGCTGGATTAACATCAGTAGAGATACAGTCAGTAACACAGGGTGCTGGGGGATAGGGGTTACTGAGTGACAGTGTGAGGGAGCCGGATTAACATCAGTAGAGATACAGTCAGTAACACAGGGTGCTGGGGGAGAGGGGTTACTGAGTGACAGTGTGAGGGAGCTGGATTAACATCAGTAGAGATACAGTCAGTAACACAGGGTGCTGGGGAGAGGGGTTACTGAGTGACAGTGTGAGGGAACTGGATTAACATCAGTAGAGATACAGTCAGTAACACAGGGTGCTGGGGGAGAGGGGTTACTGAGTGACAGTGTGAGGGAGCTGGATTAACATTGGCAGAGATACAGTCAGTAATACAGGGTGCTGGGGGAGAGTGGTTACTGAGTGACTGTGAGTGAACTGGATTAACTTCAGGAAAGATACAGTCAGTAACACAGGGTGCTGGGGGGAGGGGTTACTGAGTGACAGTGTGAGGGAGCTGGATTAACATCAGTAGAGATACAGTCAGTAACACAGGGTGCTGGGGGAGAGGGGTTACTGAGTGACAGTGTGAGTGAGCTGGATTAACATCAGTAGAGATATTGTCAGTAACACAGGGTGCTGGGGGAGAGGGGTTACTGAGTGACAGTGTGAGGGAGCCGGATTAACATCAGTAGAGATACAGTCAGTAACACAGGGTGCTGGGGGAGTGGGGTTACTGAGTGACAGTGTGAGGGAGCCGGATTAACATCAGTAGAGATACAGTCAGTAACACAGGGTGCTGGGGGAGAGGGGTTACTGAGTGACAGTGTGAGGGAGCTGGATTAACATCAGTAGAGATACAGTCAGTAACACAGGGTGATGGGGAGAGGGGTTACTGAGTGACAGTGTGAGGGAACTGGATTAACATCAGTAGAGATACAGTCAGTAATACAGGGTGCTGGGGGAGAGGGGTTACTGAGTGACAGTGTGAGGGAGCTGGATTAACATCGGCAGAGATACAGTCAGTAATACAGGGTGCTGGGGGAGAGGGGTTACTGAGTGACAGTGTGAGGGAGCTGGATTAACATCAGTAGAGATATTGTCAGTAACACAGGGTGCTGGGGGAGAGGGGTTACTGAGTGACAGTGTGAGGGAGCTGGATTAACATCAGGAGAGATACAGTCAGTAACACAGGGTGCTGGGGGAGAGGGGTTACTGAGTGACAGTGTGAGGGAGCCGGATTAACATCAGTAGAGATACAGTCAGTAACACAGGGTGCTGGGGGAGTGGGGTTACTGAGTGACAGTGTGAGGGAGCCGGATTAACATCAGTAGAGATACAGTCAGTAACACAGGGTGCTGGGGGAGAGGGGTTACTGAGTGACAGTGTGAGGGAGCTGGATTAACATCAGTAGAGATACAGTCAGTAACACAGGGTGATGGGGAGAGGGGTTACTGAGTGACAGTGTGAGGGAACTGGATTAACATCAGTAGAGATACAGTCAGTAACACAGGGTGCTGGGGGAGAGGGGTTACTGAGTGACAGTGTGAGGGAGCTGGATTAACATCGGCAGAGATACAGTCAGTAATACAGGGTGCTGGGGGAGAGGGGTTACTGAGTGACAGTGTGAGGGAGCTGGATTAACATCAGTAGAGATATTGTCAGTAACACAGGGTGCTGGGGGAGAGGGGTTACTGAGTGACAGTGTGAGGGAGCTGGATTAACATCAGGAGAGATACAGTCAGTAACACAGAGTACTGGGGGATAGGGGTTACTGAGTGACAGTGTGAGGGAGCTGGATTAACATCAGTAGAGATACAGCCAGTAACACAGGGTGCTGGGGGAGGGGGGTTACTGAGTGACAGTGTGAGGGAGCTGGATTAACATCAGTAGAGATACAGTCAGTAACACAGGGTGCTGGGGGAGATGGGTTACTGAGTGACAGTGAGGGAGCTGGATTAAAATCGGTAGAGATACAGCCAGTAACACAGGGTGCTGGGGAGAGGGGTTACTGAGTGACAGTGTGAGGGAGCTGGATTAACATCAGTAGAGATATTGTCAGTAACACAGGGTGCTGGGGGAGAGGGGTTACTGAGTGACAGTGTGAGGGAGCCGGATTAACATCAGTAGAGATACAGTCAGTAACACAGGGTGCTGGGGGAGTGGGGTTACTGAGTGACAGTGTGAGGGAGCCGGATTAACATCAGTAGAGATACAGTCAGTAACACAGGGTGCTGGGGGAGGGGTTACTGAGTGACAGTGTGAGGGTGATGGATTAACATCAGTTGAGATACAGTCAGTAACACAGGGTGCTGGGGAGAGGGGTTACTTAGTGACAGTGTGAGGGAGCTGGATTAACATCAGTTGAGATACAGTCAGTAACACAGGGAGCTGGGGGGGGGGGTTACTGAGTGACAGTGTGAGGGAGCTGGATTAACATCAGTAGAGATACAGTCAGTAACACAGGGTGCTGGGGGAGAGGGGTTACTGAGTGACAGTGTGAGGGATCTGGATTAACATCAGTAGAGATACAGTCAGTAACACAGGGTGCTGGGGGAGAGGGGTTACTGAGTGACAGTGTGAGGGAGCTGGATTAACATCAGTAGAGAGATACAGTCAGTAACACAGGGTGCTGGGGGAGAGGGGTTACTGAGTGACAGTGTGAGGGAGCTGGATTAACATCAGTAGAGATACAGTCAGTAACACAGGGTGCTGGGGGAGAGGGGTTACTGAGTGACAGTGTGAGGGATCTGGATTAACATCAGTAGAGATACAGTCAGTAACACAGGGTGCTGGGGGAGAGGGGTTACTGAGTGACAGTGTGAGGGAGCTGGATTAACATCAGTAGAGAGATACAGCCAGTAACACAGGGTGCTGGGGGAGAGGGGTTACTGAGTGACAGTGTGAGGGAGCTGGATTAACATCAGTAGAGATACAGTCAGTAACACAGGGTGCTGGGGGAGAGGGGTTACTGAGTGACAGTGTGAGGGAGCCGGATTAACATCAGTAGAGATACAGTCAGTAACACAGGGTGCTGGGGGAGAGGGGGTACTGAGTGACAGTGTGAGGGAGCTGGATTCACATCAGTTGAGATACAGTCAGTAACACAGGGTGCTGGGGGAGATGAGTTACTGAGTGACAGTGTGAGGGAGCTGGATTAACATCAGTAGAGATACAGTCAGTTACACAGGGTGCTGGGGGAATGGGGTTACTGAGTGACAGTGTGAGGGAGCTGGATTAACATCAGTAGAGATACAGTCAGTAACACAGGGTGCTGGGGGAGAGGGGTTACTGAGTGACAGTGTGAGGGAGCTGGATTAACATCAGTAGAGATACAGTCAGTAACACAGGGTGCTGGGGAGAGGGGTTACTGAGTGACAGTGTGAGGGAGCTGGATTAACATCAGTAGAGATATTGTCAGTAACACAGGGTGCTGGGGGAGAGGGGTTACTGAGTGACAGTGTGAGGGAGCCGGATTAACATCAGTAGAGATACAGTCAGTAACACAGGGTGCTGGGGGAGAGGGGTTACTGAGTGACAGTGTGAGGGAGCTGGATTAACATCAGTAGAGATACAGTCAGTAACACAGGGTGCTGGGGAGAGGGGTTACTGAGTGACAGTGTGAGGGAACTGGATTAACATCAGTAGAGATACAGTCAGTAACACAGGGTGCTGGGGGAGAGGGGTTACTGAGTGACAGTGTGAGGGAGCTGGATTAACATCGGCAGAGATACAGTCAGTAATACAGGGTGCTGGGGGAGAGTGGTTACTGAGTGACTGTGAGTGAACTGGATTAACTTCAGGAAAGATACAGTCAGTAACACAGGGTGCTGGGGGGAGGGGTTACTGAGTGACAGTGTGAGGGAGCTGGATTAACATCAGTAGAGATACAGTCAGTAACACAGGGTGCTGGGGGAGAGGGGTTACTGAGTGACAGTGTGAGTGAGCTGGATTAACATCAGTAGAGATATTGTCAGTAACACAGGGTGCTGGGGGAGAGGGGTTACTGAGTGACAGTGTGAGGGAGCCGGATTAACATCAGTAGAGATACAGTCAGTAACACAGGGTGCTGGGGGAGTGGGGTTACTGAGTGACAGTGTGAGGGAGCTGGATTAACATCAGTAGAGATACAGTCAGTAACACAGGGTGATGGGGAGAGGGGTTACTGAGTGACAGTGTGAGGGAACTGGATTAACATCAGTAGAGATACAGTCAGTAATACAGGGTGCTGGGGGAGAGGGGTTACTGAGTGACAGTGTGAGGGAGCTGGATTAACATCGGCAGAGATACAGTCAGTAATACAGGGTGCTGGGGGAGAGTGGTTACTGAGTGACTGTGAGTGAACTGGATTAACTTCAGGAAAGATACAGTCAGTAACACAGGGTGCTGGGGGGAGGGGTAACTGAGTGACAGTGTGAGGGAGCTGGATTAACATCAGTAGAGATACAGTCAGTAACACAGGGTGCTGGGGGAGAGGGGTTACTGAGTGACAGTGTGAGTGAGCTGGATTAACATCAGTAGAGATATTGTCAGTAACACAGGGTGCTGGGGGAGAGGGGTTACTGAGTGACAGTGTGAGGGAGCCGGATTAACATCAGTAGAGATACAGTCAGTAACACAGGGTGCTGGGGGCGTGGGGTTACTGAGTGACAGTGTGAGGGAGCCGGATTAACATCAGTAGAGATACAGTCAGTAACACAGGGTGCTGGGGGAGAGGGGTTACTGAGTGACAGTGTGAGGGAGCTGGATTAACATCAGTAGAGATACAGTCAGTAACACAGGGTGATGGGGAGAGGGGTTACTGAGTGACAGTGTGAGGGAACTGGATTAACATCAGTAGAGATACAGTCAGTAACACAGGGTGCTGGGGGAGATGGGTTACTGAGTGACAGTGTGAGGGAGCTGGATTAACATCAGTAGAGATACAGTCAGTAACACAGGGTGCTGGGAGAGGGGTTACTGAGTGACAGTGTGAGGGAGCTGGAGTAACATCAGTAGAGATACAGTCAGTAACACAGGGTGCTGGGAGAGGGGTTACTGAGTGACAGTGTGAGGGAGCTGGATTAACATCAGTAGAGATACAGTCAGTAACACAGGGTGCTGGGGGAGAGGGGTCACAGAGTGACAGTGTGAGGGAGCTGGATTAACATCGGCAGAGATACAGTCAGTAACACAGGGTGCTGGGGGAGAGGGGTTACTGAGTGACAGTGTGAGGGAGCTGGTTTAACTTCAGTAGAGATATTGTCAGTAACACAGGGTGCTGGGGGAGAGGGGTTACTGAGTGACAGTGTGAGGGAGCTGGATTAACATCAGGAGGGATACAGTCAGTAACACAGGGTGCTGGGGGCGAGGGGTTACTGAGTGACAGTGTGAGGGAGCTGGATTAACATCAGTAGAGATACAGTCAGTAACACAGGGTGCTGGGGAGAGGGTTTACTGAGTGACAGTGTGAGGGAGCTGGATTAACATCAGTAGAGATACAGTCAGTAACACAGGGTGCTGGGGAGAGGGTTTACTGAGTGACAGTGTGAGGGAGCTGGATTAACATCAGTAGAGATACAGTCAGTAACACAGGGTGCTGGGGAGAGGGTTTACTGAGTGACAGTGTGAGGGAGCTGGATTAACATCAGTAGAGATACAGCCAGTAACACAGGGTGCTGGGGAGAGGGGTTACTGAGTGACAGTGTGAGGGAGCTGGATTAACATCAATAGAGATACAGTCAGTAACACAGGGTGCTGGGGGAGAGGGGTTACTGAGTGACAGTGTGAGGGAGCTGGATTAACATCAGTAGAGATACAATCAGTAACGCAGGTTACTAGGGGAGAGGGGTGTCGTGGATTTAGGTTATCCTGGACCTGATAATACTCTATTACTAACCCTGCCCTAGATTAACCTATGAAAAGTGGGAAACGTGTTTTCCTGCCAAGACTCAGAATAGATCTCACGAAGGGAGAATGCTTTTCCGGGTCTCAGACAGTTAAACAGGATTTCAGTTACTTTCTGTATTCGATACCTCTTGAGGTCGTGGGTCCTATCCTAAATCAGTGCCTCGGAATTCAACCTCGAGATTAATTTTCACACGGTATGATTTTAATTAAAGTATCTTTATTGTGAAAATACTACCAATAGATACATACTGAATTGCAGAGTTAAAGTACAAGTGGACTAAACAGTCCTTCTAGTTATCCACTAACATATCGAAACATGGAAAAATCCTTAAAGAATCTCTATCAGTTTCTTAGTACATTTCTAAGGAGTTAAAAAGCATACTTACAATAGGTGTTGTGCGACGAGTCGAGCTTCAACTGACTCTCGCCCAAAGAAGGGGGGTCAGGAGAGAACTCTAGCTTCCGCTAAAATGCCTCCTCCTTTTATGAAAATGAAATGAAATGAAAATCGCTTATTGTCACGAGTCGGCTTCAATGAAAAGCCCCAAGTCACCACATTCCGGCGCCTGTTTGGGGAGGCTGGTACGGGAATTGAACCGTGCTGCTGGCCTGCCTTGGTCTGCTTTCAAAGCCAGCGATTTAGCCCAGTGTGCTAAACCAGCCCCCTGGTTTTAAACCATAAACTTGCTTATCGGTTCAGGAAGGCATTTGTTACCTTGGCATTTATTGTTGGTTAATTACCTATAGCCAAATGGCTAATTGGATGTACTATCACTGATAGATCTTTTAATAGTTTGTAGTGTTTGTGTAATTGTCCAGGGTTCTAAGATATATTGGCAAAGGAGGCAATGATAAACTGAGGCCCATGGGATCTTTACATCTTGGGTGATGTAAAGATCCCATGGCCGTACTACGAAGGAGATTGGGGGAGTTGTCCAAGATGTTCTGGTCAACATTTATCCCTCTGCCAATATCACAAAAAACAGATCATCAGGTTGTTGTCACGTTGTTGTTTGCTCAGTGGGTACCGACAAATAACTCAACAATCCTCTGGATGTAAAGCAATTGATGGAAGGATTAATGTGTCCTGGTTATGGACATCATTAATAATCTTTAGTGTCACAAGTAGGCTTACATTAACACTGCAATGAAGTTACTGTGAAAATCCCCTAGTCGCCACACTCCGGCTCCTGTTCAAGTACACAGAAGGAGAATTCAGAATGTCCAATTCACCCAACAAGCACGTCTTTCAGGACATGTGGGAGGAAACCGGAGCGCCCGGAGGAAACTCACGCAGACACGGGGAGAACATGCAGACTCCGCACAGAGAGTGACCCAAGCCGGGAATCGAACCCGGGACCCTGGCGCTGTGAAGCAACAGTGCTAACCACTGTGCTACGCTGCTTCCCAGGCTGTGGACTCACATCAGCTGTGACTCCACTGATAACCATTCTGTGACCACATCCCCTTTCTGGATCTGACAGATAATTGACTGGAAAGATACTCTCAATAACGATGTATGCTGAACATTATAATCGACCTCCTGTGTCGGTAAAGGAGATGGACTGCAGGCATACAGATTTTATTTGTAAGAACCGGTGGAAATAACCTGTCGATTTGCATGACTGGATTGTATGTCATGATGGAAATTAACCTGTTCAAGTCTTCCTGGTCGGGCCCTGACTGATGCTGGAGGTCACCACTGAATTTAGATTCAAAATGTTTTCGGGCTCTCTGATGCAGATTACTGAGACCCAGTTTCCATTTAAGATAAACCTCAACTGGGGTTGAAGGGCTCCACACTGGTGTAGAGGCTATGATAATGAGAGTGTTAGACGGGCTGTGAGTGGGTCGGCAGTGTGCATGTGCACTGTCAGTGGGGAACCTCGTATTCTCCTTCAAATAGCACTGTGGGATTTTATTTTTTTTACATACACCTAAAAGACCACAGCTCTGTCTACTGTAATGTCTCAGCCCAGCTCCAGCGGTGCAGCGCTCCCTCATTTCTGCATTGGGAGTCTTAGCCTGGATCATTCAGCTCCGGTCTCGGCACTCAAAGCTACATTCTTTGAACTCCGCCAGGGCAGTGCCAGTCATTGTTGCAAGGCTGAGGCTCTGGCACTTGGTTCCACTTTGAAAGAAATATTGTTTGTCCAAAGGCTGAGGTGTCCTTTTGGCACAGGCAGCGGGGCTGATGGACTCCACTTTGCGTGTGGAGTGTGGGCTGGAGGATGTGAGGCAGGACATGTTTGGTTCCAGCCACTCGCGCAGGTGCATGGCTATCTCGGATTTGTCCCTGACCAGCCGCCTCTTCTTGGGAAGATCAACGACATTAACAGCCTTGAATTCACCAGGCATTCTTATTCGTTGGTAAACGGAATCCGGGAATAATTCCTTCTTGATGAGGTCGAGCGGCAGGGTGGGCAAAGGCCACGTCTTCTCCCTGACCTTGCTCCTTACCACCGGCTGGCCCACACGGTCCAACGCTAGCTGGAATAAGATTCCAAAATCATGCCGCTGGAGCATGGAATTCAGATTGCTGTCCGAGTCAGCCTGGATTTGCCCATAGATGTCAGCCATTGGGAGCGAAGTGGGATTGGTGCTGACGTTCCAGGTTGGCTTCGCCTGGCAGACACCCTTGTGAGACTTGGCGCAGGTCCCGGTTTTTGAACCCGCGGCTGCACGGTCCCTTCCCCCAGAGTCCAGCCCTGACCTTTCGCTTCCCGGATCCCCCCTGGGTCGGCAGGGGCCCCGTGGCTTTGGGAACGGCACCAGTGTGCAGGTTTGCTTACTTTCATCCTCGCCCTCAATCTTCACTGAGTCTCTCAGCTGCTGGACCATCAGTTCTGATACAGTCTGACGTGGCTTGACAAAGCTGGCAGATACCCTTAGCACGTTGGACAGGTGCTTCTTCTGTAGCCACTGCCTGAAGGACACATTAGCTAAGGATTCCTTCTCGCCCTGCATTAACACAAACCATCAGAACTCTTTAATGCTTTTAAACCTTTTTATACCATAAATGTAATAGCTTTTCAGTGCTAGTTTAAAGAATGAAAGTTATAGTATAACTAGAAAAATTCTACAATGAAACTACAGATAATCATTGAGTAACATTACGAAATTTAAAACTTAAATAAAACATATTAAAGATGGCAGGGCAGCTGTAGGGTTGCAGCTGTAGCATGTAGGTTTGCAGATGTAGTACGTAAGGATGCAGATGTAGCATGTAGGGTTGCAGATGTAGTATGTAGGTTGCAGCTGTAGGGTTGCAGCTGTAGCATGTAGGGTTGCAGCTGTAGTATGTAGGTTGCAGCTGTAGGGTTGCAGCTGTAGCATGTAGGGTTGCAGCTGTAGTAAGTAAGGATGCAGATGTAGCATGTAGGGTTGCAGATGTAGTATGTAGGGTTGCAGCTGTAGTATGTAGGTTTGCAGATGTAGAATTTAGGGTTGCAGCTGTAGTATGTAGGGTTGCAGCTGTAGTATGTAGGGTTGCAGCTGTAGCATGTAGGGTTGCAGCTATAGTATGTAAGGATGCAGATGTAGCATGTAGGGTTGCAGCTGTAGCATGTAGGGTTGCAGCTGTAGCATGTAGGGTTGCAGCTTTAGTATTTAAGGATGCAGCTGTAGCATGTACGGTTGCAGCTGTAGTATGTAGGGTTGCAGATGTAGCATTTAGGGTTGCAGCTGTAGTATGTAGGGTTGCAGCTGTAGTATGTTGGGTTGCAGATGTAGTATGTAGGGTTGCAGCTGTAGTATGTTGGGTTGCAGATGTAGTATGTAGGGTTGCAGCTATAGTATGTAGGCTTGCAGCTGTAGCATGTAGGGCTGCAGATGTAGCATTTAGGGTTGCAGATGTAGCATGTAGGGTTGCAGATGTAGCATGTAGGGTTGCAGATGTAGTATGTAGGCTTGCAGCTGTAGCATGTAGGGTTGCAGCTGTAGCATTGAGGGTTGCAGATGTAGCATTTAGGGTTGCAGCTGTAGTATGTAAGGTTGCAGCTGTAGTATGTTGGGTTGCAGATGTAGTATGTAGGGTTGCAGCTGTAGTATGTTGGGTTGCAGATGTAGTATGTAGGGTTGCAGCTGTATTATGTTGGGTTGCAGATGTAGTATGTTGGGTTGCAGATGTAGTATGTAGGCTTGCAGCTGTAGCATGTAGGGTTGCAGATGTAGCATTTAGGGTTGCAGATGTAGCATGTAGGGTTGCAGATGCAGCATGTAGGGTTGCAGCTGTAGTATGTAGGCTTGCAGCTGTAGCATGTAGGGTTGCAGCTGTAGCATTTTGGGTTGCAGATGTAGCATTTAGGGTTGCAGCTGTAGTATGTAGGGTTGCAGCTGTAGTATGTTGGGTTGCAGATGTAGTATGTAGGGTTGCAGCTGTAGTATGTTGGGTTGCAGATGTAGTATGTAGGGTTGCAGCTGTAGTATGTTGGGTTGCAGATGTAGTATGTAGGGTTGCAGCTGTAGTATGTTGGGTTGCAGATGTAGTATGTAGGGTTGCAGCTGTAGTATGTTGGGTTGCAGATGTAGTATGTAGGGTTGCAGATGTAGTATGTAGGGTTGCAGCTGTAGTATGTAGGGTTGCAGATGTAGTATGTTGGGTTGCAGATGTAGCATTTAGGGTTGCAGCTGTAGTATGTAGGGTTGCAGCTGTAGTATGTTGGGTTGCAGATATAGTATGTAGGGTTGCAGCTGTAGTATGTTGTGTTGCAGATGTAGTATGTAGGGTTGCAGCTGTAGTATGTTGGGTTGCAGATGTAGTATGTTGGGTTGCAGATGTAGTATGTAGGGTTGCAGCTGTAGTATGTAGGGTTGCAGCTGTAGTATGTTGGGTTGCAGATGTAGTATGTCGGGTTGCAGCTGTAGTATGTTGGGTTGCAGCTGTAGTATGTTGGGTTGCAGATGTAGTATGTAGGGTTGCAGATGTAGTATGTAGGGTTGCAGCTGTAGTATGTCGGGTTGCAGATGTAGTATGTTGGGTTGCAGATGTAGTATGTAGGGTTGCAGCTGTAGTATGTAGGGTTGCAGATGGAGTATGTTGGGTTGCAGATGTAGTATGTAGGGTTGCAGCTGTAGTATGTAGGGTTGCAGCTGTAGTATGTAGGGTTGCAGATGTAGTATGTTGGGTTGCAGATGTAGTATGTAGGGTTGCAGCTGTAGTATGTAGGTTTGCAGATGTACTACTAAATGTACTACTAGTTGCAAAAGCTACTAAAAAGGCTATAAAGAAGAGTAAGATAGATTATGAGAGTAAACTTGCTCAGAATATAAAAACAGATAGTAAAAGTTTCTACAAATACATAAAACAAAAAAGAGTGGCTAAGGTAAATATTGGTCCTTTAGAGGATGAGAAGGGAGATTTAATAACGGGAGATGAGGAAATGGCTGAGGAACTGAACAGGTTTTTTGGGTCGGTCTTCACAGTGGAAGACACAAATAACATGCCAGTGACTGATGGAAATGAGGCTATGACAGGTGAGGACCTTGAGAGGATTGTTATCACCAAGGAGGTAGTGATGGGCAAGCTAATGGGGCTAAAGGTAGACAAGTCTCCTGGCCCTGATGGAATGCATCCCAGAGTGCTAAAAGAGATGGCTAGGGAAATTGCAAATGCACTAGTGATAATTTACCAAAATTCACTAGACTCTGGGGTGGTCCCGGCGGATTGGAAATTAGCAACCGTGAGGTAGGCAGAAA
Source organism: Scyliorhinus torazame (assembly GCF_047496885.1). Taxonomy (NCBI): domain Eukaryota; kingdom Metazoa; phylum Chordata; class Chondrichthyes; order Carcharhiniformes; family Scyliorhinidae; genus Scyliorhinus; species Scyliorhinus torazame. The sequence goes on along the minus strand of NC_092709.1, from coordinate 352,606,292 downwards.
GCGGGTAATTATAGGCCAGTGAGCTTAACTTCGGTAGTAGGGAAGATGCTGGAATCTATCATCAAGGAAGAAATAGCGAGGCATCTGGATGGAAATTGTCCCATTGGGCAGACGCAGCATGGGTTCATAAACGGCAGGTCGTGCCTAACTAATTTAGTGGAATTTTTTGAGGACATTAACAGTGCGGTAGATAATGGGGAGCCAATGGATGTGGTATATCTGGATTTCCAGAAAGCCTTTGACAAGGTGCCACACAAAAGGTTGTTGCATAAGATAAAGATGCATGGCATTAAGGGGAAAGTAGTAGCATGGATAGAGGATTGGTTAATTAATAGAAAGCAAAGAGTGGGTATTAATGGGTGTTTCTCTGGTTGGCAATCAGTAGCTAGTGGTGTCCCTCAGGGATCAGTGTTGGGCCCACAACTGTTCACAATTTACATAGATGATTTGGAGTTGGGGACCAAGGGCAATGTGTCCAAGTTTGCAGACGACTCTAAGATAAGTGGTAAAGCAAAAAGTGCAGAGGATACTGGAAGTCTGCAGAGGGATTTGGATAGGCTAAGTGAATGGGCTAGGGTCTGGCAGATGGAATACAATGTTGACAAATGTGAGGTTATCCATTTTGGTAGGAATAACAGCAAAAGGGATTATTATTTAATGATAAAATATTAAAACATGCTGCTGTGCAGAGAGACCTGGGTGTGCTAGTGCATGAGTCACAAAAAGTTGGTTGTCAGGTGCAACAGGTGATTAAGAGGGCGAATGGAATTTTGTCCTTCATTGCTAGAGGGATGGAGTTTAAGACTAGGGAGGTTCTGCTGCAATTGTATAGGGTGTTGGTGAGGCCACACCTGGAGTATTGTGTTCAGTTTTGGTCTCCTTACTTGAGAAAGGACGTACTGGCACTGGAGGGTGTGCAGAGGAGATTCACTAGGTTAATCCCAGAGCTGAAGGGGTTGGATTACGAGGAGAGGTTGAGTAGACTGGGACTGTACTCGTTGGAATTTAGAAGGATGAGGGGGGATCTTATAGAAACATATAAGATTATGAAGGGAATAGATAGGATAGATGCGGGCAGGTTGTTTCCACTGGCGGGTGAAAGCAGAACTAGGGGGCATAGCCCCAAAATAAGGGGAAGTAGATTTAGGACTGAGTTTAGGAGGAACTTCTTCACCCAAAGGGTTGTGAATCTATGGAATTCCTTGCCCAGTGAAGCAGTAGAGGCTCCTTCATTAAATGTTTTTAAGATAAAGATAGATCGTTTTTTGAAGAATAAAGGGATTAAGGGTTATGGTGTTCGGGCTGGAAAGTGGAGCTGAGTCCACAAAAGATCAGCCATGATCTCATTGAATGGTGGAGCAGGCTCACGGGGCCAGATGGCCGACTCCTGTTCCTAGTTCTTATGTAGGGTTGCAGCTGTAGTATGTAGGGTTGCAGATGTAGGGTTGCAGATGTAGCATGTAGGGTTGCAGCTGTAGTATGTAGGGTTGCAGCTGTAGCATGTAGGGTTGCAGCTGTAGTATGTAGGGTTGCAGATGTAGTATGTAGGGGTGCAGATGTAGCATGTAGGCTTGCAGCTGTAGTATGTAGGGTTGCAGCTGTAGTATGTAGGGTTGCAGATGTAGCATGTAGGCTTGCAGCTGTAGCATGTAGGGTTGCAGCTATAGTATATAGGGTTGCAGCTGTAGTATGTAGGGTTGCAGCTGTAGTATGTAGGGTTGCAGCTGTAGCATGTAGGCTTGCAGCTGTAGTATGTAGGGTTGCAGCTGTAGTATGTAGGGTTGCAGATGTAGCATGTAGGCTTGCAGCTGTAGCATGTAGGGTTGCAGCTGTAGTATGTAGGGTTGCAGCTGTAGTATGTAGGGTTGCAGCTGTAGTATGTAGGCTTGCAGATGTTGTATGTAGGGTTGCAGATGTAGCATGTAGGGTTGCAGCTGTAGTATGTAGGGTTGCAGATGTAGCATGTAGGCTTGCAGCTGTAGCATGTAGGGTTGCAGCTGTAGTATGTAGGGTTGCAGCTGTAGTATGTAGGGTTGCAGCTGTAGTATGTAGGCTTGCAGATATTGTATGTAGGGTTGCAGATGTAGCATGTAGGGTTGCAGCTGTAGTATGTAGCTTTGCAGATGTTGGATGTAGGGTTGCAGATGTAGCATGTAGGGTTGCAGCTGTAGTATGTAGGGTTGCAGATGTAGCATGTAGGCTTGCAGCTGTAGCATGTAGGGTTGCCGCTGTAGCATGTAGGCTTGCAGCTGTAGCATGTAGGGTTGCAGCTGTAGTATGTAGGGTTGCAGTTGTAGTATGTAGGGTTGCAGCTGTAGTATGTAGGGTTGCAGCTGTAGTATGTAGGCTTGCAGATGTAGTATGTAGGGTTGCAGATGTAGCATGTAGGGTTGCAGCTGTAGTATGTAGGGTTGCAGATGGAGTATGTAGGCTTGCAGATGTATTATGTAGGGTTGCAGATGTAGCATGTAGGGTTGCAGCTGTAGTATGTAGGGTTGCAGCTGTAGTATGTAGGGTTGCAGCTGTAGTATGTAGGGTTGCAGATGTAGTATGTAGGGTTGCAGATGTAGCATGTAGGGTTGCAGCTGTAGTATGTAGGGTTGCAGATGGAGTATGTAGGCTTGCAGATGTATTATGTAGGGTTGCAGATGTAGCATGTAGGGTTGCAGCTGTAGTATGTAGGGTTGCAGCTGTAGTATGTAGGGTTGCAGATGTAGTATGTAGGGTTGCAGCTGTAGCATGAGGAGTTGATAGTGATCTGTAGCAACCAGATGTGCAGTAAGAGTCTGCAGGTTGAGGAGTCTGAGCTTCAGACACAGTACCAGGGAGGGGGAACGTTACCGTGACATTTGTTGCAGGAGGCAGTCACACCCCCTTTTAAAATAATCATTCATGGGCTGTGGCTGTCACCTGCCCATTCCTAATTGTTTCATAGAGATTATGTTTCATAGAATTTACAGTGCAGAAGGAGGCCATTCGGCCCATCGAGTCTGCACCGGCTCTTGGAAAGAGCACCCTACCCAAGGTCAACACATCCACCCCATCCCCATAACCCAGTAACCCCACCCAACACTAAGGGCAATTTAGCATGGCCAATCCACCTAACCTGCACATCTTTGGACTGTGGGAGGAAACCGGAGCACCCGGAGGAAACCCATGCACACACGGGGAGGACGTGCAGACACCGCACAGACAGTGACCCAAGCTGGGAATCAAACCTGGGACCCTGGAGCTGTGAAGCAATTGTGCTATCCACAATGCTACCGTGCTGCCCTAATTGTCCTGGAGAAGGTGGTGGTGAGCTGTCTTCTCGAATCGCTGCCGTCCCTGAGGTAGCTACACCCACAGTGCTGTTAGGGAAGGAGTCTCAACATTCTGAACCAGTGGCAGTGAAGGAATGGTGACATATTACCAAGTCAGAATGGAATGTGGCCTGGAGGGAAACACGCCGGTGGTGGGGTTCCCCTGCACCTGTTGATCTTGTTCTTCTAGATGGTGGTGGTCGTGGGTTTGGAAGGTGCTGACTGAGGAGACTTGGTGAGTTGCTGCAGTGCATCTTGCAGATGGTACACACGGCTGTCACTGTGCTTCAGAGATGGAGTTTGCGGATGGGGTGCCAACCAAGCCCTTAGGTGAGGGGTTTTCAGATTTGGTCTGTGGTCAGTGACAGTAGGGGATGACTGCGAGTGAGACAGATTTGGGGATTCAGTAGCACTGGAAGACCTCAGCCCCTGGCATTATCCAACAGGTTCAATCTTGTTGCAGCTTCATAGAATCATAGAATTTACAGTACAGAAGGAGGCCATTCAGCACATCAAGTCTGCAACGGCCCTTGGAAAGAGCCCCCTACTCAAGCCCAGATCTCCATCCTATCCCAGTAACCCTACCTATCCTTTTTGGACACTAAGGGCAATTTAGCATGGCCAATCCACCTAACCTGCACATCTTGAAATGAATGTGCCCTTGTCGTAGCAGAAGCTGCTTCCTTGATGTGCACTCTGACAAAGGAAGGTTCAGACTTGGAGATAGCTTTAACACATTTATTGAACAGTTAACAATTCTCCGCCTTGGATTCGACGCTACTGTTAATCCTTCTATAGCTACAGATTTCTCTTTGAGAGAACCAACGCAGACCCGATGGGCCAAATGGCCTCCTTGTGCACCGTAAAGATCCCGTGATTCTGTGACTTGGATGAAGAGGCCGAGGGTATTGTAGTTACATTTGCTGATGATACAAAGCAAGTTGTGAGGAGGATACAAAGGGCGCAATTCAACCATTGGGAGACTAAGTCCCGACGTCGTCGGAGGCCGCTCCCAGACCCCTATTCTGCCGCCCCTGGGGGGCTAGGAGCGGCGCCGCGTTATTTACACGCACCGGTTTTGGTGCCGCGTAAAAGCGGCGCCGCGTAAGTGATGCGACCGGCGCTGCATAAATGACGTCACCCGCGCATGCACGGTTGCCGTCCTCCCCGCGGCAGCCCCGCAAGAAGATGTCGGATGGATCTTGCAGGGTGGCGGAGGAAAGGAGGTCCTCCTTCAGAGAGGCCGGCCCGCCAATCGGTGGGCACCGATCACGGGCCAGACCCATTTGAGCCCCCACCCCCGGTGCAAGAAACCCCCTCCCCCCCCCCCACAGGCCGCCTCCCCCAGCGTTCCCACGCTGTTCCCGCCGGCAGCGACCAGGTGTGGATGGCGGGAACCTGTCGTGTTGGGCAGGCCGCTCGGCCCATCCGGGCCGGAGAATCGCCGCTCGCCCGTTGCGAACGGCAAGCGGCGATTCTCCCAGCGGCCAGCCGTGATTCTCGCTGCGCCGGTTTGGGGGGGGGGGTGGGTGGGAGAATCGCGTCCGAGCGTCGGGGCGGCGTGGCTGGACTCGCGCGGTGCCCGGGCGATTCTCCCTCCCGGCGTGGGGGGGGTAGAATTCCGCCCAAAGTATCTGCAAAGGGATATCGATAGCCTAAGTGAGTGGGCACAAAATTGGTGGATGGAGTGTAATGTGGGGAAATGTGGACTTGTGTGGCACCTTCTGCTTTGAACATGAAAAGATTAAACGTATCCTACAGCAGAGTACTTTCTAAATGGCAAAATGTTTGAAACAATAGAGATCCAGTGAGACTGAGGGTCCAGGTATATAGATCATTAAAATGTCATAAACTGATACAGGGAATGATCACAAAGGCTAATGAAATAAGACCATCAGACATAGGAGCAGAATTAGGCCACTCGGCCCATCGAGTCTGCTCCGCCATTCAATCATGGCTGATATTTTCTCATCCCCATTCTCCTGCCTTCTCCCCATAACCCCTGATCCCCTTATCAATCATGAACCTATCTATCTCTGTCTTAAAGAGCTCCACAGATTCACCACCCTCTGGCTGAAGAAATTCCTCCTCATCTCTGTTTTAAAGGATCGTCCCTTCAGTCTGAGATTGTGTCCTCTGCTTCTAGTTTTTCCTACAAGTGGAAACATCCTCTCCACAGCCACTCTATCCAGGCCTCGCAGTATCTTGTAAGTTTCAATAAGATCCCCTCTCATCCTTCTAAACTCCAATGAGTACAGACCCAGAGTCCTCAAACGTTCCTCATACGACAAGTTCTTCATTCCAGGGATCATTCTTGTGAACCTCCTCTGGACCCTTTCGCAAGGCCAGCACATCCTTCCTTAGATATGGGGCCCAAAACTGCTCACAATACTCCAAATGGGATCTGACCAGAGCCTTATACAGCCTCAGAAGTACATCCCTGGTCTTGTATTCTAGCCCTCTCACGATGTATGCTAATATTGCATTTGCCTTCGTAATTGCCGACTGAACCTGCACTTTAACCTTAAGAGAATCATGAACAAGGACTCCCAAGTCCCTTTGTGCTTCTGATTTCCTAAGCATTTCCCCATTTAGGAAATAGTCTGCCTCCATTTCTCCTTCTAAAGTGCATAACCTCACACTTTTCCACATTATATTCCATCTGCAATTTCATTGCCCACTCTCCTAGCTTGTCCAAATCCTTCTGCAGCCCGCCTGCTTCCTCAATACGACCTGCCCTTCTACAGATCTTTGTATCATCTGCAAACTTAGCAACAGTATCTTCAGTACCTTCTTCCAGATCATTAATGTATATTGTGAAAAGCTGTGGTCCCAGCACAGACCCCTGAGGCACACTACTAGTCACCGGCTGCCATCCTGAAAAATATCCTTTCATCCCCACTCTCTGCCTTCTGCTAGTCAGCCAATCCTCTACCCATGCCAGGATCTTACCCTTAACACAATTGGCTCTTAACTTATTTATCACTGGCTCTCCTTTGTCTAACTTCCTTGTTACTTCCTCAAAGAACTAACAGATTTGTCAGACATGACCTTCCCTTGACAAAGCCTTGCTGACTCAGTCCTATTTTACCATGCACTTCCAAGTGCTTCGTGATCTCATCTTTAATAACGGACTCTAAAATCTTACCAATGACCGAAGTCAGGCTAACCGGCCTATAATTTCCCATCTTCTGCCTCCCTTCCTTCTTAAACAGTGGTGTTACATTAGACACTTTTCAGTCCTCTGGGACCCTTCCTGCCTCCAGTGATTCCTGAAAGATCATCACCAATGCCTCCAGAATCTCCTCAGCTATCCCTTTTATAACCCTGGGGTGTAGTCCATCCGGTCCAGGTGATTTATCCACCTTCAGGCCTTTCAGTTTCCCCAGAACCTTCTCCTTAGTAATGGTCACTGCACTCACCTCTGGCCCTTGGTTCTCCTGGAGCTCTGGCACCTCACTGGTGCCTTCCACCGTGAAGACTGATGCAAAGTAACTATTCAGTTTGTCTGCCATTTCTTTGTTTCCTATTATTACTTCTCCAGCCACATGTTCCAGTGGTCCAATGTCTATTTTTGCCTCTCGCTTACCTTTTATATATTGAAAGACACTCTTCGTCTCTTCTTTTATATTACTAGCTAGCTTGCACTCATATTTCACCTTCTTTCCCCTTATTGCTTTTTTAGTTGCCCTCTGCTCATTTTTAAAGGCTTCCCAATCCTCTGGCTTTCCACTAATGCTCGCCACTTTGTATGCTTTTTCTTTCCAAAAGACCATAAGACATAGGAGCGGAAGTAAGGCCATTCGGCCCATCGAGTCCACTCCACCATTCAATCATGGCTGATTTCAACTCCATTTACCCGCTCTCTCTCCATAGCCCTTAATTCCTCGAGAAATCAAGAATTGATCAACTTCTGTCTTAAAGACACTCAACGTCCCGGCCTCCACCGCCCTCTGTGGCAATGAATTCCACAGACCCACCACTCTCTGGCTGAAGAAATTTCTCCTCATCTCTGTTCTAAAGTGACTCCCTTTTATTCTAAGGCTGTGCCCCCGGGTCCTAGTCTCCCCTGTTAATGGAAACAACTTCCCTACATCCACCCTATCTAAGCCATTCATTATCTTGTAAGTTTCTATTAGATCTCCCCTCAACCTCCTAAACTCCAATGAATATAATCCCAGGATCCTCAGACGTTCATCGTATGTTAGGCCTACCATTCCTGGGATCATCCGTGTGAATCTCCGCTGGACCCGCTCCAGTGCCTTTATGCTGTCCTTAACATCCCTCGTCAACCATGGATGCCTTGTCCCCCCCTTAACATGTTTCCTCCCCCTTGGGATGAATTTCTGTTGTGCCTCCAGAATAACCCCCAAAAACTCCTGCCATTGCCGTTCCACTGTCTTCTCTGCTAGGCTCTTTTTCCAATCAACTCTGGCCAGCTCCTCCCTCATGTCTTTGTAGTTACCCTTATTTAATTGTAATACTGTTACATCTGATTGCAGCTTCTCCCTCTCAAACTGCAGGGTAAATTCTATCGTATTGTGGTCACTGCTCCCTAAGGGTTCCTTCACCTTAAGTTCCCTGATCAATGTGGTGTTGGGTGCTCTGGTGCACAGATGAGCCAACACAGTTGTATGTGGTACAACTCTATTTTATTATAACTCTTATAATACAGTTCGTTCTGGATACTCTGCACGTGCTGTCTCCCTGAGTGTGTTTGGTAACCAATGTGTCCTGGTTCTCCTCTGCAGCTAATACTGACCACCGGGGGTCGTGTCTGTGCTTTTATATCTTTCTGTCATTGGTTGTGGTGTTGTGTGTTCTGATTTGTCTGTTGGTGTGTCTCTGTTCGGCTATAATGATCCTGAAGGTCAGCGCATAAACCTTTTTTCTTCGGGCTTGGACGAGGCGATTCCTTTGGTTTGTCTTCAGTTGGGCTTGAACAGTCTTCAGCGCTGTGCCCTTCATTGTAGCATGAGAGACCGTCATGTTCATGCTGCTGTGTAGTGGAGCATGGTAGGCTGTTATAGCCTTCTTGCTGTTCACGTGAGCATGGCAGACTTGCATCGTCTGCCGCTGGTTGGTCAGGAGAGGTTGCTAGACCCTCATGGTCTTGTTCCTGCAAGGACTGCGCTCTGGAGTCTTGCGTTCCTTCCATCGTGGAGTCCGTCCACGAGCTCTCTGTGGAGGCTTGTGACACTGCAGTCACTTCTTGTTCGTGCAAGGACTGCGCTCTGGAGTCTTGCGTTGCTTCTATCGTGGAGGCTGTCCACGAGCTCTCTGTGGAGGCTTGTGACACTGGAGTCACTTCTTGTTCGTGCAAAGACTGCGCTCTGGAGTCTTGCGTTGCCTCTATCGTGGAGGCTGTCCACGAGCTCTCTGTGGAGGCTTGTGACACTGGAGTCACTTCTTGTCCGTGCAAGGACTGCGCTCTGGAGTCTTGCATTTCTGCAATTGTGGAGTCTGTCCACGAGCTTGCTGTGGAAGCTTGTGACACTGGAGTCACTTCTGGTTCATGCGAGGACTGCACTCTGGAGTCTTGCATGTCTTCTTTCATAGAGTCGGGAACGTTGAGCGGGACGTGGACCACGCTCTGTGTGGCAGCAGGGCACTCTCCGTGTGCTTGCACCGCTCCCTGTCTGTTAATGTCAGGCTGCAGCATCATCCGGTACTGATAAGTTGGAACGTCATATCTGCTGGATTGAAGATCCTCAAATCCGAAAAATGAATCCGCATCTGCGTCGGATTCAATGTGGGGGCCGCCAATGTGCAACACGAAAGGTTCGTCCGAGTCATAGTCATATAGGACCACGGAGCTATCATTGGGCTCGCGAGGTCCGGAAACACTGTAAAGATCGTCATCGAAGTATTCAAGGTCGGAATCATCGGCTTGTGCGTAGGTAACTGCTTGTCGGAGGGTTCTTCGGAGGTCAAATTCATCTCCTGGGTCAATTTGCGGCACTGTGCTGTCATTCCAGGTGAGGGAAGGTTGTTTTACAGCTTTAACAGATTTTTGTTTTTTTGATTTGGGACGTTTCCCTTTTAAATTGGATTTGGGACGTTTCCCTTTTAAATTGGTGCAGTCTGGGGCCTCTGACATCCTGACGCTCGGTATGTAGCACGTAGGAAGCGACTGCGCATGCTCAGATCGCTGTTCCTTTACCGATGGCCGTTTTCTTGACTGCGCATGCGCAGCATCTCGCGCATGCGCAAACGAAACTTCCGGTTCTGCGCACTGCTCGCGCAACTGTGCTAGCGTGATACCTTTAGCAAGATGGCCACCGACCTCGACCCAGCCTTCTCTCAGGCCCGGGATTTCGGCCTCTGGGAATTCGGGCTCCGGGATCCCAGCCACGAGGTGAGTACTGCAGCTTTTCTTACCTTTATGTGCCGATTGGATTGCGTTTTCTTCACAGTACTTGGAGAATTTGCCCAGGACTGCCTGGTAATCGTACCTTTGCTGCCTCCTGAAGAACCTGAACCTTCTGAATATTTCTCTTGCCCTTGCCCGGCGATGGTGAGGAGAAATTCAATTTTTTCGCTATCATCCAGGTCTTGGAGTTCAGCTGCCACCAGGAACAATTCGAACATTTGCCGGAATCGCCGCCAGTTTTCGCGGAGGTCGCCGTGGCACTGGAGCGGCTGCGGAACCGGGAGCTCTATCATTTTGCCTGGGCACTGCTGGTTGTCTGTGTACACGGAGGTATGCCGGCAGGTATCGATCCACTCCTGTACCATGTGGTGTTGGGTGCTCTGGTGCACAGATGAGCCAACACAGTTGTATGTGGTACAACTCTATTTTATTATAACTCTTATAATACAGTTCGTTCTGGATACTCTGCACGTGCTGTCTCCCTGAGTGTGTTTGGTAACCAATGTGTCCTGGTTCTCCTCTGCAGCTAATACTGACCACCGGGGGTCGTGTCTGTGCTTTTATATCTTTCTGTCATTGGTTGTGGTGTTGTGTGTTCTGATTTGTCTGTTGGTGTGTCTATCATGATGTGTGTGTTTGAATATCATGACAATCAAGTCTGCCTCATTACTCATCACCAAATCCAGAATTGCCTGTTCCCTAGTAGGCTCTGTCACAAGCTGCTCCAAAAAAAGCATCTCTTAGACATTCCACAAATTCCATTTCTTGGGATCCACGACCCACCTGATTTTCCCAGTCCACCTGCATATTGAAGTCCCCCATGATTATTGTAATATTGCCTTTTTTACATGCCTTTTCTATCTCCTGATTTATTTTCTGCCCCACACCCTGACTAGGGGGCCTGTACATAACTCCCGTCAGGGTCATTTTACCTTTGCGATTCCTCAACTCTACCCACAGAGATTCTATAATGTTCCTTGCTATCGATTTAACTTCATTCCTTACGAACAATGCAACCCCGCCCTCTTTGCCCATCTGCCTGTCGTTTCGATAGGACACATATCCTTGTATATTTATATCCCAGCCCTGATCCCCTTGCAGCCACGTCTCTGTGATGCCCACAACATCATACCGGCCAATTTCAATGTGCGCAACAAGCTCATTTACCTTGTTCCGTATACTGCGCGCATTTAGGTACAACACCCTCAATCCTGCATTGACCACCTCCCTTTTTACACTTGTCACCTTTTTTGCTCTGCCTGAGGGTGATGTTGTTCTTTTATTTTGGTTCTCTATTTCTCCTTCAGTTATTACACCTTCTGAGCTCGAATTCTGGTTCCCACCCCCCTGCCATATTAGTTTAAATCCTCCCGAGTGACTCTAGCAAACCTCCCAGCCAGGATATTGGTGCCTCTCCAGTTTAGATGCAACCCGTCCTTCTTGTACAGGTCCCATCTGCCCCGGAAGAGGTCCCAATGGTCCAGAAATCTGAAACCCTCCCTCCTACACCATCAGTTTAGCCACGTGTTTAGCTGCTCTATCCTCCTATTTCTAGCCCACTGGCACATGGCACAGGGAGTAATCCTGAGATTACAATCCATGAGGCCCTGCTTCTTAGCTTCCTGCCTAACACCCTGAACTCCTTCTGCAGGACCTCATCACTCTTCCAGCCTATGTCGTTAGTAATAATAATAATAATCGCTTATTGTCACAAGTCGGCTTCAATGAAGTTACTGTGAAAAGCCCCTAGTTGCCACATTCCGGCGCCTGTTCGGGGAGGCCGGTACGGGAATTGAACCCGTGGCTGCTGGCCTTGTTCTGCTTTGCAAGCCAGCTATTTAGTCCACTGTGCTAAACCATGCTAAAGCAGCCCCACATAGTACCTATGTGTACTACGACCTCTGGCTGTTCACCCTCCCCCTTCAGGATGTCCTGTGTTCGTTCAGAGACATCCTGGACCCTGGCACCAGGGAGGCAACATACCATCCTGGAGTCTCTTTCACGTCCACAGAAGCGCCTATCTGTGCCCCTTACTATAGAGTCCCCTATAACTATCGCTCTCCTGCACTTTGCCCTCCCCTGCTGAGTAACAGAGCCAGTTGTGGTGCCACTGCTCTGGCTGCTGCTGTTTTCCCCTGATAGGCTACCCCCCCGACAGTATCCAAAGCGGTATACCTGTTAGAGAGGGGGACAACCACAGGGGATTCCTGCACTGACTGCCTGCCCCTTCTGGCGGTCACCCATCTCTCTGCCTGCACCTTGGGTGTGACCACATCTCTATAACTCCTATCTATGACGCTTTCTGCCACCTGCATGCTCCTAAGTGCATCCAATTGCTGCTCCAACTGAACCACGCGGTCTGTGAGGAGCTGCCATTGGTTACACTTGCTGCAGATGTAGTCGACCGGAAAGCTGGAAGCGTCACAGATCTGCCACATCTCACAGTTGGAGCACTGATATAAACGCTGGCATTTATATCAGAAGAAGCAGAATTTAGGCAGGTAGAAGTCATGCCACATCTGTACAAAGCTCCAGTTCGACAACAGCTGGAGTTGGACAGCAGCTGGAGCACTGTGAACAGCTCTGGGCAGCACATCTTAGAAAGGGGATATCGACCTTGGGCAGCACGGTAGCACAGTGGTTAGCACTGTTGCTTCACAGCTCCAGGGTCCCAGGTTCGATTCCCGGCTTGGGTCACTGTCTGTGCGGAGTCTGCACATTCTCCCCGTGTCTGCGTGGGTTTCCTCCGGGTGCTCCAGTTTCCTCCCACAAGTCCCGAAAGATGTGCTGTTTGGTGAATTGGACATTCTGAATTCTCCCTCTGTGTAACCGGACAGGCGCCGGAATGTGGCGACTCGGGGCTTTTCACAGTAACTTCATTGCAGTGTTAATGTAAGCCTACTTGTGACAATAAAGATTATTGTATTGTATTGGAGTGAGTGTAGCTTCAATTTACAAGAATGACACCAGGGGCGACGTTCTCCGACCCCCCGCCGGGTCGGAGAATCGCCGGGGGCTGGCGTGAATCCCGCCCCCGCCGGTTGCCGAAGTCTCCGGCACCGGATATTCGGCGGGGGCGGGAATCGGGCCGCGCCGGTTGGCGGGCCCCCCCGCTCGATTCTCCGACCCGGATGGGCTGAAGTCCCGCCGATAAATTGGCTGTCCCGCCGGCGTAAATTAAATCACCTACCTTACCGGCGGGACAAGGCGGCGCGGGCGGGCTCCGGGGTCCTGGGGGGGGGCGCGGGGCGATCTGGCCCCGGGGGGGCCCCCACGGTGGCCTGGCCCGCGATCGGGGCCCACCGATCCGCAGGCGGGCCTGTGCTGTGGGGGCACTCTTTCCCTTCCGCCTCCGCCACGGTCTCCACCATGGCGGAGGTGGAAGAGACTCCCTCCACTGCGCATGCGTGGGAAACTGTCAGCGACCGCTGACGCTCCCGCGCATGCGCCGCCCGGGGATGTCATTTCCGCGCCAGCTGGCGGGGCAACAAAGGCCATTTCCGCCAGTTGGCGGGGCGGAAATTCCTCCGGCATCGGCCTAGCCCCTCAATGTTGGGGTTCGGCACACAAAGATGCGGAGCATTCCGCACCTTTGGGGCGGCACGATGCCCGTCTGATTGGCGCCGTTTTGGGCGCCAGTCAGCAGACATCACGCCGTTTCCGGAGAATTTCGCCCCAGGACTCCAAAGATTAAATTATGAGAAGTCCTTTGCCTGGGGACTCTAGGATTTGGAGGCACAGCCTCAAGGTCAAAGCCAGACCTTTCAAGATAGACTGCAGATACCTGCAGCTCAGAGGGCTTTGGGAGACCCCTGTGCATAAATCACAAAATTCTAGCATGCTAACAAGTTAGGGATGGCAAATGGAATGTGGGTGTAGAAGCCAGGTATTTCAAATACAACTAGTATAGGTAAAAGATAGCTGTTTAAGTACTCATTTAAAAAATGAGAATTTCAGCACACATAAATTCAGGACTTCAATATGATACATGAAACAGCATAAAATTCCATGATAAGATTATAGCAGCACAGTTGCAAGACAATTTGACGCTGCTTGTGCTAATTGTCAAGGCCAAGGACTGAGTTCCATGGCAACTAGGTGGCAAGAGTCCAATGCAGTTTGTAAGAGCATTGAATCATATATATATATTCTCGATATGAAGTCTCAATTGTTACATTAGCCAAGCCAGCTAAAAGATTAGCAAAATATCACATTCCATAACATGTAGACATGAAACAATTAAAAAGCTGATGTTGCATATTGAAGCTGGACGGCTTGCCATCAAATCAAATGTGTTTGAGTCTAACCCAAACCAATTAGGATTATATTGGGGTGTGATTAGATGACTTAAGACAGATATGAAAGTGTATAACTGAAAAGTTTCTGCCCGCCATTTTAGTGTTGTCTTTGGGGGTGTGTGTTGAGGAGATGTCTTTGTGTTGTCTTTCTGTTAGTTTAGTCAGTTTTGTCCTTTATAGTCTCCATTTTAGAGATGTCCTTTGGGGGTTCTGTCAGCCTGTCAGTCTACCAGTCTGTGTCAGTGATGTTAGTCCACTTTTGACTTTGAGTTTGAGTTTAGCTGAAGATTAGCTCTCTCTCTCTCTTCCTGTTTCATTGCCAGACTTTGACCTTTTAAAAGTTACTTTCGAGCTGTCTGCCTAAGCAAAGAAAGATAATGTCTGTAATTCTCTGAAAGCTTCGAATTGTCTACGAATTGCCTTTTAAATGACTTTCAAATTGTAATCAAGCGACTACAAATAAAACAATTCTTTTTGGCACCTGAGAAGTTTATACTGCAAATTTCTGCTGAGTTCCAGTATTCGCAAAGTGCTACTGATAACCGAATAGCAGAGATGATATAAATTCCTTCAACTATACACAGTCGAATAATACAAGGAATCGAACAACTTGACATAGTCTACAAATATTACAAATCTTATAACTTGTCGTATTGCGCCAGGACTTGATTCATCAACTAAGCTTCCCCCAAACTTGGTGTAGTTCGACAGGTTAAGATTCCCATAAATTATAGATTCCTTCATTTCAAAGAGAATGGAGTATAAAAATGAGGAAGTCCTTCGAAAACTATACAAAACACTTGATCGACCACACCCGGAATACTGTGAACAATTTTGGTCCCCTTATCGAAGGGGCGTTGGATGCAGTACAGAGAAGGTTCACGAGGTTGATCCCGGGTATCGGAGGGATTTTCTTATGAGGAGAGGTTGAGTAGGTTGGGCCAGTAATCAGTGGAGTTTAGAAGAATGAGAGGGGACCTTATTGAGACGTATAAGATTCTCAGGGGGCTTGACAGGGTCGATATAAGAGGAGGTTTCCTCTTGCAGGTGAGTCTAGGACCAGAGGGCATAATGTCAGAGTAAGAAATGAGGAGGAATTTCTTCTCTCAGAGGGTAGTGACTCTGTGGAATTGCTTACTGCAGAGAGCTGTTGAGGCCGGGTCGCTAAATATGTTCATGGCTGAGATAGACAGATGTTTAATCAGTGAGGGAATCGAGGTTATGGGGATAAACTGGGAAAGTGGATTTGAGGGATATCATTTCAGATCAGCCATGACTTCATTGACTGGCGGAGCAGACTCGATGGGCCGAATGGGCTCCCTCTGCTCCTATGTCTTATGGCCTCGAAATTAGGAAGCACTCTTATACACAAAGGGTGGTAGAAGGTTTGAACCCTTTTCCACAATAGGCAATTGATGTGAAGTCAGTTGTCTATTTAAAATTTGAGATTAGTGGATTTCTGATGACCACGACATGAAGCAACATGAGACATAGGTGTGTACATGGAGTTAGGTTGTAAGTCAGCCATCATCTCATATAATGGAGGAACAGGCTTGAGGGAATGGCATGAGTTCCTCCTGTTCCTATGTTCCATTGGCCGGGAGGGCTACAGCAGCCTGGCAAGTCGAGCCCCTACACCGTTCTCTCTCTCCCTACCAATAGTCACTAACCTGTTGGATTTCAGATTGATATTTTTCATCCATGAGTAAGATAATCTTCAGTTCCTGCAGTTTCCTCGTTTCCTTGAAAAACACAGATCTGTGCACCTCCCACACGGCTTTGGCCAAATACCTGGGTGCACAAGGTTGGCAGAAAGGCAATGCAGTGTGAAATAAAAATAAATGCAAAGAAAATAAAAAAAAGATTTGCATTTTGTCATGTTCCAGTACGTTCTGAACTTTCAGCCAATATTAAAACAAAATTGAACACAGTCTATTGGACACTGCAAATCAGTGTGATCTCTTTACTTTTGACTGTCAGTTAATCCTGAGTCTCAAGCAAATGCCTAATTAAATATGAGCATCCAGAGAATTCACACATCCTTGTGTTAGAGGATGGACCATGAGTAAAAGAACAATAGCATTCCAGCTGGCTCACCTTCTATTTCACCATGGACAAAAGAAACATCAAAACTCATTGTGTGTTGGACAAATGTCAATGGATTCCATTGACCTTCCATTATATTATGATGGCCTTTTATCCCAACATAGACTGGTCGAATTTCAAAGTGTCAAACGACAACCCAGGAGGTGCAATCAATATACATCATCCCTTTTTGGACTTGTACAAGTCACATGGTGAGGAAGCTATTTTGTCAATTATTTTTTCAATTCAGCAAGCAACTTCTCAGACTCTGTCTACACCTCCCCTGCCTGGGGAAAGCGGGCAGCATGTCAAAGACCCCTCATCACCCGGCTTACTCACTCTTCCAACCTCTTCCACTGGGCAGGAAATACAAAAGTCTGAGAACGCGCACGAACAGACTCAAAAACAGCTTCTTCCCCGCTGTTACCAGACTCCTGAACGACCCTCTTATGGACTGAACTGATCTCTCCACACATCTTCTCTACTGAGTAGTACTGCACTCCTGTATGCTTCACCCAATGCCTGTGTATTTATGTCTATGTATTTACATTGTGTATTTTATGTTTGACCTATGTATTTTCTTTCCATGTGTGGAATAATCTGTCTGAACTGTACGCGGAACAATACTTTTCACTGTACCTCAGTACACGTGACAATAAACAAATCCAATCCAGGTCCATGAGACAGCCATCAAACCCACTGTAAGTCAACTAAGTGCCTCAGGTAATAAGCAAACATACCTTGAATGCAGGAGAAAGATTCTCCCAACCTGTTCCAACTTCACATTCATCTGAGAACCAACCTCCCGGAAATTCAGCTACAAGAGGATTCACAGCTTACTGAAAATCTGCTGCTTTACACAACCTTTTCTTCAACCAAAGTATCAGCTCATCAAAGAAATAACAGGGGCGGGATTCTCCGACCCCCCCTGTCGGGTCGTAGAATCGCCGGGGGCTGGCGTGAATCCCGCCCCCGCCGGTTGCCGAATTCTCCGGCACCGGATATTCGGCGGGGGCGGGAATTGCGCCGCGCCGGTTGGCCTGGCCCGCGATCGGGGCCCACCGATCCGCGGGCGGGCCCGTGCCGTGGGGGCACTCTTTTCCTTCCGCCTTCGCCATGGTCTTTACTATGGCGGAGGCGGAAGAGACCCCCTCCACTGCGCACGCGCGGGGATGCCGTGAGCGGCCGCTGACGCTCCCGCACATGCGCCCCCCCGGCAAAGTCAGTTTAGCGCCAGCTGGCGGGGCACCAAAGGCCTTTCCCGCCAGCTGGCAGGGCGGAAATCAGTCCGGCGCGGGCCTAGCCCCTCAAGGTGAGGGCTCGGCCCCTCAAGATGAGGTTTCCGCACCTTTGGGGCGGCGCGATGCCGGACTGATTCACGCTGTTTTTGGCGCCGGTCGGCGGACATCGCGCCGACTGCACAGAATTCCGCCCCAGGTCTATTTCCAAAGGAACTGAGACAATCGTATTGTTTCTACCCTCATTTGTATCTAATTATTGTGTGAGTGATAGTGTGGGTGAGTCAAGTGAGGGAGATGTTGCACTTGTACAACTCTGAGGCAAATGTGTGATAATAAATAACCTTCTTTATTTTTAAATTCACAAACCCCTCCGATATAAAACACACTAATCATAGACAATTCTGTCTGTGGGAAATGCCTTTCACAACCTCACAATGCTCCCAAGTGTTGCTTCACAGCGCTAGGGACCCGGGTTCGATTCCCAGTTTGGTTCACTGTCTCTGCGGAGTCTGCATGTTCTCCCCGTGTCTGTTTCCTCCGGGTGCTCCGGTTTACTCCCACAAATCCCGAAAGACGTGCTTGTTAGGTGAATTGAACATTCTGAATTCTCCCTCTGTGTACCCGAACAGGACCAGAATGTGGCGACTAGGGGCTTTTCACAGTAACTTCATTGCAGTGTTAATGTAAGCCTACATGTGACACTAATAAAGATTATTATTATTTACGTATTATTTACATATATCATTAAATTTATTATTTAATGGAATGGTTTTGAATTGTGGCAATGATATCTACTGTAACCCTGGTTAGTTTCATCATAGAACATAGAACATAGAACATAACAGCGCAGTACAGGCCCTTCGGCCCTCGATGTTGCGCCGACCTGTGAAACCACTCTAAAGCCCATCTACACTATTCCCTTATTGTCCATATGTCTATCCAATGACCATTTGAATGTCCTTAGTGTTGGCGAGTCCACTACTGTTGCAGGCAGGGCATTCCACGCCCTTACTACTCTCTGAGTAAAGAACCTACCTCTGACATCTGTCCTATATCTATCTCCCCTCAATTTAAAGGTATGTCCCCTCGTGCTAGACATCACCATCCGATGAAAAAGGCTCTCACTGTTCACCCTATCCAATCCTCTGATCATCTTGTATACCTCAATTAAGTCACCTCTTAGCCTTCTTCTCTCTAACGAAAACAGCCTCAAGTCCCTCAGCCTTTCCTCATAAGATCTTCCCTCCATGCCAGGCAACATTCTGGTAATCTCCTCTACACCCTTTCCAATGCTTCCACATCCTTCCTATAATGCGGTGACCAGAATTGCACGCAATACTCCAAATGCGGCCGCACCAGAGTGTTGTATAGCTGCAACATGACCTCATGGCTCCTAAACTCAATCCCTCTACCAATAAAAGCTAACACACCGTACACCTTCTTAACAACCCTCTCAACCTGGTGGCAACTTTCAGGGATCTATGTACATGGACACCGAGATCTCTCTGCTCATCCACACTGCCAAGAATCTTACCATTAGCCCAGTACTCAATCTTCCTGTTATTCCTTCCAAAATGAATCACCTCACACTTTTCTGCATTAAACTCCATTTGCCACCTCTCAGCCCAGCGCTGCAGCTTATCTATGTCCCTCTGTAACTTGTAACATCCTTCCGCACTGTCCACAACTCCACTGACTTTAGTGTCATCTGCAAATTTACTCACCCATCCTTCTACGCCCTCCTCCAGGTCATTTATAAAAATGACAAACAGCAGTGGCCCCAAAACAGATCCTTATGGTACACCACTAGTAACTGGACTCCAGTCTGAACATTTCCCATCAACCACCACCCTTTGTCTTCTTCCAGCTAGCCAATTTCTGATCCAAACTGCTAAATCACCCTGAATCCCATGCCTCCGTAGCCTACCATGGGGAACCTTATCAAACATTTTACTGAAATCCATATACACCACATCAACTGCTTTACCCTCATCCACCTTCTCAAAGAACTCAATAAGGTTAGTGAGGCACGACCTACCCTTCTTGAACAAGGGGATAACATTTGCTATCCTCCCGTCTTCTGGCACTATTCCTGTAGACAAAGATGACTTAAAGATCAAGGCCAAAGGCTCAGCAATCTCCTCCCTAGCTTCCCAGAGAATCCGAGGATAAATCCCATCCGGCCCAGGTGACTGGTCTGATTTTGGAACACAAACAGAATAGATACAGCATCAGCCTGCTTCACCATTCAGTGATCTTCTTCAGCCTTTTTCATGCCTGGAAAATGTTCAAGGAAGGGCTGCTACGATGAACCCTGATATAAAGATGCTATTTTGGTTGCTAACTGTTGCTTTGAAGTGTCGTGGAATAAACCTATTCTCCAGTTCCTTATAAGCCCACCCTATGCTCTTGGAACAAAGGCAACAGACGCATGGGGTCACCGGCATCCTCAGATTCCCCTCCAAGTCACACAATACCATGATCTGGAAATATATCGCCATTGCACCACTGCCGCTGGGTGAAAGTCCTGGATCTCCATTCCTAACAGCACAGTGGGTGTGCCTATACCTCAGAGACGGCAGTGGGTCAAGATGGCAGCTCACCACCACCTTGTGGAGGATATGTGACATTGCAGTGATGTGCACTTCGCAGAGTACTGTTCTCACCTTGCACATCCACGGTGACACCAGATTTTGGCCATGTCGTGGGGTGTGTGTCCGCTTGAGTCTCGGACCATCACGTTAGCTCCTGCTTCTACTAAAGCAATGATGCAATTGAGTAAACCGACTTCAGCTGCC
Source organism: Scyliorhinus torazame (assembly GCF_047496885.1). NCBI lineage: Eukaryota > Metazoa > Chordata > Chondrichthyes > Carcharhiniformes > Scyliorhinidae > Scyliorhinus > Scyliorhinus torazame. The sequence continues at coordinate 352,586,195 of NC_092709.1, read as the reverse complement.
TGGTGAAGTGGAGTTAAGCCATCATTTGTCTGGCTGAAACAGACAGAGCGAACTGCTGTCAATATTTGACAGGATGAAGTTTACACCACGAAAGTGAGAAATCATCACATGAACCTTCTTCTTCCACATGTACACTCTGCTCTACCCATCAATTAATCCCCTCTCACAGCAGGATATACACTCTGCTCTAGCCACCCATTCACTCCCCTCCCACACCCCCATGTACACTCTCCCCTATCACTGACTCTACCCCCCCATTCACTCCCCTCCCACAGCCCCATGTACACTCCCCTCTATCACTGACTCTCCCCCCCATTAACTCCCCTCTCACACCCCCATGTACACTCTCCCCTATCACTGACTCTACCCCCCCATTCACTCCCCTCCCACACCCCCATGTACACTCTCCCCCATCACTGACTCTGCCCCCATTCACTCCCCTCCCACACCCCCATGTACACTCTCCCCTATCACTGACTCTACCCCCAATTCACTCCCCTCCCACACCCCCATGTACACTCCCCCCTATCACTGACTCTACCCCCCATTCACTCCCCTCCCACACCCCCATGTACACTCTCCCCCATCACTGACTCTCCCCCCCATTCACTCCCCTCCCACACCCCCATGTACACTCTCCCCTATCACTGACTCTACCACCCATTCACTCCCCTCCCACACGCCCATGTACGCTCTCCCCTATCACTGACTCTACCCCCCATTCACTCCCCTCCCACACCCCCATGTACACTCTCCCCTATCAGTGACTCTCCCCCCCCATTCACTCCCCTCCCACACCCCCATGTACACTCTCCTCTATCACTGACTGTACCACCCCATTCACTCCCCTCCCACAGCCCCATGTACACTCTCCCCTATCACTGACTCTCCCCCCCATTCACTCCCCTCCCACACCCCCATGTACACTCTCCCCTATCACTGACTCTACCCCCATTCACTCCCCTCCCACACCCCCATGTACACTCTCCCCTATCACTGACTCTACCCCCATTCACTCCCCTCCCACACCCCCATGTACACTCTCCCCTATCATTGACTCTACCCCCAATCACTCCCCTCCCACACCCCCATGTACACTCTCCCGTTTCACTGACTCTACCCCCCCATTCACTCCCCTCCCACATCCCCATGTACACTCTCCCCCATCACTGACTCTACCCCCCATTCACTCCCCTCCCACATCCCCATGTACACTCTCCCCTATCATTGACTCTACCCCCATTCACTCCCCTCCCACAACCCCATGTACACTCTCCCGGATCACTGACTCTACCCCCCCATTCACTCCCCTCCCACACCCCCATGTACACTCTCCCGTATCACTGACTCTACCCCCCCATTCACTCCCCTCCCACACCCCCATGTACACTCTCCCCTATCACTGACTCTACCCCCTATTCACTCCCCTCCCACATCCCCATGTACACTCTCCCCTATCACTGACTCTACCCCCCATTCACTCCCCTCCCACACCCCCATGTACACTCTCCCCTATCACTGACTCTCCCCCCCCATTCACTCCCCTCCCACACCCCCATGTACACTCTCCCCTATCACTGACTCTACCCCCCATTCACTCCCCTCTCACAGCCCCATGTACACTCTCCTCTATCACTGACTCTACCCCCCATTCACTCCCCTCCCACAACCCCATGTACACTCTCCCCTATCACTGACTCTACCCCCCAATCACTCTCCTCCCACAACCCCATGTACACTCTCCCCTATCACTGACTCTACCCCCCATTCACTCCCCTCTCACAGCCCCATGTACACTCTCCCCTATCACTGACTCTCCCCCCCATTCGCTCCCCTCCCACACCCCCATGTACACTCTCCCCTATCACTGACTCTCCCCCCCATTCACTCCCCTCCCACACCCCCATGTACACTCTCCCCCATCACTGACTCTACCCCCCATTCACTCCCCTCCCACACCCCCATGTACACTCTCCTCTATCACTGACTCTACCCCCCCATTCACTCCCTCCCACATCCCCATGTACACTCTCCCCTATCAGTGACTCTACCACCCATTCACTCCTCTCCCACTCCCCCATGTACACTCTCCCCTATCTCTGACTCTACCCCCCATTCACTCCCCCCCACACCCCCATGTACACTCGCCCCTATCACTGACTCTACCCCCCATTCACTCCCCTCCCACACCCCCATGTACACTCTTCCCCATCACTGACTCTACCCACCCATTCACTCCCCTCCCACACCCCCATGTACACTCACCCCTATCACTGACTCTACCCCCCATTCACTCCCCCCCACACCCCCATGTACACTCTCCCCTATCACTGACTCTACCCCCCATTCACTCCCCTCCCACACCCCCATGTACACTCCCCCCTATCACTGACTCTACCCCCCATTCACTCCCCTCCCACACCCCCATGTACACGCTCCCCCATCACTGACTCTCCCCCCCATTCACTCCCCTCCCACACCCCCATGTACACTCTCCCCTATCACTGACTCTACCACCCATTCACTCCCCTCCCACACGCCCATGTACGCTCTCCCCTATCACTGACTCTACCACCCCATTCACTCCCCTCCCACAGCCCCATGTACACTCTCCCCTATCACTGACTCTCCCCCCCATTCACTCCCCTCCCACACCCCCATGTACACTCTCCCCTATCACTGACTCTACCCCCATTCACTCCCCTCCCACACCCCCATGTACACTCTACCCTATCACTGACTCTACCCCCCATTCACTCCCCTCCCACACCCCCATGTACACTCTCCCCTATCATTGACTCTACCCCCATTCACTCCCCTCCCACACCCCCATGTACACTCTCCCGTTTCACTGACTCTACCCCCCCATTCACTCCCCTCCCACATCCCCATGTACACTCTCCCCCATCACTGACTCTACCCCCCATTCACTCCCCTCCCACACCCCCATGTACACTCTCCCCTATCATTGACTCTACCCCCATTCACTCCCCTCCCACAACCCCATGTACACTCTCCCGTATCACTGACTCTACCCCCCCATTCACTCCCCTCCCACACCCCCATGTACACTCTCCCCTATCACTGACTCTACCCCCCATTCACTCCCCTCCCACACCCCCATGTACACTCTCCCCTATCACTGACTCTACCCCCCCATTCACTCCCGTCCCACACCCCCATGTACACTCTCCCGTATCACTGACTCTACCCCCCCATTCACTCCCCTCCCACACCCCCATGTACACTCTCCCCTATCACTGACTCTACCCCCTATTCACTCCCCTCCCACATCCCCATGTACACTCTCCCCTATCACTGACTCTACCCCCCATTCACTCCCCTCCCACACCCCCATGTACACTCTCCCCTATCACTGACTCTCCCCCCCCATTCACTCCCCTCCCACACCCCCATGTACACTCTCCCCTATCACTGACTCTACCCCCCATTCACTCCCGTCTCACAGCCCCATGTACACTCTCCTCTATCACTGACTCTACCCCCCATTCACTCCCCTCCCACAACCCCATGTACACTCTTCCCTATCACTGACTCTACCCCCCAATCACTCTCCTCCCACACCCCCATGTACACTCTCCCCTATCACTGACTCTACCCCCCATTCACTCCCCTCTCACAGCCCCATGTACACTCTCCCCTATCACTGACTCTCCCCCCCATTCGCTCCCCTCCCACACCCCCATGTACACTCTCCCCTATCACTGACTCTCCCCCCCATTCACTCCCCTCCCACACCCCCATGTACACTCTCCCCCATCACTGACTCTACCCCCCATTCACTCCCCTCCCACACCCCCATGTACACTCTCCCCTATCACTGACTCTCCCCCCCATTCACTCCCCTCCCACACCCCCATGTACACTCTCCTCTATCACTGAATCTACTCCCCCATTCACTCCCTCCCACATCCCCATGTACACTCTCCCCTATCAGTGACTCTACCACCCATTCACTCCTCTCCCACACCCTCATGTACACTCTCCCCTATCTCTGACTCTACCCCCCATTCACTCCCCTCCCACACCCCCATGTACACTCACCCCCATCACTGACTCTAACCCCCATTCACTCCCCCCCCACACCCCCATGTACACTCGCCCCTATCACTGACTCTACCCCCCATTCACTCCCCTCCCACACCCCCATGTACACTCACCCCTATCACTGACTCTACCCCCCATTCACTCCCCTCCCACACCCCCATGTACACTCTCCCCTATCACTGACTCTACCCCCATTCACTCCCCTTCCACGCCCCCATGTACACTCTCCCCTATCACTGACTCTACCCACCCATTCACTCCCCTCCCACACCCCCATGTACACTCACCCCTATCACTGACTCTCCCCCCCATTCACTCTCCTCCCACACCCACATGTACACTCGCCCCTATCACTGACTCTACCCCCCATTCACTCCCCTCCCACACCCCCATGTACACTCGCCCCTATCACTGACTCTACCCCATTCGCTCCCCTCCCACACCCCCATGTACACTCTCCCCTATCATTGACTCTTCCCCCCATTCACTCTCCTCCCACACCCCCATGTACACTCTCCCCTATCGCTTACTCTACCCCCCATGCACTCCCCTCCCACACCCCCATGTACACTCTCCCCCATCACTGACTCTACCCACCCATTATTCCCCTCCCACACCCCCATGTACACTCTCCCCTATCACTGACTCTACCCCCATTCACTCCCCTTCCACACCCCCATGTACACTCTCCCCTATCACTGACTCTAACCACACATTCACTCCCCTCCCACACCCCCATGTACACTCTCCCCTATCACTGACTCTCCCCCCCATTCACTCCCCTCCCACACCCCCATGTACACTCTCCCCTATCACTGACTCTACCCCCCCATTCACTCCCCTCCCACATCCCCATGTACACTCTCCCCTATCACTGACTCTCCCCCTCATTCACTCCCCTCCCACACCCCCATGTACACTCTCCCCTATCACTGACTCTACCCCCCATTCACTCCCCTCCCACACCCCCGTGTACACTCTCCCCTATCAGTGACTCTACCACCCATTCACTCCCCTCCCACACCCCCATGAACACTCTCCCCTATCACTGACTCTACCCCCCATTCACTGCCCTTCCACACCCCCATGTACACTCTCCCCCATCACTGACTCTATCCCCCATTCACTCTCCTCCCACACCCCCATGTACACTCTCCCCTATCAATGACTCTATCCCCCATTCACTCCCTTCCCACATCCCCATTTACACTCTCCCCTATCACTGACTCTACCCCCCCATTCACTCCCTTCCCACATCCCCATTTACACTCTCCCCTATCACTGACTCTACCCCCCATTCACCCCCCTCCCACACCCCCCATGTACACTCTCCCCTATCACTGACTCTACCTCCCCATTCACTCCCCTCCCACACCCCCCATGTACACTCTCCCCTATCACTGACTCTACCCCCCATTCACTCCCCTCCCACAACCCCATGTACACTCTCCCCCATCACTGACTCTCCACCCATTCACTCCCCTCCCACACCCCCATGTACACTCTCCCCTATCACTGACTCTACCACCCATTCACTCCCCTCCCACACCCCCATGTACGCTCTCCCCTATCACTGACTCTACCCCCGCATTCACTCCCCTCCCACACCCCCATGTACACTCTCCCCTATCACTGACTCTCCCCCCCCATTCACTCCCCTCGCAAACCCCCATGTACACTCTCCTCTATCACTGACTCTACCACCCCATTCACTCCCCTCCCACAGCCCCATGTACACTCTCCCCTATCACTGACTCTCCCCCCCATTCACTCCCCTCCCACACCCCCATGTACACTCTCCCCTATCACTGACTCTACCCCCCATTCACTCCCCTCCCACACCCCCATGTACACTCTCCCCTATCACTGACTCTACCCCCCATTCACTCCCCTCCCACACCCCCATGTACACTCTCCCCTATCATTGACTCTACCCCCATTCACTCCCCTCCCACACCCCCATGTACACTCTCCCGTTTCACTGACTCTACCCCCCCATTCACTCCCCTCCCACATCCCCATGTACACTCTCCCCCATCACTGACTCTACCCCCCATTCACTCCCCTCCCACACCCCCATGTACACTCTCCCCTATCATTGACTCTACCCCCATTCACTCCCCTCCCACAACCCCATGTACACTGTCCCGTATCACTGACTCTACCCCCCCATTCACTCCCTCCCACACCCCCATTTACACTCTCCCGTATCACTGACTCTACCCCCCCATTCACTCCCCTCCCACACCCCCATGAACACTCTCCCCTATCACTGACTCTACCCCCTATTCACTCCCCTCCCACATCCCCATGTACACTCTCCCCTATCACTGACTCTACCACCCATTCACTCCTCTCCCACACCCCCATGTACACTCTCCCCTATCTCTGACTCTACCCCCCATTCACTCCCCTCCCACACCCCCATGTACACTCTCCCCTATCACTGATTCTACCCCCCATTCACTCCCCTCCCACACCCCCATGTACACTCTCCCCTATCACTGACTCTACCCCCCATTCACTCCCCTCCCACACCCCCGTGTACACTCTCCCCCATCACTGACTCTAACCCCCATTCACACCACCCCCACACCCCCATGTACACTCGCCCCTATCACTGACTTTACCCCCGATTCACTCCCCTCCCACACCCCCATGTACACTCTTCCCCATCACTGACTCTACCCACCCATTCACTCCCCTCCCACACCCCCATGTACACTCACCCCTATCACTGACTCTACCCCCCATTCACTCCCCTCCCACACCCCCATGTACACTCTCCCCTATCACTGACTCTACCCCCATTCACTCCCCTTCCACGCCCCCATGTACACTCTCCCCTATCACTGACTCTACCCACCCATTCACTCCCCTCCCACACCCCCATGTACACTCACCCCTATCACTGACTCTCCCCCCCCATTCACTCCCCTCCCACACCCCCATGTACACTCTCCTCTATCACTGACTCTACCCCCCCATTCACTCCCCTCCCACACCCCCATGTACACTCTCCTCTATCACTGACTCTACCCCCCCATTCACTGCCCTTCCACACCCCCGTGTACACTCTCCTCTATCACTGACTCTACCCCCCATTCACTCTCCTCCCACACCCCCATGTACACTCTCCCCTATCACTGACTCTACCCCCCCATTCACTGCCCTTCCACACCCCCATGTACACTCTCCCCTATCACTGACTCTACCCCCCATTCACTCTCCTCCCACACCCCCATGTACACTCTCCCCTATCACTGACTCTACCCCCCCATTCACTCCCCTCCCACACCCCCATGTACACTCTCCCCTATCACTGACTCTACCCACCCATTCACTCCCCTCCCACACCCCCATGTACACTCACCCCTATCACTGACTCTCCCCCCCCATTCACTCCCCTCCCACACCCCCATGTACACTCTCCTCTATCACTGACTCTACCCCCCCCATTCACTCCCCTCCCACACCCCCATGTACACTCACCCCTATCACTGACTCTCCCCCCCATTCACTCCCCTCCCACACCCCCATGTACACTCTCCCCTATCACTGACTCTACCCCCCATTCACTCCCCTCCCACACCCCCATGTACACTCGCCCCTATCACTGACTCTACCCCATTCGCTCCCCTCCCACACCCCCATGTACACTCTCCCCTATCATTGACTCTTCCCCATTCACTCTCCTCCCACACCCCCATGTACACTCTCCCCTATCGCTTACTCTACCTCCCATGCACTCCCCTCCCACACCCCCATGTACACTCTCCCCCATCACTGACTCTACCCACCCATTATTCCCCTCCCACACCCCCATGTACACTCTCCCCTATCACTGACTCTACCCCCATTCACTCCCCTTCCACACCCCCATGTACACTCTCCCCTATCACTGACTCTACCCCATTCACTCCCCTCCCACACCCCCATGTACACTCTCCCCTATCACTGACTCTACCCCCCATTCACTCCCCTCCCACACCCCCATGTACACTCTCCCCTATCACTGACTCTACACCCCCCCATTCACTCCCCTCCCACATCCCCATGTACACTCTCCCCTATCACTGACTCTACCCCCCATTCACTCCCCTCCCACACCCCCATGTACACTCTCCCCTATCACTGACTCTACCCCCCATTCACTCCCCTCCCACACCCCCATGTACACTCTCCCCCATCACTGACTCTACCCACCCATTCACTCCCCTCCCACACCCCCATGTACACTCTCCCCTATCACTGACTTTACCCCCCATTCACTCCCCTCCCACACCCCCATGTACACTCTCCCCTATCACTGACTCTACACCCCCCCATTCACTCCCCTCCCACATCCCCATGTACACTCTCCCCTATCACTGACTCTCCCCCTCATTCACTCCCCTCCCACACCCCCATGTACACTCTCCCCTATCACTGACTCTACCCCCCCATTCACTCCCCTCCCACACCCCCGTGTACACTCTCCCCTATCACTGACTCTACCCCCCATTCACTCCCCTCCCTCACCCCCGTGTACACTCTCCCCTATCAGTGACTCTACCACCCATTCACTCCCCTCCCACACCCCCATGAACACTCTCCCCTATCACTGACTCTACCCCCCATTCACTGCCCTTCCACACCCCCATGTACACTCTCCCCTATCACTGACTCTACCCCCCATTCACTCTCCTCCCACACCCCCATGTACACTCTCCCCTATCAATGACTCTACCCCCCATTCACTCGCCTTCCACACCCCCATGTTCACTCTCCCCTATCACTGACTCTACCCCCCCATTCACTCCCCTCCCACACCCCCATGTACACTCTCCCCTATCACTGACTCTACCCCCCATTCACTCCCCTCCCACATCCCCATGTACACTCTCCCCTATCACTGACTCTACCCCCCATACACTCCCCTCCCACACCCCCATGTACACTCTCCCCTATCACTGACTCTACCCCCATTTAATCCCCTCCCCAGCGCCATGTACACTCTCCCCTATCACTGACTCTACCCCCCATTCACTCCCCTCCCACATCCCCATTTACACTCTCCCCTATCACTGACTCTACCCCCCATTCACCCCCCTCCCACACCCCCATGTACACTCTCCCCTATCACTGACTCTACCTCCCCATTCACTCCCCTCCCACACCCCCATGTACACTCTCCCCTATCACTGACTCTACCCACCCATTTAATCCCCTCCCACACCCCCCATGTACACTCTCCCCTATCACTGACTCTACCCCCCAATTCACTTCCGTCCCACACCCCCATGTACACTCTCCTCTATCACTGACTCTACCCCCCATTCACTCCCCTCCCACATCCCCATTTACACTCTCCCCTATCACTGACTCTACCCCCCATTCACCCCCCTCCCACACCCCCATGTACACTCTCCCCTATCACTGACTCTACCTCCCCATTCACTCCCCTCCCACACCCCCATGTACACTCTCCCCTATCACTGACTCTACCCACCCATTTAATCCCCTCCCACACCCCCCATGTACACTCTCCCCGATCACTGACTCTACCCCCCATTCACTCCCCTCCCACAACCCCATGTACACTCTCCCCCATCACTGACTCTCCCCCCCATTCACTCCCCTCCCACTCCCCCATGTACACTCTCCTCTATCACTGACTCTACCCCCCATTCACTCCCCTCCCACACCCCCCATGTACGCTCTCCCCTATCACTGACTCTACCCCCGCATTCACTCCCCTCCCACACCCCCATGTACACTCTCCCCTATCACTGACTCTCCCCCCCCATTCACTCCCCTCCCACACCCCCATGTACACTCTCCTCTATCACTGACTACCACCCCATTCACTCCCCTCCCACAGCCCCATGTACACTCTCCCCTATCACTGACTCTCCCCCCCATTCACTCCCCTCCCACACCCCCATGTACACTCTCCCCTCTCACTGACTCTACCCCCCATTCACTCCCCTCCCACACCCCCATGTACACTCTCCCCTATCACTGACTCTACCCCCCATTCACTCCCCTCCCACACCCCCATGTACACTCTCCCCTATCATTGACTCTACCCCCATTCACTCCCCTCCCACACCCCCATGTACACTCTCCCGTTTCACTGACTCTACCCCCCCATTCACTCCCCTCCCACATCCCCATGTACACTCTCCCCCATCACTGACTCTACCCCCCATTCACTCCCCTCCCACACCCCCATGTACACTATCCCCTATCATTGACTCTACCCCCATTCACTCCCGTCCCACAACCCCATGTACACTCTCCCGTATCACTGACTCTACCCCCCCATTCACTCCCCTCCCACACCCCCATGTACACTCTCCCGTATCACTGACTCTACCCCCCCATTCACTCCCCTCCCACACCCCCATGTACGCTCTCCCCTATCACTGACTCTACCCCCTATTCGCTCCCCTCCCACATCCCCATGTACACTCTCCCCTATCACTGACTCTACCACCCATTCACTCCTCTCCCACACCCCAATGTACACTCTCCCCTATCTCTGACTCTACCCCCCATTCACTCCCCTCCCACACTCCCATGTACACTCTCCCCTATCACTGACTCTACCCCCCATTCACTCCCCTCCCACACCCCCGTGTACACTCTCCCTCATCACTGACTCTAACCCCCATTCACACCCCCCCCACACCCCCATGTACACTCGCCCCTATCACTGACTCTACCCCCCATTCACTCCCCTCCCACACCCCCATGTACACTCACCCCTATCACTGACTCTACCCCCCATTCACTCCCCTCCCACACCCCCATGTACACTCTCCCCTATCACTGACTCTACCCCCATTCACTCCCCTTCCACGCTCCCATGTACACTCTCCCCTATCACTGACTCTACCCCCCCATTCACTCTCCTCCCACACCCCCATGTACACTCGCCCCTATCACTGACTCTACCCCCATTCACTGCCCTTTCCCCCCCCACATGTACACTCTCCCCTATCACTGACTCTACCCCCCATTCACTCCCCTCCCACACCCCCATGTACACTCGCCCCTATCACTGACTCTACCCCATTCGCTCCCCTCCCACACCCCCATGTACACTCTCCCCTATCATTGACTCTTCCCCCCATTCACTCTCCTCCCACACCCCCATGTACACTCTCCCCTATCGCTTACTCTACCCCCCATGCACTCCCCTCCCACACCCCCATGTACACTCTCCCCCATCACTGACTCTACCCACCCATTATTCCCCTCCCACACCCCCATGTACACTCTCCCCTATCACTGACTCTACCCCCATTCACTCCCCTTCCACACCCCCATGTACACTCTCCCCTATCACTGACTCTACCCCCCCATTCACTCCCCTCCCACACCCCCATGTACACTCTCCCCTATCACTGACTCTACCCCCCATTCACTCCCCTCCCACACCCCCATGTACACTCTCCCCTATCACTGACTCTACCCCCCCATTCACTCCCCTCCCACACCCCCATGTACACTCTCCCCTATCACTGACTCTACCCCCCATTCACTCCCCTCCCACACCCCCATGGACACTCTCCCCCATCACTGACTCTACCCACCCATTCACTCCCCTCCCACACCCCCATGTACACTCCCCCCTATCACTGACTCTACCCCCCATTCACTCCCCTCCCACATCCCCATGTACACTCTCCCCTATCACTGACTCTACCCCCCATTCACTCCCCTCCCACATCCCCATGAACACTCTCCCCTATCACTGACTCTACCCCCCATTCACTCCCCTCCCACACCCCCATGTACACTCTCCCCTATCACTGACTCTACCCCCCCATTCACTCCCCTCCCACACCCCCATGTACACTCTCCCCTATCACTGACTCTACCCCCCATTCACTCCCCTCCCACACCCCCATGTACACTCTCCCCCATCACTGACTCTACCCACCCATTCACTCCCCTCCCACACCCCCATGTACACTCCCCCCTATCACTGACTCTACCCCCCATTCACTCCCCTCCCACATCCCCATGTACACTCTCCCCTATCACTGACTCTACCCCCCATTCACTCCCCTCCCACATCCCCATGAACACTCTCCCCTATCACTGACTCTACCCCCTATTCACTCCCCTCCCACATCCCCATGTACACTCTCCCCTATCACTGACTCTACCCCCCATTCACTCCCCTCCCACACCCCCATGTACACTCTCCCCGATCACTGACTCTACACCCCATTCACTCCCCTCCCACATCCCCATGTACACTCTCCCCTATCACTGACTCTACCCCCCATTCACTCCCCTCCCACACCCCCATGAACACTCTCCCCTATCACTGACTCTACCCCCTATTCACTCCCCTCCCACATCCCCATGTACACTCTCCCCTATCACTGACTCTACCCCCCATTCACTCCCCGCCCACATCCCCATGTACACTCTCCCCTATCACTGACTCTCCCCCTCATTCACTCCCCTCCCACACCCCCATGTACACTCTCCCCTATCACTGACTCTACCCCCCCATTCACTCCCCTCCCACACCCCCGTGTACACTCTCCCCTATCACTGACTCTACCCCCCATTCACTCCCCTCCCACACCCCCGTGTACACTCTCCCCTATCACTGACTCTACCCCCCATTCACTCCCCTCCCACACCCCCGTGTACACTCTCCCCTATCACTGACTCTAACCCCCATTCACATCCCCCCCACACCCCCATGTACACTCGCCCCTATCACTGACTCTACCCCCCATTCACTCCCCTCCCACACCCCCATGTACACTCTTCCCCATCACTGACTCTACCCCCCATTCACTCCCCTCCCACACCCCCATGTACACTCTCCCCTATCACTGACTCTACCCCCCATTCACTCCCCTCCCACACCCCCATGTACACTCACCCCTATCACTGACTCTACCCCCCCTTCACTCCCCTCCCACACCCCCATGTACACTCTCCCCTATCACTGACTCTACCCCCATTCACTCCCCTTCCACGCCCCCATGTACACTCTCCCCTATCACTGACTCTACCCCCATTCACTCCCCTCCCACACCCCCATGTACACTCTCCTCTATCACTGACTCTACCCACCCATTCACTCCCCTCCCACACCCCCATGTACACTCTCCCCTATCACTGACTCTACCCACCCATTCACTCCCCTCCCACACCCCCATGTACACTCTCCCCTATCACTGACTCTACCCCCATTCACTCCCCTTCCACGCCCCCATGTACACTCACCCCTATCACTGACTCTCCCCCCCCATTCACTCTCCTCCCACACCCCCATGTACACTCTCCCCTATCACTGACTCTACCCCCCATGCACTCCCCTCCCACACCCCCATGTACACTCTCCCCCATCACTGACTCTACCCACCCATTATTCCCCTCCCACACCCCCATGTACACTCTCCCCTATCACTGACTCTACCCCCATTCACTCCCCTCCCACACCCCCATGTACACTCTCCCCTATCACTGACTCTCCCCCCCATTCACCCCCCTCCCACACCCCCATGTACACTCTCCACTATCACTGACTCTACCCCCCATTCACTCCCCTCCCACACCCCCATGTACACTCTCCCCTATCACTGACTCTACCCCCCATTCACTCCCCTCCCACACCCCCAAGTACACTCTCCCCTATCACTGACTCTACCCCCCATTCACTCCCCTCCCACACCCCCATGTACACTCTCCCCCATCACTGACTCTACCCACCCATTCACTCCCCTCCCACACCCCCATGTACACTCTCCCCTATCACTGACTCTACCCCCCCATTCACTCCCCTCCCACACCCCCGTGTACACTCTCCCCTATCACTGACTCTACCCCCCATTCACTCCCCTCCCACACCCCCGTGTACACTCTCCCCTATCAGTGACTCTACCACCCATTCACTCCCCTCCCACACCCCCATGAACACTCTCCCCTATCACTGACTCTACCCCCCATTCACTGCCCTTCCACACCCCCATCTACACTCTCCCCCATCACTGACTCTATCCCCCATTCACTCTCCTCCCACACCCCCATGTACACTCTCCCCTATCAATGACTCTACCCCCCATTCACTCCCCTTCCAGACCCCCATGTTCGCTCTCCCCTATCACTGACTCTACCCCCCCATTCACTCCCCTCCCACACCCCCATGTACACTCTCCCCTATCACTGACTCTACCCCCCATTCACTCCCCTCCCACATCCCCATGTACACTCTCCCCTATCACTGACTCTACCCCCCATTCACTCCCCTCCCACACCCCCATGTACACTCTCCCCTATCACTGACTCTACCCCCCATTTAATCCCCTCCCCAGCGCCATGTACACTCTCCCCTATCACTGACTCTACCCCCCATTCACTCCCCTCCCACATCCCCATTTACACTCTCCCCTATCACTGACTCTACCCCCCATTCACCCCCCTCCCACACCCCCATGTACACTCTCCCCTATCACTGACTCTACCTCCCCATTCACTCCCCTCCCACACCCCCATGTACACTCTCCCCTATCACTGACTCTACCCATCCATTTAATCCCCTCCCACACCCCCCATGTACACTCTCCCCTATCACTGACTCTACCCCCCCATTCACTCCCCTCCCACACCCCCATGTACACTCTCCTCTATCACTGACTCTACCCCCCCATTCAGTCCCCTCCCACACCCCCATGTACACTCTCCCCTATTACTGACTACCCCCCCATTCACTCCCCTCCCACACCCCCATGTACACTCTCCCCCATCACTGACTCTACCCCCCCATTCACTCCCCTCCCACACCCCCATGTACACTCTCCCCTATCACTGACTCTACCCCCCCATTCACTCCCCTCCCACACCCCCATGTACACTCTCCCCTATCACTGACTCTCCCCTCCCATTCACACCCCTCCCACACCCCCATGTACACTCCCCCCTATCACTGACTCTCCCCCCATTCACTCCCCTCCCACACCCACATGTACACTCCCCCCTATCACTGTCTATCCCCCCCATTCACTTCCCTCCCACACCCCCATGTACACTCTCCCCTATCACTGACTCTACCCCCCCATTCACTCCCCTCCCACACCCCCATGTACACTCCCCCCTATCACTGACTCTCCCCCCCATTCACTCCCCTCCCACACCCCAATGTACACTCCCCCCTATCACTGACTCTCCCCCCCATTCACTCCCCTCCCACACCCCCATGTACACTCTCCCCTATCACTGTCTCTCCCCCCCATTCACTCCCCTCCCACACACCCATGTACACTCTCCCCTTTCGCTGACTCTAACCCCCATTCACTCCCCTCCCACACCCCCATGTACACTCCCCCCTATCACTGTCTCTCCCCCCCATTCACTCCCCTCCCACACACCCATGTACACTCCCCCCTATCACTGACTCTACCCCCCATTCACTCCCCTCCCACACCCCCATGTACACTCTCCCCTATCGCTGACTCTACCCCCCATTCACTCCCCTCCCACACCCCCATGTACACTCTCCCCTATCACTGACTCTCCCCCCCCATTCGCTCCCCTCCCACACCCCCATGTACACTCTCCCCTATCACTGACTCTACCCCCCCATTCCCTCCCCTCCCACACCCCCATGTACACTCTCCCCTATCACTGACTCTCCCCCCCATTCACTCCCCTCCCCCACCCCCATGTACACTCTCCCCTATCACTGACTCTCCCCCCCCATTCGCTCCCCTCCCACACCCCCATGTACACTCTCCCCTATCACTGACTCTACCCCCCCATTCCCTCCCCTCCCACACCCCCATGTACACTCTCCCCCATCACTGACTCTAACCCCCATTCACTCCCCCCCCACACCCCCATGTACACTCGCCCCTATCACTGACTCTACCCCCCATTCACTCCCCTCCCACACCCCCATGTACACTCTTCCCCATCACTGACTCTACCCACCCATTCACTCCCCTCCCACACCCCCATGTACACTCACCCCTATCACTGACTCTACCCCCCATTCACTCCCCTCCCACACCCCCATGTACACTCTCCCCTATCACTGACTCTACCCCCATTCACTCCCCTTCCACGCCCCCATGTACACTCTCCCCTATCACTGACTCTACCCACCCATTCACTCCCCTCCCACACCCCCATGTACACTCACCCCTATCACTGACTCTCCCCCCCCATTCACTCTCCTCCCACACCCCCATGTACACTCTCCCCTATCACTGACTCTACCCCCCCATTCACTGCCCTTCCACACCCCCATGTACACTCTCCCCTATCACAGACTCTACCCACCCATTCACTCCCCTCCCACACCCCCATGTACACTCTCCCCTATCACTGACTCTACCCCCCATTCGCTCCCCTCCCACACCCCCATGTACACTCTCCCCTATCACTGACTCTACCCCCCCATTCACTCCCCTCCCACACCCCCATGTACACTCTCCCCTATCACTGACTCTACCCCCCATTCACTCCCCTCCCACATCCCCATGTACACTCTCCCCTATCACTGACTCTACCCCCCATTCACTCCCCTCCCACACCCCCATGTACACTCTCCCCTATCACTGACTCTACCCCCCATTTAATCCCCTCCCCAGCGCCATGTACACTCTCCCCTATCACTGACTCTACCCCCCATTCACTCCCCTCCCACATCCCCATTTACACTCTCCCCTATCACTGACTCTACCCCCCATTCACCCCCCTCCCACACCCCCATGTACACTCTCCCCTATCACTGACTCTACCTCCCCATTCACTCCCCTCCCACACCCCCATGTACACTCTCCCCTATCACTGACTCTACCCACCCATTTAATCCCCTCCCACACCCCCCATGTACACTCTCCCCTATCACTGACTCTACCCCCCCATTCACTCCCCTCCCACACCCCCATCTACACTCTCCTCTATCACTGACTCTACCCCCCCATTCAGTCCCCTCCCACACCCCCATGTACACTCTCCCCTATCACTGACTCTCCCCTCCCATTCACACCC
The DNA here is from genome assembly GCF_047496885.1 of Scyliorhinus torazame. NCBI lineage: Eukaryota > Metazoa > Chordata > Chondrichthyes > Carcharhiniformes > Scyliorhinidae > Scyliorhinus > Scyliorhinus torazame. The sequence goes on along the minus strand of NC_092709.1, from coordinate 352,569,113 downwards.
CTCCCACACCCCCATGTACACTCCCCACTATCACTGACTCTCCCCCCATTCACTCCCCTCCCACACCCACATGTACACTCCCCCCTATCACTGTCTATCCCCCCCCATTCACTTCCCTCCCACACCCCCATGTACACTCTCCCCTATCACTGACTCTACCCCCCCATTCACTCCCCTCCCACACCCCCATGTACACTCCCCCCTATCACTGACTCTCCCCCCCATTCACTCCCCTCCCACACCCCAATGTACACTCCCCCCTATCACTGACTCTCCCCCCCCATTCACTCCCCTCCCACACCCCCATGTACACTCTCCCCTATCACTGTCTCTCCCCCCCCCATTCACTCCCCTCCCACACACCCATGTACACTCTCCCCTTTCGCTGACTCTACCCCCCATTCACTCCCCTCCCACACCCCCATGTACACTCCCCCCTATCACTGACTCTCCCCGCCCATTCACTCCCCTCCCACACCCCCATGTACACTCCCCCCTATCACTGTCTCTCCCCCCCATTCACTCCCCTCCCACACACCCATGTACACTCCCCCCTATCACTGACTCTACCCCCCATTCACTCCCCTCCCACACCCCCATGTACACTCTCCCCTATCGCTGACTCTACCCCCCATTCACTCCCCTCCCACACCCCCATGTACACTCTCCCCTATCACTGACTCTCCCCCCCATTCGCTCCCCTCCCACACCCCCATGTACACTCTCCCCTATCACTGACTCTATCCCCCCATTCCATCCCCTCCCACACCCCCATGTACACTCTCCCCTATCACTGACTCTCCCCCCCCATTCACTCCCCTCCCCCACCCCCATGTACACTCTCCCCTATCACTGACTCTCCCCCCCCATTCGCTCCCCTCCCACACCCCCATGTACACTCTCCCCTATCACTGACTCTACCCCCCCATTCCCTCCCCTCCCACACCCCCATGTACACTCTCCCCCATCACTGACTCTAACCCCCATTCACTCCCCCCCCACACCCCCATGTACACTCTCCCCTATCACTGACTCTCCCCCCCCATTCGCTCCCCTCCCACACCCCCATGTACACTCTCCCCTATCACTGACTCTACCCCCCCATTCCCTCCCCTCCCACACCCCCATGTACACTCTCCCCCATCACTGACTCTAACCCCCATTCACTCCCCCCCCACACCCCCATGTACACTCGCCCCTATCACTGACTCTACCCCCCATTCACTCCCCTCCCACACCCCCATGTACACTCTTCCCCATCACTGACTCTACCCACCCATTCACTCCCCTCCCACACCCCCATGTACACTCTCCCCTATCACTGACTCTACCCCCATTCACTCCCCTGCCACGCCCCCATGTACACTCTCCCCTATCACTGACTCTACCCACCCATTCACTCCCCTCCCACACCCCCATGTACACTCACCCCTATCACTGACTCTCCCCCCCCATTCACTCTCCTCCCACACCCCCATGTACACTCTCCCCTATCACTGACTCTACCCCCCCATTCACTGCCCTTCCACACCCCCATGTACACTCTCCCCTATCACAGACTCTACCCACCCATTCACTCCCCTCCCACACCCCCATGTACACTCTCCCCTATCACTGACTCTACCCCCCATTCGCTCCCCTCCCACACCCCCATGTACACTCTCCCCTATCACTGACTCTACCCCCCATTCACTCCCCTCCCACACCCCCATGTACACTCTCCCCCATCACTGACTCTACCCACCCATTCACTCCCCTCCCACACCCCCATGTACACTCTCCCCTATCACTGATTCTACCCCCCATTCACTCCCCTCCCACACCCCCATGTACACTCTCCCCTATCACTGACTCTCCACACCCCCATTCACTCCCTTCCCACATCCCCATGTACACTCTCCCCTATCACTGACTCTACCCCCCCATTCACTGCCCTTCCACACCCCCAAGTACACTCTCCCCTATCACTGACTCTACCCCCCATTCACTCCCCTCCCACACCCCCATGTACACTCGCCCCTATCACTGACTCTACCCCATTCGCTCCCCTCCCACACCCCCATGTACACTCTCCCCTATCATTGACTCTTCCCCCCATTCACTCTCCTCCCACACCCCCATGTACACTCTCCCCTATCGCTTACTCTACCCCCCATGCACTCCCCTCCCACACCCCCATGTACACTCTCCCCCATCACTGACTCTACCCACCCATTATTCCCCTCCCACACCCCCATGTACACTCTCCCCTATCACTGACTCTACCCCCATTCACTCCCCTCCCACACCCCCATGTACACTCTCCCCTATCACTGACTCTCCCGCCCATTCACCCCCCTCCCACACCCCCATGTACACTCTCCCCTATCACTGACTCTACCCCCCATTCACTCCCCTCCCACACCCCCATGTACACTCTCCCCTATCACTGACTCTACCCCCCATTCACTCCCCTCCCACACCCCCAAGTACACTCTCCCCTATCACTGACTCTACCCCCCATTCACTCCCCTCCCACACCCCCATGTACACTCTCCCCCATCACTGACTCTACCCACCCATTCACTCCCCTCCCACACCCCCATGTACACTCTCCCCTATCACTGACTCTACCCCCCCATTCACTCCCCTCCCACACCCCCGTGTACACTCTCCCCTATCAGTGACTCTACCACCCATTCACTCCCCTCCCACACCCCCATGAACACTCTCCCCTATCACTGACTCTACCCCCCATTCACTGACCTTCCACACCCCCATCTACACTCTCCCCCATCACTGACTCTATCCCCCATTCACTCTCCTCCCACACCCCCATGTACACTCTCCCCTATCAATGACTCTATTCCCCATTCACTCCCCTTCCACACCCCCATGTTCACTCTCCCCTATCACTGACTCTACCCCCCCATTCACTCCCCTCCCACACCCCCATGTACACTCTGCCCTATCACTGACTCTACCCCCCATTCACTCCCCTCCCACATCCCCATGTACACTCTCCCCTATCACTGACTCTACCCCCCATTCACTCCCCTCCCACACCCCCATGTACACTCTCCCCTATCACTGACTCTACCCCCCATTTAATCCCCTCCCCAGCGCCATGTACACTCTCCCCTATCACTGACTCTACCCCCCATTCACTCCCCTCGCACATGCCCATTTACACTCTCCCCTATCACTGACTCTACCCCCCATTCACCCCCCTCCCACACCCCCATGTACACTCTCCCCTATCACTGACTCTACCTCCCCATTCACTCCCCTCCCACACCCCCATGTACACTCTCCCCTATCACTGACTCTACCCACCCATTTAATCCCCTCCCACACCCCCCATGTACACTCTCCCCTATCACTGACTCTACCCCCCCATTCACTCCCCTCCCACACCCCCATGTACACTCTCCTCTATCACTGACTCTACCCCCCCATTCAGTCCCCTCCCACACCCCCATGTACACTCTCCCCTATCACTGACTCTCCCCTCCGATTCACACCCCTCCCACACCCCCATGTACACTCCCCCCTATCACTGACTCTCCCCCCATTCACTCCCCTCCCACACCCACATGTACACTCCCCCCTATCACTGTCTCTCCCCCCCCATTCACTTCCCTCCCACACCCCCATGTACACTCTCCCCTATCACTGACTCTACCCCCCCATTCACTCCCCTCCCACACCCCCATGTACACTCCCCCCTATCACTGACTCTCCCCCCCATTCACTCCCCTCCCACACCCCCATGTACACTCCCCCCTATCACTGACTCTCCCCCCCCATTCACTCCCCTCCCACACCCCCATGTACACTCTCCCCTATCACTGTCTCTCCCCCCCCATTCACTCCCCTCCCACACACCCATGTACACTCTCCCCTTTCGCTGACTCTACCCCCCATTCACTCCCCTCCCACACCCCCATGTACACTCCCCCCTATCACTGACTCTCCCCGCCCATTCACTCCCCTCCCACACCCCCATGTACACTCCCCCCTATCACTGTCTCTCCCCCCAATTCACTCCCCTCCCACACACCCATGTACACTCCCCCCTATCACTGACTCTACCCCCCATTCATTCCCCTCCCACACCCCCATGTACACTCTCCCCTATCGCTGACTCTACCCCCCATTCACTCCCCTCCCACACCCCCATGTACACTCTCCCCTATCACTGACTCTCCCCCCCATTCGCTCCCCTCCCACACCCCCATGTACACTCTCCCCTATCACTGACTCTACCACCCCATTCCCTCCCCTCCCACACCCCCATGTACACTCTCCCCTATCACTGACTCTCCCCCCCCATTCACTCCCCTCCCCCACCCCCATGTACACTCTCCCCTATCACTGACTCTCCCCCCCCATTCGCTCCCCTCCCACACCCCCATGTACACTCTCCCCTATCACTGACTCTACCCCCCCATTCCCTCCCCTCCCACACCCCCATGTACACTCTCCCCCATCACTGACTCTAACCCCCATTCACTCCCCCCCCACACCCCCATGTACACTCGCCCCTATCACTGACTCTACCCCCCATTCACTCCCCTCCCACACCCCCATGTACACTCTTCCCCATCACTGACTCTACCCACCCATTCACTCCCCTCCCACACCCCCATGTACACTCACCCCTATCACTGACTCTACCCCCCATTCACTCCCCTCCCACACCCCCATGTACACTCTCCCCTATCACTGACTCTACCCCCATTCACTCCCCTTCCACGCCCCCATGTACACTCTCCCCTATCACTGACTCTACCCACCCATTCACTCCCCTCCCACACCCCCATGTACACTCACCCCTATCACTGACTCTCCCCCCCCCATTCACTCTCCTCCCACACCCCCATGTACACTCTCCCCTATCACTGACTCTACCCACCCATTCACTGCCCTTCCACACCCCCATGTACACTCTCCCCTATCACAGACTCTACCCACCCATTCACTCCCCTCCCACACCCCCATGTACACTCTCCCCTATCACTGACTCTACCCCCCATTCGCTCCCCTCCCACACCCCCATGTACACTCTCCCCTATCACTGACTCTACCCCCCATTCACTCCCCTCCCACACCCCCATGTACACTCTCCCCTATCACTGACTCTACCCCCCATTCACTCCCCTCCCACACCCCCATGTACACTCTCCCCCATCACTGACTCTACCCACCCATTCACTCCCCTCCCACACCCCCATGTACACTCTCCCCTATCACTGATTCTACCCCCCATTCACTCCCCTCCCACACCCCCATGTACACTCTCCCCTATCACTGACTCTACACCCCCCATTCACTCCCCTCCCACATCCCCATGTACACTCTCCCCTATCACTGACTCTCCCTCCCGTTCACTCCCCTCACACACCCCCATGTGCACTCTCCCCGATCACTGACTCTACCCCCCCATTCACTCCCCTCCCACATCCCCATGTACACTCTCCCCTATCACTGACTCTCCCTCCCGTTCACTCCCCTCCCACACCCCCATGTGCACTCTCCCCGATCACTGACTCTACCCCCCCATTCACTCCCCTCCCACACCCCCATGTACACTCTCCCCTATCAGTGACTCTACCCCCCATTCACTGCCCTTCCACACCCCCATGTACACTCTCCCCCATCACTGACTCTATCCCCCATTCACTCTCCTCCCACACCCCCATGTACACTCTCCCCTATCAATGACTCGACCCCCATTCACTCCCCTTCCACACCCCCATGTTCACTCTCCCCTATCACTGACTCTACCCCCCCATTCACTCCCCTCCCACACCCCCATGTACACTCTCCCCTATCACTGACTCTACCCCCCATTCTCTCCCCTCCCACATCCCCATGTACACTCTCCCCTATCACTGACTCTACCCCCCATTCACTCCCCTGCCACACCCCCATGTACACTCTCCCCTATCACTGACTCTACCCCCCATTTAATCCCCTCCCCAGCGCCATGTACACTCTCCCTTATCACTGACTCTACCCCCCATTCACTCCCCTCCCACATCCCCATTTACACTCTCCCCTATCACTGACTCTACCCCCCATTCACCCCCCTCCCACACCCCCATGTACACTCTCCCCTATCACTGACTCTACCTCCCCATTCACTCCCCTCCCACACCCCCATGTACACTCTCCCCTATCACTGACTCTACCCACCCATTTAATCCCCTCCCACACCCCCCATGTACACTCTCCCCTATCACTGACTCTACCCCCCCATTGACTCCCCTCCCACACCCCCATGTACACTCTCCTCTATCACTGACTCTACCCCCCCATTCAGTCCCCTCCCACATCCCCATGTACACTCTCCCCTATCACTGACTCTCCCCTCCCATTCACACCCCTCCCACACCCCCATGTACACTCCCCCCTATCACTGACTCTCCCCCCATTCACTCCCCTCCCACACCCACATGTACACTCTCCCCTATCACTGACTCTACCCCCCATTCACTCCCCTCCCACACCCCCATGTACACTCTCCCCTATCACTGACTCTACCCCCATTCGCTCCCCTCCCACACCCCCATGTACACTCTCCCCTATCACTGACTCTCCCCCCCATTCACTCCCCTCCCACACCCCCATGTACACTCTCCCCTATCACTGACTCTCCCCCCCTTCACTCCCCTCCCACATCCCCATGTACACTCTCCCCTGTCACTGACTCTACACCCCCCATTCACTCCCCTCCCACACCCCCATGTACACTCTCCCCTATCGCTCTCTCTCCCCCCCCATTCACTCCCCTCCCACACCCCCATGTACACTCTCCCCTATCACTGACTCTCCCCCCCTTCACTCCCCTCCCACATCGCCATGTACACTCTCCCCTATCACTGACTCTCCCCCCCCATTCGCTCCCCTCCCACACCCCCATGTACACTCTTCCCTATCACTGACTCTACCCCCCCATTCCCTCCCCTCCCACACCCCCATGTACACTCTCCCCTATCACTGACTCTCCCCCCCCATTCACTCCCCTCCCCCACCCCCATGTACACTCTCCCCTATCACTGACTCTCCCCCCCCATTCGCTCCCCTCCCACACCCCCATGTACACTCTCCCCTATCACTGACTCTACCCCCCCATTCCCTCACCTCCCACACCCCCATGTACACTCTCCCCCATCACTGACTCTAACCCCCATTCACTCCCCCCCCACACCCCCATGTACACTCGCCCCTATCACTGACTCTACCCCCCATTCACTCCCCTCCCACACCCCCATGTACACTCTTCCCCATCACTGACTCTACCCACCCATTCACTCCCCTCCCACACCCCCATGTACACTCACCCCTATCACTGACTCTACCCCCCATTCACTCCCCTCCCACACCCCCATGTACACTCTCCCCTATCACTGACTCTACCCCCATTCACTCCCCTTCCACGCCCCCATGTACACTCTCCCCTATCACTGACTCTACCCACCCATTCACTCCCCTCCCACACCCCCATGTACACTCACCCCTATCACTGACTCTCCCCCCCCCATTCACTCTCCTCCCACACCCCCATGTACACTCTCCCCTATCACTGACTCTACCCACCCATTCACTGCCCTTCCACACCCCCATGTACACTCTCCCCTATCACAGACTCTACCCACCCATTCACTCCCCTCCCACACCCCCATGTACACTCTCCCCTATCACTGACTCTACCCCCCATTCGCTCCCCTCCCACACCCCCATGTACACTCTCCCCTATCACTGACTCTACCCCCCATTCACTCCCCTCCCACACCCCCATGTACACTCTCCCCTATCACTGACTCTACCCCCCATTCACTCCCCTCCCACACCCCCATGTACACTCTCCCCCATCACTGACTCTACCCACCCATTCACTCCCCTCCCACACCCCCATGTACACTCTCCCCTATCACTGATTCTACCCCCCATTCACTCCCCTCCCACACCCCCATGTACACTCTCCCCTATCACTGACTCTACACCCCCCCATTCACTCCCCTCCCACATCCCCATGTACACTCTCCCCTATCACTGACTCTCCCTCCCGTTCACTCCCCTCCCACACCCCCATGTGCACTCTCCCCGATCACTGACTCTACCCCCCCATTCACTCCCCTCCCACATCCCCATGTACACTTCTCCTATCACTGACTCTCCCTCCCGTTCACTCCCCTCCCACACCCCCATGTGCACTCTCCCCGATCACTGACTCTACCCCCCCATTCACTCCCCTCCCACACCCCCATGTACACTCTCCCCTATCAGTGACTCTACCCCCCATTCACTGCCCTTCCACACCCCCATGTACACTCTCCCCCATCACTGACTCTATCCCCCATTCACTCTCCTCCCACACCCCCATGTACACTCTCCCCTATCAATGACTCGACCCCCATTCACTCCCCTTCCACACCCCCATGTTCACTCTCCCCTATCACTGACTCTACCCCCCCATTCACTCCCCTCCCACACCCCCATGTACACTCTCCCCTATCACTGACTCTACCCCCCATTCACTCCCCTCCCACATCCCCATGTACACTCTCCCCTATCACTGACTCTACCCCCCATTCACTCCCCTGCCACACCCCCATGTACACTCTCCCCTATCACTGACTCTACCCCCCATTTAATCCCCTCCCCAGCGCCATGTACACTCTCCCCTATCACTGACTCTACCCCCCATTCACTCCCCTCCCACATCCCCATTTACACTCTCCCCTATCACTGACTCTACCCCCCATTCACCCCCCTCCCACACCCCCATGTACACTCTCCCCTATCACTGACTCTACCTCCCCATTCACTCCCCTCCCACACCCCCATGTACACTCTCCCCTATCACTGACTCTACCCACCCATTTAATCCCCTCCCACACCCCCCATGTACACTCTCCCCTATCACTGACTCTACCCCCCCATTGACTCCCCTCCCACACCCCCATGTACACTCTCCTCTATCACTGACTCTACCCCCCCATTCAGTCCCCTCCCACACCCCCATGTACACTCTCCCCTATCACTGACTCTCCCCTCCCATTCACACCCCTCCCACACCCCCATGTACACTCCCCCCTATCACTGACTCTCCCCCCATTCACTCCCCTCCCACACCCACATGTACACTCTCCCCTATCACTGACTCTACCCCCCATTCACTCCCCTCCCACACCCCCATGTACACTCTCCCCTATCACTGACTCTACCCCCATTCGCTCCCCTCCCACACCCCCATGTACACTCTCCCCTATCACTGACTCTCCCCCCCATTCACTCCCCTCCCACACCCCCATGTACACTCTCCCCTATCACTGACTCTCCCCCCCTTCACTCCCCTCACACATCCCCATGTACACTCTCCCCTATCACTGACTCTACACCCCCCATTCACTCCCCTCCCACACCCCCATGTACACTCTCCCCTATCGCTCTCTCTCCCCCCCCATTCACTCCCCTCCCACACCCCCATGTACACTCTCCCCTATCACTGACTCTCCCCCCCTTCACTCCCCTCCCACATCGCCATGTACACTCTCCCCTATCACTGACTCTACACCCCCCATTCACTCCCCTCCCACACCCCCATGTACACTCTCCCCTATCGCTGTCTCTCCCCCCCCATTCACTCCCCTCCCACACCCCCATGTACACTCCCCCCTATCACTGACTCTCCAGGCCCATTTAACTCACCAATTTTCACTGTTATCACATCCTGCCTTGTTGGAGTTTGCTCTGCAAAAATCGGTTCCTCCTTTTCCTGTGGCTACACTTTGTGTATGGAGTTGTTTTCCAATTGTACTCCGGAAATGTTTAGCTCGAATGTTTACAATATACCCACCAGCTCTCAACTTCACAACCAGTGGCAGGAATACATCCCAAACTATTCTGTCAGGAATAAGAGGATGTCACCCAGCCCCTCAATCCTGCTCCATCATTCAGCTAAACCCTGGCTAATCTCCACCTCAACCCCGTTTATCCTCCCTTTGCAATGTATCCCTTCCGACAAAAATCCATCTTTTTATTTGTTGATGGGTTGTGGGTGTCAGTGACTGGGCTGGCATTTCCCCAGTCCTAATTGCCCTGGATTGAGTGGATTGCTCAGCCATGGCGGAGGGAAGTTCAGAGTCAACACCTTGCTGTGGGCCTGGAGTCACATGTAGGCCAGACCAGGTACAGTCGGCAGATTTCCCTCCCTCAAGGATTTTTGTGAACCAGATGGTTGTTTGCAACATCCTGTACAGGAAATCCTCACTTAATGTGGTGGTTGCATTGCTGAAAATCACCACTTCAAGTGAAACCCTTTAAGTGAAGTATTGTTTCCCATTGGATTCAATGTTAAAGCCAGAGTTAGGTTCCTGAGGACAATTTTTGGCTGGGAAAATCGAGGTAAAATGCTCTTCTCATAATAGTCAGACATAGTAAAGTCGCCATCATCCCAGGTGACCAGAGGCAGTTTCCCGTTTTGAGGGGGGAGAGCTGGCTGGTGGTGATTTACCCTGAGGGTCACCACACCTCAGGCGAGGGGCAAGGTTGAGAAGGTGGGACATTCATGGATAACCTCAGCTGGTACGGTAATTGAACCCGCGCTGCTGACCTCGCTCTGCATCGCAAAGCAGCTGTCTAGCCAACTGAGCTAATCCAGCCGTCTCTTGCCATTGTAGCCTGACATACTGTGGTGTCCATTAGAGCACATCACGGCACCGAAGGTAGCACCGATCGAGGTCACGCTACAGGTCAACGGTCACCTCGTGCTCATGGAATGGACACTGGAGTTACTGTCGCCATCGTGGACCATCGCACATTTTTGTCGACCCCGTGCAGGGATCATGCAGCTGACATTGAGTGACACCAAAGCGAGATCAATGACCTCTACCAGTCAGCCATTGAACATCGTGGGGACCACTGTGACTCCGGCAACGCAGGGGCAGTAGTCGGTCCGTCTTCCCTTGGTTTCGGTGCGGGGAGCAATTTATTGGGATGAGACTGGGTGCGAGTATTCCGGTTAAACTGGCAACAGGTTTTTCGGGAATCTGTACAATGTGCTGGGAAATACTCCCCAAAAAAACAAAGTTTGGGGTTTCATCAGCCCAACGATTTTCCAGCGCGGAATGAAGAACATCTTGCAGGACCTGCCGAAGGTGGGTATCTATCGGGACGCCGTGCTCAACACGGACACCACAGAGAAGGAGTGCATGTACAACCTGCAGGAAATGCTCCAGCAGTTTTCCAAGTCGGCGACCGGCTACAGAGGAGTACGTGTGTATTGTGCACTGGACCTATCTCGGTTAGTGGGTTGACAGGGGTGGTCTACACCCAGTGAAAGATAAGGTTCGGGGTATAAAAGGGGCCCTGACCCCAAAGAGCTCCATTCGTTCCTAGACCTGGTTAAATCCAATGGGAAGTTCATTGCAAACATGACCACTTTGTCAGCTCCGCTCCACATATTATTGAGGAAGCACCAGAGGTGGTTCTGGGCCGCTTCACAGGATTAATAATTTGCCGGAGTAAAAAAATCTATCGCCCACGCAACTCCTCACACATTCTGATCCAACTTGGACTCTAATCTAGACATGCGATGCCTCCCCCTACGGCATTGGGGTGGTGCTGGCCCACGGGTGGAATGACGGCACGGAACTCCCCGTTGCATTCGCTTCAAGGACCCTGGTGGATGCTGAGCGAAGTTGCACTCAAATCGAGGAAGAGGGCTCGGCAGTAATTTTTAGGGTCAAGTAGTTACACCAGGACGTTTATGGGCAGCGTGGGGAGGTGGTGGGACAGTGGTATTGTCGGTGGACTTGTAATCCAGAGACCCAGGGTGATGATCTGGGAAGCCGAGTTCGAATCCCACCACGGCAGGTGATGAAATTTAAACTCAATAAAAGTCTAACGATGACCATGAACCCATTGTCGATTGTTGTAAAAGCCCAGCTGGTTCACTAATGTCCTCTAGGGAGGGAAAACTGCCGTCCTTACCCGGTCTGGCCTACATGTGACTCCAGACCCACAGCAATGAATCATAACTGCCCCCTCAAGGGCAATTAGGGATTGGCAACAATATTGGCACAGCCTGCAATGCCCACATCCCAGGAAGGAATTTAAAAAATAGCATTTCTCCATAGTGACAGACCACAGCAACAGCTTGGCCTTCTCGGGGAGAATCGCATTGCATTGGCTAGAATTCAGCGTTGGGCATTTATGCTCTTTCCAGTCCTCTGGGACCCTTCCTGCCTCCAGTGATTCCTGAAAGACCATCACCAATGCCTCCACAATCCCCTCAGCTCTCTCCGTCAGAACCCTGGGGTGTAGCCCATCCGGTCCAGGTGATTTATCCAAATTTAGTTCTTTCGGTTTCCCCAGAACCTCCCCCTTTGTGATGGCCACTGCACTCACCTCTGCCCCCTGATTCTTCTGACGTTCTAGTATCCCACTGGTCTCTCCCACCATGAAGGCTGATGCAAAGTAACTATTCAGTTCCTCTGCCATTTCTTTGGTCCAGATTATTACTTCTCCAGCCTCATTTTCCAGTGGGCGAAAGTCTTGAGCTGCAGCAGAAGAGGCACCACAACTTGAGGACGCCAGGGCGAAAATTTCACTCAGCGGATGCAGTCTATGCCCCCAATTTTGGTGATGGGGCACAGTGGCTCCCAGGTTTAGTGCTGGAGAGAATGGATCCGGTCTCGTACAAAGTCCAGGTTCAGGGGAGGGTTCAGAGAAAGCACTTGGGCAACCTGAAAAAGCGAGAACCCGCATTGAACGACGCCCAACTGGTAGTACTGGCGTCTGCTCTGTGCCAGGAACTGCTCCTCAGCCTGGGGACCCAGCTGTCTGGGTCACAGCGCCCGGTCCAGCAGGAGGAGGATGACTCCGGATCAGAGATGGATGCTGAAGTGTCCGTACCAGCGGACAACGGTGTGTCTGGGAACGAGGTCTTGGCAATAACTCTTTGAAGGTTGGGCCAGGAAACTGCGGTTGGCAAACCCATACACTCCGCCCGACCCAGAGCCACTGCAGGCGCAAGCGCAGCTGCAGGCAAAGAGTCAGCAGACTCGAAACGTCAGCTCTTTTCTCTCCCTACAGATGCTGCCAGACCGGCTGAGATTTTCCAGCATTTGCTTGTATGCAGGCAAAGTGGCACAGAAGGCCCCATGGTTGGTGGCTCAAGGGAACCTTTGGACTTTGGGGGGGGGGAGAGGATGTTATAATCTTCACGAGGACCAAAGGGAAACCATTGTTGATCTACCCGTAGGACTTATGGACTACGAGCTTGCCAGATTGGGGCTGCAAAGAGCTGGAACTCATTGGAAACGCCCATAAAAGCTGGCCCAAAGCAGGGCCTGGTGTTAATTCTCCGAGCAAGGGCTGTACTGGGAGCGAGTTGCTGCTGTGAGCAGAATTTTGTTAGTAGTTAAATAAACCTCTGTTGTCTTACCGCTGGCTTCCTCAAGTTACTAAACCCTCCTAGTCACTCGCCACCCTGACTTGGAAATCTATCACCGTTCCTTCACTGTCGCTGGCTCAAAATGCTGGAACTCCCTCCCTAACAGCACGGTGAGTGTACCTACACCACAGACCTGCAGCGGTTCAAGAAGACAGCGTATCCCCACCTTCTCAGTTGCAATTAGGGATGGGCAACAAATGCTGGGCCAAGCTAGCGACACCCACACCCCATAAATGAATTTTCAAAAATGGACTTTGCCCCTTCTGCCTCGGGAAATGGTTATGTTCTTCTCAGCTAACTCTTGATCACCCAGGTACTCCATTCGTTCTCCAAGACCCCCTTGTTCAGTGAAGCTACATTGGCACATACACGTTTGGATCTGCGCCAATACTGAGGAGGTATTTCAGACATTTCAGTGTTCGGAATTGCCACTCTTTGTTGAGGATCAGGTGGATGGGGCGCCAGCCCATTGGGTTGGCCAGGTTCACGTCCATGTGGTAATCTTCCACCAGCACCTTCAGGCACTCCAACCTCCCATGACGGGCAGCCAAATGCACCGCATTGTAACCCTAACACAGAGAGGGGTGGGACCAGGCAGACAGACAACACAGAGTTAGTGCCAACAGACAAACATATCAACATACAAGCATACAAACATGGGAACATATGAACATATTCAGGAGTAGGTCACTCAACCCCTCAAGTCTTCTCTGTCATTCGATAGCTCATGGCTGATCGGGTTGTTGCTTCAACACAACGATCCTGCCTACCCCGATAACCTCTGACTTCCCTGTTGGTTGAGGATCTATCGACTTCCGCCTCTAAGTTATTCAATGACTCTGCCTCCGCTATCTCATGAACCTCTGAGAGCAGGAAATTCCTCTTCACCTCCATCTTAAATGGGAGACCATAGGAACAGGAGTAGGCCATTCAGCCCCTCGAGTATGTCCCGCCATCCAATGGGATCATGGCTAATCTGTGACCTAACCTGCCTTTGGCCCATATCCCTCAAGACCTTTAACTAAAATCAATCTACCTCAGATTTACAATTAACAATTGTTTTAGCTTCAACTGCTGTTTGTGGGAGACAATTCCAAACCTCTACCACCCTTTGAGTGTAGACGTTCTTCCCAACAACTCTCTTGAACGGCCTGGCCCTAATTTCTAGACCAGGCCCCTTTGCCTTAGAATCTCCAACCAGTGGAAATAGTTTGGGTGGGATTCCGCGACCCGCCGCACCCGTTTCCTGGCGCGGCGCGCCCCCACCGGCAGCGGGATTTCCGTCCCGGCAGCCGGCCAATGGGGTTGCCCGTTGTGGGCGCCCCCACGCTGTGGGGGAATCCGCGGGTGTGAATGCGCCGCCGCCGAAATGGGGGGTATCTACCCTGTCTTTTCCTGTTAATATCTTGAATACTTTAGTCAGATCACCCCTTAACCTTCTAAATTCCAGCAAAAACAGATCTAATTTGAGTAATCGCTCCTCGTAACTCAACCCCTTTAATCCAGGTATCATTTTTGTAAACCAACATTGCACTCTCTCCAAGGCCAAAATATCCTGTTTAATGCTTGTCCCCCCGTTCTAGTCTCATCCACAATAGGAAATATCCTTTCAGAATCTATCATGTCAAGTTCCCTCAGGATCTCCTGTTTCGCTAAGAGCACCTCTCATTCTTCCAAACTCCAATTGACACAGGCGCAGCCTGTCTAACCTTTCCTCAAGAATAAACATCTCCCCCTGGAAGTCAATGGAGTGAACTCTTTGCAAGGCACTGAGGTCCGTTCTTAATTAAGGAGACCAAACTTGTGCACAATACCCCAATTGTGGCCTGATCAATGTCCTGCACAAGCATAGCAATACATCCATATATTTAAATCCCATTCCTCTTGCAATAAACACCAATATCCCATTTGTCTTCCCAATCACTTGCTGTACCTGCATACTAATATTTGTGAGGACATTCAAATCTCTCTGAAGCTCGGCAGCCTCTTCCCCACTTAAATCATGTTCTGTTTTCTATACTTCTTGCCAAAGTGGACAAGTTCACATTTCCCAAATCATACTCCATCTGCCAAATTTTTTGCCAACTCACTAAACCTATCCTTGTCCCTCGACAGACTTTGGAGACGGGATTCTGCGTTGGCTGACGGCGAAATCGCGAAACGCGATTGGGCGGGGAATAGGTTCCGACGCTAAAATCGCGGCGGATGCCAATTTGACGCCAAATCGCAATTCTCACATCACCTCGACAGCGGCGTCAATGTGGTCTGGAATGTATGTTCAGTAAACACCACTTGCGTGTCATTAGCGGGTCCGACCCATTATTCTCCGGGGCCTCCGCGGTGCTCCGCCTCCGATGGAGGGAGAATACGGCTCAGGAAGTTGTAAAGTAGATATCGGGCGGGATTCTCCGTTTCTGAGACCAAGGGCAGGATTCTCCGTTCCCCGACGCAGATTTTGTAATCGGCGGTCGAGCGGAAATCCCTCTTGACGCCGAAATCGGGGGCGGCGCCTGTTTGACGCAGGTTTTGAATGCTCCGTCCCCTCTGAAACGGCCTCAGCGCGTCACCTGAAGGCCCTCCCCCGATGCTCCGTCCCCGATGGGCCGAGTTCCTGATCGCGCGGTTGACGTGTGGTCTCAGTTGTGCGTGACCCGGACGTGGCCGGATTCAGCGATGGCGGAGGGGCTAGCACCGACGCCACGTGGAACACAATCGATTCCAATGAAAAACGGTGCGGGATTCACCGAGTCTGTGATTGACACTCGAGAGGCTGACGAGCTGCAGCCGCACATACACATTACACTCCCCACACACACTTATCCCAGCCAACAAGATGACACTGGTTGTGCTGGAGCGTGCCTGTACGGCTGAGAGGTCGGCTGGGACCAGAGGACACCCAGGGGGGTGACCCGGAGGGAGACCTATACGACTCGTGTTCACAGTGGGCTGTTAACGGTGTGCGCAGCTGCATAGCTGCTTTACCGGCTGGGGCAATGGTGCTCCGTGACCATCCATGCCCCGCTGCTCCCCCCGGCCCTGGCAGAAGCCCACTGCCCGGCGGCACAACCGTGATAAAACTTTTGGCGATGTTGGACACCCTCCGTCGCCCTCGCTCTCCCTCAGCAGCCATGATGCCAGTTTCATGATATTTAAAAGCACAGGTGAACCGCACCTTCTGAAAGTCGGCCCATCGGAGGAGGAGAATCGCAGAGGGCCCGGAGAATACCGCGAATGATATGCGAATGGTGTCTATTGTACGTGTGTTCTGGACCGCATTGACGCTGATGTCGAGGTGACGGAGAATTGCGATTCGCCGTCAAGTCGGTGCCCGCTGCAATTTTAGCGTTGGAACCGATACTCCGCACAATTGCATTCCACGATTTTGGTGTCAGCCAACGGGGAATCCGCCCTCTGTCGTCCTCATCTTTGTGTCATCGGGAAGTTTAGCACCACGCCCTTCAGTTCATAACTGCGGTCTCTTCATCCAAACTATCGATATAGAATCTGCATAAAATCACAAGCTCGGTTTGTGAGTCTCCAACATACATTCAACACAGAGTGGATTATATCGAAATGAAATGAATTTAAACGGAAATCGCTTATTGTCACAAGTAGGCTTCAAATGAAGTTACAGTGAAAAGCCCCTAGTCGCCACGTTCTGGCGCCTGTTCGGGGAGGCTGGTACGGGAATTGAACCGTGCTGCTGGCCTGCCTTGGTCTGCTTTCAAAGCCAGCGATTTAGTCCGTAAATATTACACTGTACCTGTCCTGGGAGTGTTGATAAGACAGTGTAGAGGGAGCTTTACTCTGTATCTAACCCCATGCTGTACCTGTCCTGGGAGTGTTTGATGGGGACAGTGTAGAGGGAGATTTACTCTGTATCTAACCCCGTGCTGTACCTGTCCTGGGAGTGTTTGATGGGGACAGTGTAGAGGGAGCTTTACTCTGTATCTAACCCCGTGCTGTACCTGTCCTGGGAGTGTTTGATGGGGACAGTGTAGAGGGAGATTTACTCTGTATCTAACCCCGTGCTGTACCTGTCCTGGGAGTGTTTGATGGGGACAGTGTAGAGGGAGCTTTACTCTGTATCTAACCCCGTGCTGTACCTGTCCTGGGGGTGTTTGATGGGGACAGTGTAGAGGGAGCTTTACTCTCTATCTAACCCCATGCTGTACCTGTCCTGGGAGTGTTTGATGGGGACAGTGTAGAGGGAGCTTTACTTTGTATCTTACCCCATGCTGTACCTGTCCTGGGAGTGTTTGATGGGGACAGTGTAGAGGGAGCTATACTCTGTATCTAACCCGGTGCTGAACCTGTCCTGGGAGTGTTTGATGGGACAGTGTAGAGGGAGCTTTACTCTGTATCTAACCCCGTGCTGTACCTGTCCTGGGAGTGTTTGATGGGGACAGTGTAGAGGGAGCTTTACTCTGTATCTAACCACATGCTGTACCTGTCCTGGGAATGTTTGATGGGGCCAGTGTCGAGGGAGCTTTACTCGGTATCTAACCCTGTGCTGTACCTGTCCTGGGAATGTTTGATGGGGACAGTGTAGAGGGAGCTTTACTCTGTATCTAACCCCTTGCTGTACCTGTCCTGGGAGTGTTTGATAAGACAGTGTCGAGGGAGCTTTACTCTGTATCTAACCCCGTGCTGTACCTGTCCTGGGAGTGTTTGATAAGACAGTGTCGAGAGAGCTTTACTCTGTGTCTAACCCGGTGCTGTACCTGTCCTGAGAATGTTTGATGGGGACAGTGTAGAGGGAGCTTTACTCTGTATCTAACCCCTTGCTGTACCTGCCCTGGGAGTGTTTGATAAGACAGTGTCGAGGGAGCTTTACTCTGTATCTAACCCGGTGCTGTACCTGTCCTGGGAGTGTTTGATAAGACAGTGTCGAGAGAGCTTTACTCTGTATCTAACCCCGTGCTGTACCTGTCCTGGGAGTGTTTGATGGGGACAGTGTAGAGGGAGCTTTACTCTGTATCTAACCCCTTGCTCTAACTGTCCTGGGAGTGTTTGATAAGACAGTGTCGAGGGAGCTTTACTCTGTATCTAACCCTGTGCTGTACCTGTCCTGGGAATGTTTGATGGGTAGAGTATCGAGGGAGCTTTACTCTGTATCTAACCCTGTGCTGTACCTTTCCTGGGAGTGTTTGATGGCGACAGGGTAGAGGGAGTTTTACTCTGTATCTAACCCTGTGCTGTACCTGTCCTGGGAATGTTTGATGGAGACAGTGTCGAGGGAGCTTTACTCTGTATCTAACCCTGTGCTGTACCTGTCCTGCGAATGTTTGATGGGGACAGTGTCGAGGGAGCTGTACTCTGTATCTAACCCTGTGCTGTAACTGTCCTGGGAATGTTTGATGGGGACAGTGTAGAGGGAGCTTTACTCTGTATCTAACCCCGTGCTGTACCTGTCCTGGGAGTGTTTGATGGGGACAGTGTAGAGGGAGCTTTACTCTGTATCTAACCCCGTGCTGTACCTGTCTTGGGAGTGTTTGATGGGGACAGTGTAGAGGGAGCTTTACTCTGTAGCTAACCCTGTGCTGTACCTGTCCAGGGAGTGTTTGATGGGGACAGTGTAGAGGGAGCTTTACTCTGTATCTAACTCCGTGCTGTACCTGTCCTGTGGGTTTTTGATAGGACAGTGTAGAGGGAGCTTTACTCTGTATCTAACCTCGTGCTGTAGCTGTCCTGCGAGTGTTTGATGGGGACAGTGTAGAGGGAGCTTTACTCTGTATCTAACCCCGTGCTGTACCTGTCCTGGGAGTGTTTGATGGGGACAGTGTAGAGGGAGCTTTACTCTGTATCTAACCCCGAGCTGTACCTGTCCTGGGAGTGTTTGATGGGGACAGTGTAGAGGGAGCTTTACTCCGTATCTAACCCCGTGCTGTACCTGTCCTGGGGGTGTTTGATGGGGACAGTGTAGAGGGAGCTTTACTCTGTATCTAACCCCGTGCTGTACCTGTCCTGGGAGTGTTGATAAGACAGTGTAGAGGGAGCTTTACTCTCTATCTAACCCCATGCTGTACCTGTCCTGGGAGTGTTTGATGGGGACAGTGTAGAGGGAGCTTTACTTTGTATCTTACCCCATGCTGTACCTGTCCTGGGAGTGTTTGATGGGGACAGTGTAGAGGGAGCTATACTCTGTATCTAACACGGTGCTGTACCTGTCCTGGGAGTGTTTGATGGGACAGTGTAGAGGGAGCTTTACTCTGTATCTAACCCCGTGCTGTACCTGTCCTGGGAGTGTTTGATGGGGACAGTGTAGAGGGAGCTTTACTCTGTATCTAACCACATGCTGTACCTGTCCTGGGAATGTTTGATGGGGACAGTGTCGAGGGAGCTTTACTCGGTATCTAACCCTGTGCTGTACCTGTCCTGGGAATGTTTGATGGGGACAGTGTAGAGGGAGCTTTACTCTGTATCTAACCCCTTGCTGTACCTGTCCTGGGAGTGTTTGATAAGACAGTGTCGAGGGAGCTTTACTCTGTATCTAACCCTGTGCTGTACCTGTCCTGAGAATGTTTGATGGGGACAGTGTAGAGGGAGCTTTACTCTGTATTTAACCCCTTGCTGTGCCTGCCCTGGGAGTGTTTGATAAGACAGTGTCGAGGGAGCTTTACTCTGTATCTAACCCGGTGCTGTACCTGTCCTGGGAGTGTTTGATAAGACAGTGTCGAGGGAGCTTTACTCTGTATCTAACCCCGTGCTGTACCTGTCCTGGGAGTGTTTGATGGGGACAGTGGAGAGGGAGCTTTACTCTGTATCTAACCCCTTGCTCTAACTGTCCTGGGAGTGTTTGATAAGACAGTGTCGAGGGAGCTTTACTCTGTATCTAACCCTGTGCTGTACCTGTCCTGGGAATGTTTGATGGGTAGAGTGTCGAGGGAGCTTTACTCTGTAGCTAACCCTGTGCTGTACCTTTCCTGGGAGTGTTTGATGGGGACAGGGTAGAGGGAGTTTTACTCTGTATCTAACCCTGTGCTGTACCTGTCCTGGGAATGTTTGATGGGGACAGTGTCGAGGGAGCTTTACTCTGTATCTAACCCTGTGCTGTACCTGTCCTGCGAATGTTTGATGGGGACAGTGTCGAGGGAGCTTTACTCTGTATCTAACCCTGTGCTGTAACTGGCCTGGGAATGTTTGATGGGGACAGTGTAGAGGGAGCTTTACTCTGTATCTAACCCCGTGCTGTACCTGTCCTGGGAGTGTTTGATGGGTACAGTGTAGAGGGAGCTTTACGCTGTATCTAACCCCGTGCTGTACCTGTCTTGGGAGTGTTTGATGGGGACAGTGTAGAGGGAGCTTTACTCTGTAGCTAACCCTGTGCTGTACCTGTCCAGGGAGTGTTTGATGGGTACAGTGTAGAGGGAGCTTTACTCTGTAGCTAACCCTGTGCTGTACCTGTCCTGGGAGTGTTTGATGGGGACAGTGTAGAGGGAGCTTTACTCTGTATCTAACTCCGTGCTGTACCTGTCCTGTGGGTTTTTGATAGGACAGTGTAGAGGGAGCTTTACTCTGTATCTAACCTCGTGCTGTAGCTGTCCTGCGAGTGTTTGATGGGGACAGTGTAGAGGGAGCTTTACTCTGTATCTAACCCCGTGCTGTTCCAGTCCTGGGAGTGTTTGATGGGGACAGTGCAGAGGGAGCTTTACTCTGTATCTAACCCCGTGCTGGACATGCCCTGGGAGTGTTTGATGGGGAGAGTGTAGAGGAAGCTTTACTCTGTATCTAACCCCGTGCTGTGCCTGTCCTGGGAGTGTTTGATGGGGACAGTGTAGAGGGAGCTTTACTCTGTATCTAACCCCGTGCTGTGCCTGTACTGGGAGTGTTTGATGGGGACAGTGTCAAGAGAGCTTTACTCTGTATCTAACCCCGTGCTGTACCTGTCCTGGGTGTGTTTGATGGGGACAGTGTCGAGGGAGCTTTACTCTGTATCTAACCCCGTGCTGTACCTGTCCTGGGAGTGTTTGATGGGGACAGGGTAGAGGGAGCTTTACTCTGTAGCTAACCCTGTGCTGTACCTGTCCTGGGAGTGTTTGATGGGGATAGTGTAGAGGGAGCTTTACTCTGTATCTAACCCCGTGCTGTGCCTTTCCTGGGAGTGTTTGATGGGGACAGTGTAGAGGGAGCTTTACTCTGTATCTTACCACATGCAGTAACCGCCCTGGGAGTGTTTGATGGGGACAGTGTCGAGGGAGCTTTACTCTGTATCTAACCCCGTGCTGTACCTGTCCTGGGAGTGTTTGATGGGGACAGGGTAGAGGGAGCTTTACTCTGTAGCTAACCCTGTGCTGTACCTTTCCTGGGAATGTTTGATGGGGACATTGTCGAGGGAGCTTTACTCTGTATCTAACCCTGTGCTGTACCTGTCCTGGGAATGTTTGATGTGGACAGTGTCGAGGGAGCTTTACTCTGTATCGAACCCTGTGCTGTACCTGTCCTGAGAATGTTTGATGGGGACAGTGTCGAGGGAGCTTTACTCTGTATCTAACCCCGTGCTGTACCTGTCCTGGGATTGTTTGATGCGGACAGTGTCGAGGGAGCTTTACTCTGTATCTAACCCCATGCTGTACCTGTCCTGGGAGTGTTTGATGGGGACAGTGCAGAGGGAGCTTTACTCCGTATGTAACCTCGTGATGTACCTGTCCTGGGAGTGTTTGATGGGGACAGTGCAGAGGGAGCTTTACTCTGTATCTAACCTCGTGCTGTACCTGTCCTGGGAATGTTTGATGGGGTCAGTGTAGAGGGAGCTTTACTCTGTATCTAACCCCGTGCTGTACCTGTCCTGGGAGTGTTTGATGGGGACAGTGTAGAGGGAGCTTTACTCTGTATCTAACCCCGTGCTGTACCTGTCCTGGGAGTGTTTGATGGGGACAGTGTAGAGGGAGCTTTACTCTGTATCTAACCCCTTGCTCTAACTGTCCTGGGAGTGTTTGATAAGACAGTGTCGAGGGAGCTTTACTCTGTATCTAACCCTGTGCTGTACCTGTCCTGGGAATGTTTGATGGGTAGAGTGTCGAGGGAGCTTTACTCTGTATCTAACCCTGTGCTGTACCTTTCCTGGGAGTGTTTGATGGGGACAGGGTAGAGGGAGTTTTACTCTGTATCTAACCCTGTGCTGTACCTGTCCTGGGAATGTTTGATGGGGACAGTGTCGAGGGAGCTTTACTCTGTATCTAACCCTGTGCTGTACCTGTCCTGCGAATGTTTGATGGGGACAGTGTCGAGGGAGCTTTACTCTGTATCTAACCCTGTGCTGTAACTGGCCTGGGAATGTTTGATGGGGACAGTGTAGAGGGAGCTTTACTCTGTATCTAACCCCGTGCTGTACCTGTCCTGGGAGTGTTTGATGGGGACAGTGTAGAGGGAGCTTTACGCTGTATCTAACCCCGTGCTGTACCTGTCTTGGGAGTGTTTGATGGGGACAGTGTAGAGGGAGCTTTACTCTGTAGCTAACCCTGTGCTGTACCTGTCCAGGGAGTGTTTGATGGGGACAGTGTAGAGGGAGCTTTACTCTGTAGCTAACCCTGTGCTGTACCTGTCCTGGGAGTGTTTGATGGGGACAGTGTAGAGGGAGCTTTACTCTGTATCTAACTCCGTGCTGTACCTGTCCTGTGGGTTTTAGATAGGACAGTGTAGAGGGAGCTTTACTCTGTATCTAACCTCGTGCTGTAGCTGTCCTGCGAGTGTTTGATGGGGACAGTGTAGAGGGAGCTTTACTCTGTATCTAACCCCGTGCTGTACCAGTCCTGGGAGTGTTTGATGGGGACAGTGCAGAGGGAGCTTTACTCTGTATCTAACCCCGTGCTGGACCTGCCCTGGGAGTGTTTGATGGGGAGAGTGTAGAGGAAGCTTTACTCTGTATCTAACCCCGTGCTGTGCCTGTCCTGGGAGTGTTTGATGGGGACAGTGTAGAGGGAGCTTTACTCTGTATCTAACCCCGTGCTGTGCCTGTACTGGGATTGTTTGATGGGGACAGTGTCAAGAGAGCTTTACTCTGTATCTAACCCCGTGCTGTACCTGTCCTGGGTGTGTTTGATGGGGACAGTGTCGAGGGAGCTTTACTCTGTATCTAACCCCGTGCTGTACCTGTCCTAGGAGTGTTTGATGGGGACAGGGTAGAGGGAGCTTTACTCTGTAGCTAACCCTGTGCTGTACCTGTCCTGGGAGTGTTTGATGGGGATAGTGTAGAGGGAGCTTTACTCTGTATCTAACCCCGTGCTGTGCCTTTCCTGGGAGTGTTTGATGGGGACAGTGTAGAGGGAGCTTTACTCTGTATCTTACCACATGCAGTAACCGCCCTGGGAGTGTTTGATGGGGACAGTGTCGAGGGAGCTTTACTCTGTATCTAACCCCGTGCTGTACCTGTCCTGGGAGTGTTTGATGGGGACAGGGTAGAGGGAGCTTTACTCTGTAGCTAACCCTGTGCTGTACCTTTCCTGGGAATGTTTGATGGGGACATTGTCGAGGGAGCTTTACTCTGTATCTAACCCTGTGCTGTACCTGTCCTGGGAATGTTTGATGGGGACAGTGTCGAGGGAGCTTTACTCTGTATCGAACCCTGTGCTGTACCTGTCCTGAGAATGTTTGATGGGGACAGTGTCGAGGGAGCTTTACTCTGTATCTAACCCCGTGCTGTACCTGTCCTGGGAGTGTTTGACGCGGACAGTGTCGAGGGAGCTTTACTCTGTATCTAACCCCATGCTGTACCTGTCCTGGGAGTGTTTGATGGGGACAGTGCAGAGGGAGCTTTACTCCGTATGTAACCTCGTGATGTACCTGTCCTGGGAGTGTTTGATGGGGACAGTGCAGAGGGAGCTTTACTCTGTATCTAACCCCGTGCTGTACCTGTCCTGGGAATGTTTGATGGGGACAGTGTAGCGGGAGCTTTACTCTGTATCTAACCCCGTGCTGTACCTGTCCTGGGAGTGTTTGATGGGGACAGTGTAGAGGGAGCTTTACTCTGTATCTAACCCTGTGCTGTACCTGACCTGCGAGTGATTGATAAGACAGTGTCGAGGGAGCTTTACTCTGTACCTAACCCTGTGCTATACCTGTCCTGGGAATTTTTGATGGGGACAGTGTCGAGGGAGCTTTACTCTGTATCTAAACCTGTGCTGTACCTGTCCTGGGAATGTTTGATGGGGACAGTGTAGAGGGAGCTTTACTCTGTATCTAACCGCGTGCTGTACCTGTCCTGGGAGTGTTTGATGGGGACAGCGTAGAGGGTGCTTTACTCTGTATCTAACCCCGTGCTGTACCTGTCCTGGGAGTGTTTGATGGGGACAGTGTAGAGGGAGCTTTACTCTGTATCTAACCCCGTGCTGTGCCTGTCCTGGGAGAGTTTGATGGGGACAGTGCCGAGGGAGCTTTACTCTGTATCTAACCCCGTGCTGTACCTGTCCTGGGAATGTTTGATGGGGACAGTGTAGAGGGAGCTTTACTCTGTATCTAACCCCGTGCTGTACCTGTCCTGGGAGTGTTTGATGGCGACAGTGTAGAGGGAGCTTTGCTCTGTATCTAACCCCGTGCTGTACCTGTCCTGGGAGTGTTTGATGGGGACAGTGTAGAGGGAGCTTTACTCTGTAGCTAACCCTGTGCTGTACCTGTCCAGGGAGTGTTTGATGGGGACAGTGTAGAGGGAGCTTTACTCTGTATCTAACCTCGTGCTGTACCTGTCCTGGGAGTGTTTGATGGGGACAGTGTAGAGGGAGCTTTACTCTATCTAACCCCATGCTGTACCTGTCCTGGGAGTGTTTGATGGGGGACAGTGTAGAGAGAGCTTTACTCTGTATCTAACCCCGTGCTGTACCAGTCCTGGGAGTGTTTGATGGGGACAGTGCAGAGGGAGCTTTACTCTGTATCTAACCCCGTGCTGTACCTGCCCTGGGAGTGTTTGATGGGGAGAGTGTAGAGGAAGCTTTACTCTGTATCTTACCACATGCAATAACCGCCCTGGGAGTGTTTGATGGGGACAGTGTCGAGGGAGCTTTACTCTGTATCTAACCCCGTGCTGTACCTGTCCTGGGAGTGTTTGATGGGGAGAGTGCAGAGGGAGCTTTACTCTGTATCTAACCCCGTGCTGTACCTGTCCTGGGAGTGTTTGACGGGACAGTGTAGAGGGAGCTTTACTCTGTATCTAACCCGTGCTGTACCTGTCCTGGGAGTGTTTGATGGGGACAGTGCAGAGGGAGCTTTACTCTGTATCTAACCCCGTGCTGTACCTGTCCTGGGTGTGTTTGATAAGGACAGTGTAAAGAGAGCTTTACTCTCTATCCAACCCCGTGCTGTACCTCTCCTGTGAGTGTTTGATGGGGACAGTCTAGACGGAGCTTTACTCTGTATCTAACCCCGTGCTGTACCTGTCCTGGGAGTGTTTGATAAGGACAGTGTAAAGAGAGCTTTACTCTCTATCCAACCCCGTGCTGTACCTCTCCTGGGAGTGTTTGATGGGGACAGTGTAGACGGAGCTTTACTCTGTATCTAACCCCGTGCTGTACCTGTCCTGGGAGTGTTTGATGGGACAGTGTAGAGGGAGCTTTACTCTGTATCTGACCCTGTGCTGTGCCTGTCCAGGGAGTGTTTGACGGGACAGTGTAGAGGGAGCTTTACTCTGTATCTAACCCCGTGCTGTACCTGTCCTGTGAGTGTTTGATGGGGAGAGTGTAGAGGGAGCTTTACTCTGTATCTGACCCTGTGCTGTGCCTGTCCAGGGAGTGTTTGACGGGACAGTGTAGAGGGAGCTTTACTCTGTATCTAACCCCGTGCTGTACCAGTCCTGGGAGTGTTTGATGGGGACAGTGTAGAGAGACAGCTTTACTCTGTATCTAACCCCGTGCTGTACCTGTCCTGGGAGTGTTTGATGGGGACAGTGCAGAGGGAGCTTTACTCTGTATCTAACCCCGTGCTGTACCTGTCCTGGGAGTGTTTGACGGGACAGTGTAGAGGGAGCTTTACTCTGTAACTAACCCCGTGCTGTACCTGTCCTGGGAGTGTTTGATGGGACAGTGTAGAGGGAGCTTTACTCTCTATCCAACCCCGTGCTGTACCTCTCCTGGGAGTGTTTGATGGGGACAGTGTAGACGGAGCTTTACTCTGTATCTAACCCCGTGCTGTACCTCTCCTGGGAGTGTTTGATGAGGACAGTGTAGAGGGAGCTTTACTCTGCATCTAACCCCAT
This sequence comes from Scyliorhinus torazame, assembly GCF_047496885.1. Taxonomy (NCBI): domain Eukaryota; kingdom Metazoa; phylum Chordata; class Chondrichthyes; order Carcharhiniformes; family Scyliorhinidae; genus Scyliorhinus; species Scyliorhinus torazame. The sequence continues at coordinate 352,542,483 of NC_092709.1, read as the reverse complement.
GCTGTACTTGTCCTGTGAGTGTTTGAAGGGGAGAATGTAGAGGGACCTTTACTCTGTATCTAACCCCGTTTTGTACCTGTCCTGGGAGTGTTTGAATGGGACAGTTTAGAGGGAGCTTTACTCTGTATCTAACACTGTGCTGTTCCTGTCCTGGGAATGTTTGATAGGGCAGGGTAGAGGGAGCTTTACTTTGGATCTAACCCCGTGCTGTACCAGTCCTGGGAGTGTTGATGGGACAGTGTAGAGGGAGCTTTACTCTGTATCTAACCCCGTGTTGTACCTGTCCAGGAGTGTTTGATGGGGACAGTGTCGAGGGATCTTTACTCTGTATCTAACCCCGTGCTGTAACTGTCCTGGGAGTGTTTGATGAGGACTGTGTAGAGGGGGCTTTACTCTGTATCTAACCCCGTGCTGTACATGTCCTGGGAGTATTTTGGAGAGACAGTGTAGAGGGAGCTTTACTGTGTATCTAACCCCGTGCTGTACCTTTCCTGGGAGTGTTTTGGAGAGACAGTGTAGAGGGAGCTTTACTGTGTATCTAACCCCGTGCTGTACCTGTCCTGGGAGTGTTTTGAAGGGACAGTGTAGAGGGAGGTTTACTCTGTATCTAACCCAGTGCTGTACCTGTCCTGGGAATGTTTGGGAGGGACAGTGTAGAAGGAGCTTTACTCTGTATCTAACCCTGTGCTGTACCTGTCCTGCGAGTGTTTGATGGGCACAGTGTAGAGGGAGCTTTACTCTGTATCTAACCCCGTGTTGTACCTGTCCTGGGAGTGTTTGATGGGGACAGTGTAGAGGGAGCTTTAATCTGTATCTAACCCCGTGCTGTACCAGTCCTGGGAGTGTTTGAAGGGGACAGTTTAGAGGGAGCTTTACTCTGTATCTAACACTGCGCTGTTACTGTTCTGGGAATGTTTGATAGGACAGGGTAGAGGGAGCTTTACTTTGGATCTAACCCCGTGCTGTACCTGTCCTGGGAGTGTTGATGGGACAGTGTAGAGGGAGCTTTACTCTGTATCTAACCCCGTGTTGTACCTGTCCTTGGAGTGTTTGATGGGATAGTGTAGAGGGAGCTTTACTCTGTATCTAACCCCGTGCTGTACCTGTCCTGGGAGTGTTTGATCGGGACAGTGTAGAGGAAGCTTTACTCTGTATCTAACCCCGTGCGGTACCTGTCGTGGGAGTGTTTGATGGGGACAGTGTCGAGGGAGCTACACTCTGTATCTAACCCCGTGCTGTACCTGTCCTGGGAGTGTTTGATGGGGACAGTGTAGAGGGAGCTTTACTCTGTATCTAACCCCGTGCTGTACCTGTCCTGGGGGTGTTTGATAGGGACAGTGTAGAGGGAGCTTTACTCTGTATCAAACCCCGTGCTGTACCTGTCCTGGGAGTGTTTGATGGGGATAGTGTAGAGGAAGTTTTGCTCTGTATCTAACCCCATGCTATACCTGTCCTGGGAGTGTTTGATGGGGACAGTGTTGAGGGAGTTTTACTCTGTATCTAACCCCGTGCTGTACCTGTCCTGGGAGTGTTTGGGAGGGACAGTGTAGTGTGTGTTTTACTCTGTATCTAACCCCGTTCTGTACCTGTTCTGGGAGAGTTTGATGGGGACAGTGTAGAGGGAGTTTTACTCTGTATCTAACCCCGTGCTGTACCTGTCCTTGGAGTGTTTGATGGGGGCAGTGTAGAGGGAGCTTTACTCTGTATCTAACCCCATGCTGTACCTGTCCTGGGAGTGTTTGATGGGACAGTGTAGAGGGAGCTTTACTCTGTATCTAACCCCGTGCTGTACCTGTCCTTGGAGTGTTTGATGGGGGCAGTGTAGAGGGAGCTTTACTCTGTATCTAACCCCGTGCTGTACCTGTCCTTGGAGTGTTTGATGGGACAGTGTAGAGGGAGCTTTACTCTGTATCTAACCCCGTGCTGTACCTGCCCTGGGAGTGTTTGATGGGGACAGTGTAAAGGAAGCTTTACTCCGTATCTAACCCCATGCTGCACCTGTCCTGGGAGTGTTTGATGGGACAGTGTAGAGGGAGCTTTACTCTGTATCTAACCCCGTGCTGTACCTGTCCTGGGAGTGTTTGATGGGACAGTGTAGAGGGAGCTTTACTCTGTATCTAACCCTGTGCTGTACCTGTCCTGGGAGTGTTTTATGGGACAGTGTAGAGGGAGCTTTACTCTGTATCTAACCCCGTGCTGTACCTGTCCTTGGAGTGTTTGATGGGGGCAGTGTAGAGGGAGCTTTACTCTGTATCTAACCCCGTGCTGTACCTGTCCTTGGAGTGTTTGATGGGACAGTGTAGAGGGAGCTTTACTCTGCATCTAACCCCGTGCTGTACCTGCCCTGGGAGTGTTTGATGGGGACAGTGTAGAGGGAGCTTTACTCTGTATCTAACCCCGTGCTGTACCTGCCCTGGGAGTGTTTGATGGGGACAGTGTAGAGGGAGCTTTACTCCGTATCTAACCCCATGCTGTACCTGTCCTGCGAGTGTTTGATGGGACAGTGTAGAGGGAGCTTTACTCTGTATCTAACCCCGTGCTGTACCTGCCCTGGGAGTGTTTGATGAGACAGTGTAGAGGGAGCTTTACTCTGTATCTAACCCCGAGCTGTACCTGTCCTGGGAGTGTTTTATGGGACAGTGTAGAGGGAGCTTTACTCTGTATCTAACCCCGTGCTGTACCTGTCCTGGGAGTGTTTGATGGGACAGTGTAGAGGGAGCTTTACTCTGTATCTAACCCCGTGCTGTAGCTGCCCTGGGAGTGTTTGATGGGACAGTGTAGAGTGAGCTTTACTCTGTATCTAACCCCGTGTTGTACCTGTCCAGGATTGTTTGATGGGGACAGTGTTGAGGGATCTTTACTCTGTATCTAACCCCGTGCTGTAACTGTCCTGGGAGTGTTTGATGAGGACTGTGTAGAGGGAGCTTTACTCTGTATCTAACCCCGTGCTGTACCTGTCCTGGGAGTATTTGATAGGATAGTGTAGAGGGAGCTTTACTCTGTATCTAACCCCGTGCTGTCCCTTTCCTGGGACTGTTTTGGAGAGACAGTGTAGAGGGAGCATTACTGTGTATCTAACCCCGTGCTGTACCTTTCCTGGGAGTGTTTTGGAGAGACAGTGTAGAGGGAGCTTTACTGTGTATCTAACCCCGTGCTGTACCTGTCCTGGGAGTGTTTTGAAGGGACAGTGTAGAGGGAGGTTTACTCTGTATCTAACCCCGTGCTGTACCTGTCCTGGGAATGTTTGGGAGGGACAGTGTAGAGGGAGCTTTACTCTGTATCTAACCCTGTGCTGTACCTGTCCTGGGAGTGTTTGATGGGCACAGTGTAGAGGGAGCTTTACTCTGTATCTAACCCCGTGTTGTGCCTGTCCTGGGAGTGTTTGATGGGGACAGTGTAGAGGAACTTTAATCTGTATCTAACCCCGTGCTGTACCTGCCCTGGGAGTGTTTGATGGGGACAGTGTAGAGGGAGCTTTACTCTGTATCTAACCCTGTGCTGTACCTGTCCTGGGAGTGTTTGATGGGGACAGTGTAGAGGGAGCTTTACTCTGTATCTAACCCCGTGCTGTACCTGTCCTGGGAGTGTTTGATGGGACAGTGTAGATAGAGAGTTACTCTGTATCTAACCCTGTGCTGTACCTGTCCTGGGAGTGTTTGATGGGGACAGTGTAGAGGGAGCTTTACTCTGTATCTAACCCCGTGCTGTACCTGTCCTGGGAGTGTTTGATGGGACAGTGTAGAGGGAGCTTTACTCTGTATCTCACGCCGTGCTGTACCTGCCCTGGGAGTGTTTGATGGGGACTGTGTAGAGGGAGCTTTACTCTGTATCTAACCCCGTGCTGTACCTGCCCTGGCAGTGTTTGGGAGGGAGAGGAAGCCATTACGAATGATCACCTGGATTAATGAGAATGCTGACAGTCAAACTCTTACATTTTGATCCACTGCTATCTTGCCTTTCGCTTTGTTTAAACTCAGTTTCAACCAATCAGCATCACCCACAGAGGCGGCCATCAGCTCATCACTCATCATCTCCCCACGGTTCCATTTCTTGACCTTGCCTGTCATGATGACGAATCCTTTCGCTGCCGTAGACGCCACCAACCGTCACCAAAACCGGAAACAGAGCACCGTTAGCACATTGCTGTCTGTAGCCAATATGACCCAACTTCCTTCAAACTCAACCTGCAAAGGAGGGAGAAACACATTGAGCGATTGGAGATGGAGGGAGAGACAGACTGAGGGACTGGAGATGGAGGGAGAGACACATTGAGGGATTGGACGTGGTGGGAGAGACATTGAGGGACTGGAGATGGAGGAAGAGACATATTGAGGGATTGGAGATGGAGGGAGAGACAAACTGAGGGACTGGAGATGGAGGGAGAGACACATTGAGGGATTGGAGATGGAGGGAGAGACAGACTGAGGGACTGGAGATGGAGGGAGTGACACATTGAGGGATTGGAGGTGGAGGAAGAGACACATTGAGGGATTGGAGGTGGAGGGACAGTTATATTGAGGGATTGGACGTGGTGGGAGACACATTGAAGGACTGGAGATGGAGGGAGAGACACATTGAGGGATTGGATATGGAGGGAGAGACAGACTGAGGGACTGGAGATGGAGGGAGTGACACATTGAGGGATTGGAGGTGGAGGAAGAGACACATTGAAGGACTGGAGATGGAGGGAGAGACACATTGAGGGTTTGGAGATGGAGGGAGAGACAGACTGAGGGACTGGAGATGGAGGGAGAGACACATTGAGGGATTGGAGATGGAGGGAGAGACAAACTGAGGGACTGGAGATGGAGGGAGAGAGACATTGAGGGATTGGAGATGGAGGGAGAGACAGACTGAGGGACTGGAGATGGAGGGAGTGACACATTGAGGGATTGGAGGTGGAGGAAGAGACACATTGAGGGATTGGAGGTGGAGGGACAGTTATATTGAGGGATTGGACGTGGTGGGAGACACATTGAAGGACTGGAGATGGAGGGAGAGACACATTGAGGGATTGGATATGGAGGGAGAGACAGGCTGAGGGACCAGAGATGGAGGGAGAGGCACATTGAGGGATTGGAGGTGGAGGAAGAGACAGACTGAGGGATCGGAGATGGAGGGAGAGATACATTGAGGGATTGGAGATGGAGGGAGGGACACATTGAGGGATTGGAGTTGGAGGGAGAGATATTTTGAGGAATTGGAGATGGAGGGAGAGACACATTGAGGGATCGGGGATGGAGGGAGAGATACATTGAGGGTTTGGAGATGGAGGGAGAGACAGACTGAGGGATCTGAGATGGAGGGAGAGATACATTGAGGGATTGGAGATGGAGGGAGAGACAGACTGAGGGATCGGAGATGGAGGGAGAGATACATTGAGGGATTGGAGATGGAGGGAGGGACACATTGAGGGATTGGAGTTGGAGAGAGAGATATTTTGAGGAATTGGAGATGGAGGGAGAGACACATTGAGGGATTGGAAATGGAGGAAGAGACAGACTGAGGGATCGGAGATGGAGGGAGAGATACATTGAGGGATTGGAGATAGAAGGAGAGACTCATTGAGGGATTGGTGATGGAGGGAGAGACACATTGATGGATTGGATATGGAGGGAGAGATACATTGAGGGATTGGTGATGGGGGATTGGTGATGGAGGGAGAGATACAATGATGGATTGGAGATGGAGGGAGAGATACATTGAGGGATCGGGGATGGAGGGAGAGACACATTGATGGATTGGATATGGAGGGAGAGATACATTGAGGGATTGGTGATGGAGGGAGAGACACATTGATGGATTGGATATGGAGGGAGAGATACATTGAGGGATTGGTGATGGAGGGAGAGATGCAATGATGGATTGGATATGGAGGGAGAGATACATTGAGGGATTGGAGATAGAAGGAGAGACACATTGATGGATTGGATATGGAGGGTGAGATACATTAGGGATTAGTGATGGAGGGAGAGATACATTGAGGGATCGGGGATGGAGGGAGAGATACAATGATGGATTGGATATGGAGGGAGAGACACATTGAGGGTTTGGAGATAGTAGGAGAGACACATTGATGGATTGGATATGGAGGGAGAGATACATTGAGGGATCGGGGATGGAGGGAGAGACACATTGATGAATTGGAGATGGAGCGAGAGACAGACTGAGGGATCGGAGATGGTGGGAGAGATACAATGATGGATTGGATATGGAGGGAGAGATACATTGAGGGATCGGGGATGGAGGGAGAGACACATTGAGGGTTTGGAGATGGAGCGAGAGACAGACTGAGGGATCGGAGATGGAGGGAGAGATGGACAGAGGAACTGGAGATGGAGGAAGTGTGAAACCGAAGACTGAGTGAGTGAGGACAGTACATTCCGATCTCTAAATGCTGCTAATGAATTATTTGTATTTGTATGACCATACTCTGTTTCCAGATGATAACTTATCCAATTTGCTGACTTCAGTGTCAAGGTCACAATCCTTGAAATACTCCAGCAATCACCAGGTTACTGCCAAAAACAGCACACTGGGAAATTCAGCACCTCACGTCGGCAAATGTGGATTAATTAAGAAACATATATAGAAAATAGCAGCAGGAGGAGGCCATTCGGCCCTTCTAGCCCGCTCTGCCATTCATTGTGATCATGGATGATCATCAAGGATTGGCCGTGCTAAATTGCCCCTTAATTTGGGAAAAAAATAATTGGGCACTCTAAATTTATTTTTTTTAAATTCAATTCCCTGATCCTGCCTTTCCCCCCAGAGCCCTTGAACCCTTTCAACCCAAGAGTTGTATCTAATTCCTTTCTATAATTACACAATGTTTTCACCTCAACTACCTTCTGTGGTAGCGAATTCCACAGGGTGAAGAAATGTCTCCTCACCTCAGTTCCCAAACCCTACGACCCCTAGTTCTGGACCCCCCCACCATTGGGAACATTCTTTCTGAATCTACCCAGTCTAATCCTGTTAGAATTTTGTAAGTTTCTATGAGATCCCCTCTCACTCTTTGAAACTCCAATGAATATAATCCTAACCAATTTAGTCTCTCCTCATAGGACAGTCCTGCCATCCCAGGAATCAGTCTGGTAAACCTTCGCTGCACTCCCTCCATAGCAAGAACATCCTTCCTCAGATAGGGACACCAAAACTCAATATTCCAGGTGTGGTTTGACCAAGGCCCTGTATAATTGCAGCAAGACATCTCTGCTCCTGTACTCGAATCCTCTCGCTATGAAGGCCAACACACCATTTGCCTTCTTTACTGCCTGCTGTACCTGCGCGCTTGCTTTCAGCGACTGATGCACGAGGACACCAAGGTCTCGCTGAATATCCACCTCTCTCAATTTACACCCATTCAAATAATAATCTGCCTTCCTATTTTAGCTACCGAAGTGGATAACCTCACATTTATCCACATTATACTGCATCTGCCATGCATGTGCCCACTCACTCAGCCTGTCCAAATCCCGCTGAAGCATCTCTGTATCCTCCTCACAGCTCACCCTCCCACCCAACTTTGTATCATCTGCAAATTTGGAGATCATACATTTAGTTCCCTCTTCCAAATCGTTAATATGCAATGTGAACAGTTGGGGTCCTAGCACAGATCCCCGCACTAGTCACTGACTGCCAATCAGAAAAAAAAACATTTATTCCAATTTCTTTCTTCCGGTCTGCTTTCTCTCCATCTCAAGACACTACCCATAATCCCAAGCGCTTTGACTTTACATAATAATCTGCGAGTGAGACCTTGTTGAAAGCCTTCTGAAAGTTTAAATAAACCACATCCGAGTTTCCCGGGTCAACTCCATTAGTTACATCTTCAAAGAATTCCAATAGATTTGTCAAGCATTATTTCCCCTTCATAAATCCATGCTGACTCTGTCTGATTGTACCACTGCTTTCCAAATGCTGTGCTATGAAAAGGCAGCATCGATTTGTTAAAGGCAAATTGTGCTTCACTGCCTGGCCTGGGTTATTTGATGAGGTAACAGAGAGGGTTGCTGTGGGTGAAGCAGTTGACATGAACGGACTTCCAATGTAACAATCCGTTTGGAGGTTGCACGTAACCTGGGATTATTGTGAGCTGTGAGGGTAGTGACAGACCTCAGGTGAGCGTGATGGAATGGGCGGATGTGCGGCAAACCAACCTAACGCAGAGAAGTGTGAAGTGAAACACTTTTAGAGGGAACATGGAGAGGCAATAAAGGAGAAAGCATATCATTCTGAAGGAGATGCTGGAACACAGAGACTTGGTGGTGTATGTGCACACATTGTTGAAGGTGACAGGATGGGCTTCGAGGCACCTTTAATAAAGCAGAATGTATCCTGGGCTTTATAAATAGGGGCATAAAGTCCAAAAGCAAGGAGGTTTTGATCAACCCATAGAAAACACTTTTTTGCCCTCAGCTGGAGCCTTGTGTCCAGTTACAGAGAACATACATTGCAGAAGGAGGCCATTCGGCCCATTGAGTCTGAACCGACACACTTAAACCCTCACTTCCACCCTATCCCGTAACCCAATAACTCCTCCCAACCTTTTTGGACACTAAGGGCAATTTATCACGGCCAATCCTCCTAACCCGCACATCTTTGGACTGTGGGAGGAAACCGGAGCACCCGGAGGAAACCCACGCAGACACGGGGAGAACTCCGCACAGACAGTGACCCAGCGGGGAATCGAACCTGGGACCCTGGCACTGTGAAGCCACAGTGCTTTCCACTTGTGCTACCGTGCTGCCCAGTTCTGGGTATCACACTTTTGGAAGGATGTGGGGCATTAGAGCGAGTGTAGAAAAGATTCACAAGAATGGCTCCAGGGATGAGGAATTTCAGTGACGAAGATAGATTTGGAGGAGTTGGGACTGCTCTGGGTTAAGAGGAGGTTTTATAGAGGGTATTGAGATAGAGAGATTCTGGATGGAGTCGATAGGAAGAGAACTAGAGACACCAATTTAAGATAATTGTCAAAATTATCCTACGTCAGACTCCTATTCATTGACCACACTGGTGTTCCACAGGTATCTGTGCTGGGGCCTCTGTTGTTTGCAGTATACGCAAACAATTTGGAGGAAAATGTAACCGGTCTGATTAGTACGTTCGAGGATGACACCAAGGTTGGTGGAGTGGCAGATAGTGATGAGGATTGTCAGAGGATACAACAGGACATAGATAGGTTGGAGACATGGGCAGAGAAATGGCAAATGGAGTTTAATCCAGACAAATGTGAGGTAATGCATTTTGGTAGGTCTAACATCGAGGGAAATATACAGTAAATGGCAAAACTCTTAGGAATTCAGAAAGTCAGAGAGATCTGGACGTGCAGGTCCACAGATCTTCGAAAGTGGCAACACAAGTGGACAAGGTAGTCAAGAAAGCATACGGAATGCTTGTCTTCATTGGACGGGGCATCGAGTATAAAAACTGGCAAGTCATGCTGCAGTTGTATAGAACCTTGGTAAGGCAGCACTTGGAATATTGCGCACAATTCTGGTCGCCACACTACCAGAAGGGTGTAGAGGCTTTGGAGAGGGTGCAGAGGAGATTTACCAGGATGTTGCCTGGTCTGGAGGGTGTGAGCTATGTGGAGGGACTGAATAGACTTGCATGTTTACATTAGAAAGATGGAGATTGATGGGTGACCTAATAGAGGTCTTCAAGATTATGAGGGGCATGGATAGAGTGGATGGGCAGGCACTCTTTCTCAGGGTGGAGGGATCAGTCAGCAGGGGGCAGAGGTTTAAGGTCCGAAGGGCAAAGTTTAGAGGAGATGTGCGAGGTAGTTTTTTTTACACAGAGGGTGGTGAGTGCCTGGAACGCGTTGCCAGGGGAGGTTGTGGAAGCAGATACATTAACGGCATTTAAAAGGCATCTCGACAAATACATGGATAGGATGGGTACAGAGGGATACGGCACTGGGAAGTGCTGAGGATTTTGGTCAAGGCTGGTATCATGGTGGTACAGGCTTGGAGGGCCGAAGGGCCTGTTCCTGTGCTGTATTGTCCTTTGTTCTTGGCTCTTCCCTCTGCAAATGGATCCTCGACTTCTTGACCCATAGACCACAATCAGTAAGGATAAACAACAACACCTCCTCCACGATAGGCCTCAACCGGGGCCCCACAAGGCTGCGCACTTAGCCCCCTACGTTACTCCCTATACACATGACTTTGGCTCCAACTCCATCTATAGGTTTGCTGATGATACGACAGTAGTGGTTCGGATCTCGAACAACGATGAGTCAGAGTACCGGAGGGAGATAGAGAACCTAGTGGAGTGGTGTAACGGCAACAATCTCTCCCTCAATGTCAGCAAAACTAAAGAGCTGGTCATTGACTTCAGGAAGCAAAGTATCGTCCACACCCCTGTCAGCATCAATGGGGTTGAGGTGGAGATGGTTAGCAGTTTCAAATTCCTAGGTGTGCACTTCACCAACAATCTGTCCTGGTCCACCCACGTCGATGCTACGACCAAGAAAGCACAACAGCGCCTATACTTCCTCAGGAAACTAAGGAAATTCGGCATGTCCACATTGACTCTTACCAACTTTTACAGATGCACCATAGAAAGCATCCTAACGGGCTGCATCACAGCCTGGTATGGCAACTGCTCGGCCCAGGACCGCAAGAAACTACAGAGAGTCATGAACACAGCCCAGGAATTTGAAGCTGCCAACTATCTCCACCTCGGCAACTTTTGTTGTACCTGGCATCGGTCGCAGTGTTTAACCACACTTTCTACGCCTGCGTCTAACCACCGGGGCCACCGCACATAGCTGAGGGCCAACATTTTCATTTAGGCCATCCCTGGGTGGGTGGGCCCTGTGTAGTTCCTCCAATAACAACTTCCTGCCAGGCGTGGGGCTGACCACCCTCGCTCCCCACACAAGGACGCCATCTTCGCACCTCAGTTTGTCCTTCCTTATTTGAAAGGCTTTTAGTTGTTCAGACATTCCCTGGTAACGTCAGCCATGAAGAACCATATGCTTAACTCTGGACAAAATTGGGTCCTTGCGAGTCTAGTATTTGATCTGTTGCCACGACACGCGTACTGTGTTGAGGAAATTCAAGGCAAAGGCTTGTGGCACTGGTGGGGGTATCATACTTTCTGGTAGCGGGAGACGGCTAATTGTTTGCATTTGTTTTTTGTGTCCCCGACCTGTGCTGAAAAGTCTATTCATAAGCGGCCATAATAAAGCCCAATGTGGTATCCTCGCTGATGCTATTGGAGGGATGGCGTGATCATCTCTCAATAAACCTAGCAGCTATTATGGTGAAAAGACGTCCGTAAACAGATTGGTGAAATTTATTTATCCTGAAGATGATTTCTTCATCTGTGAGTATGTCTTCATTGCATCAGTTAGCGTCCTTGAAGGACAGCTGAAGGACCTCTCTAAGCCGTCCTCCATTTTATGTGACAAGACAGTTCCAATTCCATAAGGAGATGCATCATCAGTGAGAATGATTTCTTAAGAAGGATTGAAATGGATTAAAAGGGGGGATGACTGCAAGATTTACTTGTCTGAAGGATTCGTTTTGATGTGTCTTCTAGTACCCTCTCTGGTATTTTTGTAATAATGCATGTAGAGGTGCCAACAGTGGGGACAAATTTGGAATAAACCTTCCATGATTTCATTTCAAGAAAAGATTTTCACTCTGACACATTCTTTTGAGCTGGTAATTCTTTAATGGCCCGAACGTTATCTCCCATCAACCCTCGTGCATCTGCTCTAAACTCTACGTAAGTCACTCTGTTTGCCTTAAAGGTGCATTTCTCTCTGTTTAATCTTACTTCAGCTTCCTGGAATCTTTTTAAAACCTCCCCCAGGTTGGTTCGGTATTCCTCTTCTGTCGTTCCTGTGATTAGCACATCATCCAGGTAAATAATACCTCAGTAAATCTTAGCTAAACCTTATAATAGGCTCTCCATTGTGCGATGAACGATTACTCCAGATGACAGTCTGGTATACTGGTGTGGGCCCTTATGTGTGTTGATAGGGCCAAGCTCTCTGGGTACCTGCCTCATCCAGCTCCACCTGGATAAAGTAAACTTCCAGCTAGTTTGGCTGACAGATCCTCTAATTTAGGAATAGGATGCCCATCCAATTTTGCCACTTGGTTGACCGCTAATTTGTAGTCACCACATACAGTCATATCAGGCTTAAGTACTGGCACAATGGGAGCTGCCCACCCCATGACTGCACGGGCTTGATAATGCCCAAATCTTCTCATCTTATAAGTTCAGTTTCCAGTGGGAAATAGGGCCCGGTCTTGCTCTCTAAAATGTTGGTGTGGCCTTTGGACGTACGTAAATTTTGGTTGTCCAGGCCTGCATTTGCCAAGTTCTCCTCAAAATACCTCCTGATGTCTCTGGAGGACATCACATAGGTAGGCCCCCTTCATGAGTTTTGACAATTTCCACCCAATTCAATTTTATTTCCTGATGCCAATCTCGGCCCATCAAGCTTAGCCACTGACCCTCAACAATAATTAAAGGCATTTGGGCCTGTAACTGACAGGTGCAGTAGATATTTCCCAAATCCGTATAGCCTCCCCCATATATGTCACAAACCTGGTAGGCCGTGTGTTGTAATCTCAGAGGCTGGACCCCTTGTGGTGACTGTATTATACCAATAATCTACCATTGTATCAGTACCATGTTTTGCCTTTGTATTTGCATCTATGCTATGCTGTTGCCCTTGTGGGCTCCACCTATGGGCCATTGTATGGCATCATCCATAGGGGAACATGTTGGGACACGTATGGGCTCCGCCCATGGCTCCTCCCCTTGTGGGGGGTATAAAGAGCAGTCGACCTGGAGGCGGTTCTCAGTATTGGATCAGTCGCAGGCAGGCCCTGTTCTAAGTTGATTAAAGCCACGGTTTACTTTTATTCTTGTCTCGAGTGAATTGACGGTCGCATCAACTTAATCAACTTAAACGCAACTATGGAATCGGCCCTCAAACCTGACCGACCGGAACTCGATCCGCAGGCCGCGGAGGCGCAATAAATTTTTTCGCACTGGCTCCGATGTTTCAAGGCCTACCTCGCCGCCTCCCTCTCGCCTTCCGTCACCGACGAACAGAAGCTGAGCCTCCTCCACGCACGGGTGAGCCATCGAATCTCTGTTCAACTCGACGAGGCCTCCACCTACGCAGATGCCCTCGCGATGCTCGAACGCCTCTACGTGCGGCCCGTGAACGAGGTCTACGCGCGACACATCCTCACCACTCGCCGCCAGCGTCCCGGGGAGTCGCTGGATGACTACCTACGCGACCTCAAAGCCCTCGCACACAACTGTAACTACCAGGCCGTTACGGCCACTCAGCATATGGAACTCGCCATTCGAGATGTCTACGTGGCGGGAGTCCGGTCTAACTACGTGCGACAGCGCCTACTCGAAAAGGGGGCCCTGGACCTGGATGAGACGGTAAAGTTAGCCTCCTCTCTGGAAGTAGCGTTCCAGAGCTTTACCGCGTTCCCGGCTGACCACGCGACCCCCTCGTGGACCCCCGACCACAGACTACCCCAGGCCTGTATCGCGCGGCCGCCCACCCATCATGGGGGGCTACCCTGCTATTTCTGTGGCCAGTCCCAACACCCCCGACAGCACTGCCCGGCCCGTAACACAAACTGAAACAGCTGCGGGAGAAAAGGACATTTCGCCAAAGTCTGCCTGGCCAGGTCTAAGAACTCTAACTCACAGACCCGGTCCTCAGACTCACGGGCCCGCAGACCCCGCAGGGTGGCAGCGCGTCTGCCGACTCCGCCCCCCTCACCAGCCTCGTGCTATCAGTGGGGGCAGCCATCTTCCAGCCCTCACAGCACGTGCGACTCACGGGGACAGCAATCTTGGCCATCCTCCCCCCACGCGGCCGGCCATTAGCGATCCATGGGGTCCGCCTCTTGGACGCCATCTTCCTCACCGCCTGCCACGCTCGACCAACGGGGGCCGCCATCTTGGCCGCCATCTGCTACGCCACTCGCCGCGTACGATCAACAAGGGCAGCCATCGCGGAACCGCCCCAGCACCTCCGACCACGCCGGCTACCCGCAACTCAGCGCGGTCACCCTGGACCAGTTGCGACACAAGCCCCTCCGGAGCTCCATGATGACCGTCCGGGTAAACGGGCACGAGACGCCTTGCCTCTTCGACTCGGGGAGCACAGAGAGCTTCATTCACCCGGACATGGTAAGATGCTGTTCGCTCCCAATTTTCCCGGCGCACCAAACCGTCTCCCTCGCCTCCGGGTCGCACTCGGTGCAAATCCAAGGGGGTGCACTACCGCAACCCGAGCAATACAGGGCGCCGAGTACGCAAACATTAAATTATATGTGCTCCCAGACCTCTGCGCTCCTCTCCTATTGGGACTAGATTTCCAGTGCAACCTCAGGAGCCTAACCCTGAAGTTCGGGGGGCCCCTGCCCCCACTCACCATATGCAGCCTCGCGACCCTAAAAGTCGACCCTCCCTCACTCTTTGCAAATCTCACCGCCGACAGCAAACCAGTCGCCACCAGAAGCAGGCGGTGCAGCATCCAGGACAGGACTTTTATCAGGTCCGAGGTCCAGCGACTCTTGTGGGAGGGAATCATCGAGGCAGCAATAGCCCCTGGAGAGCCCAGCTGGTGGTCGTCATGACCGGGGAAAGGAACCGGATGTTGTAGATTACAGCCAAACTATAAACCGGTACACGCAACTCGATGCGTACCCCATTCCCCAGATCGCAGACATGGTGAACCAGATCGCGCACTACCGGGCGTTCTCCGCGGTGGATCTGAAGACTGCGTACCACCAGCTCCCAATCCGCCCGAAGGACCGCCACTACACGGCCTTTGAGGCAGACGCCCGCCTTTTCCATTTCGTCTGGGTCCCCTTTGGCGTCACGAACGGGGTTTCGGTGTTCCAAAGAACAATGGACCGAATGGTGGACCAGTACGGGCTGCGGGCCACATTTCCGTCCTTGGACAATGTCACCATCTGCGGCCATGATCAGCAGGACCACGATGCCAACCTCCACCGAATTCTCCAAACCGCCCAAACCCTCAACCACACCTCCAACAAGGAGAAATGCGTTTTCCGCACGACCAGACTAGCCATCCTCGGCTACGTCGGGGAAAACGGGGTTCGAGGACCCGACCCTGACCATATGCACCCCCTCCTGCAACTCCCCCTTCCCCACTGCCACAAGGCCCTGAAGAGGTGCCTCGGGATCTTTTCGTATTATGCCCAGTGGGTCCCCAACTATGCGGACAAAGCACGCCCACTAATCAAGGCCACCATCTTTCCACTGGCAACTGAGGCCCGCCAGGCCTTCAGCCGCATCAAGGCGGACATCGCCAAAGCCGCGATGCGCGCGGTGGACGAGTCCGTCCCCTTCCAGGTGGAGAGCGACGCATCAGAGGTTGCTCTCGCCGCCACCCTCAATCAAGCAGGCAGACCGGTGGCGTTTTTTTCGCGCACCCTCACCTCCTCTGAAATTCGACACTCCTCGGTCGAAAAAGAAGCCCAAGCCATCGTGGAAGCCGTGCGGCACTGGGGGCACTACCTCGCTGGTAGGAGGTCCACCCTCGTCACCGACCAACGATCGGTTGCCTTCATGTTCGACAATACGCAGCGGGGCAAAATCAAGAACGATAAGATCGTGAGGTGAAGGATCGAACTCTCCACCTATAACTACGATATAGTATATTGTTCTGGGAAGCTCAACGAGCCCCCAGATGCCCTGACCCGCGGCACATGTGCCAGCGCACAAGATGACCGACTACGGGCTATCCACGATGACGTCTGTCACCGGGGGGTCACCCGGCCTCTCCACTACATCAAGGCCCGCAACCTGCCCTACTTCACCGAGGAGGTCAGAGCCGTGACCAGGGACTGCCAGATCTGTGCGGAGTGTAAACCGCACTTCTATCGACTGGATAAGGCCCACCTGGTAAAGGCATCCCGGCCCTTTGAGCGCCTCAGTATCGATTTCAAAGGGCCCCTCCCCTCCACCAACCGCAATACATATTTCCTCAATATTATTAATGAGTTCTCCCGCTTCCCCTTTGCAATCCCTTGCCCCGACATGACCACATCCACCGTCATTAAAGCCCTACATAGTGTCTTCACCCTGTTTGGTTTCCTCAATAATGTCCACAGCGACAGGGGCTCGTCGTTTATGAGCGACGACCTGCGTCAGCACCAGTAAGGGCATCGCCTCGAGCAGGACTACCAGTTATAACCCCCGGGGAAACGGGCAGGTGGAGAGGGAGAACGCGACGGTCTGGAAGACCGTCCTACTGATCCTGCGGTCCAGGAATCTCCCAGTTTCTCACTGGCAGGAGGTCCTGCCCGACGCGCTCCACTCCATTAGGTCCCTCCTTTGCACGGCCACAAACGAGACCCCTCATGACCGTCTATTCATTTTCCCCAGGAGGTCCACCTCAGGGCCCTCGCTTCCGTCCTGGCTGAAGACACCGGGGCCCGTCCTACTCAGAAAACACGTCAGGAGCCATAAGTCTGACCCGCTGGTAGAGAGAGTCCAGCTCCTACACTCCAACCCCCAGTACGCTTATATCGAACACCCCGATGGCCGACAAGATACGGTCTCCCTCCGGGACCTGGCGCCCGCAGGCTCCACCGTCCCTCCACTATATTCCGCCAACCTACCATGATCAGCACCCCCGCTCCTATATGGCTCCCGCCCGCCATTCCCTCTTCACCAGTCCACAGGAATGAAGCTCCAGAAGAGACGCTCCCGGAGTCCATGTCTGTACCCGCACCGGCGCCCCCACTACCGATGCCAGCACGGACGAGTTCGACACCCGGGCCAGCACCGACGCCAGAGCTTCGGTGATCACATCGCACGATCCGTGCGCCGGACCGGCTGAACCTATGAACCCGTCACCCCCGCCAGACTTAATTTTTTAAACAGGGGGTGAATGTGGTGAATGTATTATACCAATAATCCACCCTTTTATCTTCTCTTGCAGGCTTGAACATCCTCCGAGGCCCGTGGAGACCTTTTGACCCGACCCGACCTGACCTCCATGACCTGGAAGTGGATCGGGCCCAAACCGGAAGTGTAGCCCCAACCTCGATTTGGAGCCGACGCGGACATCAGAGCTCCCAACCCGGCCTAACTACCGACGCCAGCCCCTGGATCGCCTTGCCCACTCCCCGGAGCTCCTGACCCGACTCCCGACGGCAAGACCCGGCTCAATGGCAAGACCCAGAGGCCCGCCCAGCGACCCGACCCGGAGAGGCCTGCCCAACAACCCAACCTACCTGGTGATGGAAGAAAGAAAAATCCACGTGGAGGCCAGACCGGGCCTACTTAAAGATCCGACCGCAGGAGCGCCCAGGGAGGGAACAGACTACGGGACCCAGTCCAACCTGCCTCAGGAAGCCCCTGCCCACGACCCAGGACCCCCAAAACGGCGGAGACCCCGCGCGAGGACCCAAACGCGCTGCAAGGTGTTCCCGCGCCCGCAGAAGGCCGGGACCCATCCGGATCGCAAACCCGCCCCCCTAGCAACCCCTCTACCTCAACCAGTGCCCGGGACCCTGCCAGGTGCGACCCCAGATACGTAAACAGCGCCGTTGACCCCGCCAGACGCGACCACCTACCTTCCACAAGAGCTGACATCGGCCATCAGATCCCAGGATCATCCAGCAGCAGCCGCCGACCGAGGAAGCGAGGGAAATGCGGCGGTCTGCAGGTTAGACTGGAGCAACGCGGTTTCAAGACCCCTCTCCCCAGCATACTCCTGGCAAACGTTCAAGCGATCGGAAACAAGCTGGATGAACTTAACGCCAGACTTACCTCTCAGAGGGAAGTAAGAGACTGCTGTGTGCTCTGTTTCACAGAGACATGGCTCACCCCCGCCTCACCGGACTGTGCCATACAACCTGAAGGCTTCTCAATTCACCGGGCGGACCGCACGGCATCATCAGGCAAAGCGAAGGGTGGAGGGGTTTGCCTCCTCATCAACTCCTCCTGGTGCTTGGATGTGGCGACTCTGGCGACCTACTGCTCCCCAGACCTGGAATACCTGACCGTGAAGTGCCGCCCATATTATCTTCCACGTGAGTTCACTTCCGCCATTATCACAGCGGTCTACATCCCACCCCAGGTGGTCGTGAGGAAGGCGCTGGACGAACTACACAGCAATAAACAACTACGAAACAGAACACCCGGAGGCCTTGTTCATCGTGGCCGGAGACTTCAACAAGGCCAACCTCAAGAGTGTACTGCCAAAGTTCCACTAACACATCTCCTGTCCCACCAGGGGCGGCAACACTCTTGACCACTGCTACTCAAAAATCAAGGGCGCCTACCGTTCCATCTCCCTGTGGTAGTATCAGATATTGCGGTACCCGAGAGGCTGTAGACCATTGGGTAAGCCTAGCAGCTTGCCATTGGATGTTTGGTATGTGGCTCCGCCCTGACAGGTGGGGTATAAGAACAGATGCCATCCCAGCAGCCCTCATTCTGTACCGAAGCTGCTGGGGAACAGATCTAGTCTATTAAAGCCTTCAGTTATGATACAACCTCGTCTTTGAGTTTAATTGATCATGCATTAATTTAATAGACTAATCTTGAGCTGAAAGGATGGATCTCCGAATCAAGCCGGAGTGTCTGCAACTCAGCCCCCATGCGGAGAACTCGGCGGCGATATTTAAGCACTGGCTGGCGTGCTTTAAAGGCTACCTCGATACGGCCGGAGGCACCCCCTCGGGGGAACAGAAACTGCATCTCAAGCACTCGAGAGTAAGCCCTGGAACCTTCTCCCTCATCGAGGAGGCGGAGGACTATGATGATGCGATCGAACTGTTAAAAGGACATTATGTACGTCCTATGAACCAGGTCTACGTACGTCACCTGCTTGCAACTAGACAGCAAAGCCCAGGGGAATCGCTGGAGGACTTCTACCGGGCGCTACTAGTGCTAAGCAGAAACTGTGGCTGCCTGCAAGTTTCGGGCAGCGAGCAAACGGAACTTCTAATCCGGGATGCCTTTGTAGCAGGTATGAGCTCTTCAGAGATCCGACAAAGACTTTTAGAAAAGGACACCCTGGGACTGAGAGAGGCACGGGCCCTGGCAGGGTCCATGGATGTTGCCTCCCAAAACGCGCAGTCCTATGCGCCTGACTGCACAGCGGCCCCCTGGGCTGCGTGGCATCCCGCAGCGGCAGCCCCACTGACCTTCCCCGTGTCCCCGCAGGCCTGCGCTGTAAGATGGCCCGCTAGCTCCGTTGGGCCCCGTTGCTTCTTCTGCGGGCAGGGGAAACACCTCCGCCAGCACTGCCCAGCCCGCACCTCCACCTGCATAGGGTGCGGCATGAAGGGCCATTTTGTGGGGGTCTGCCAAGCACGAGCCGTGGCTGCGGTCTCCAATGACTCCGGACCGCCGTGGCAACCTTCCCTCCGCGCCCCAGGCCCCCAGCTCTCACCACCACCCCCCTATCCGAGGACCACGCCCGACATACGGCTACGGCCATCTTGTCCCTCGGACACCACGCTGGACGGATGGACGCCGCCATTTTGTCCATCCCGCCGCCATTTTGTACATCGCCGACCACCATGTGCGATCCATGGGAGACGCCATCTTGGATGGGGCCCCAGGCCCCCAGGTCGGCCGACTACACGCTGCCCGATCAAAACCAGCAACTGCACCATCTGGCCTCGGCGACGCTGGACCAAAACTGACCTCGGACACGCGCAACAGCAACGACGACGATCTTCATCAACGGCCACGGGAGGTCCTGCCTGATCGACTCTGGGAGCACGGAGAGCTTTATACACCCCGACACGGTAAGGCGCTGTTCACTTGTTGCCCACCCTGTCAACCAAAGAATCTCCCTGGCCTCCGGGTCACACTCGGTGGAGATAAAGGGGTTCTGCCTAGCGAACCTCACTGTCCAAGGCAGGAAATTCAACAATTTCCGCCTTTATGTCCTGCCGCACCTCTGCGCGGCTACCCTCCTGGGGTTGGACTTCCAATGTAACTTGCAAAGCCTGACCTTTAAATTCGGCGGCCCCACACCCCCCCTTACTGTCTGTGACCTTGAGACCCTTAAGGTCGACCCACCTTCCCTGTTTGCGAACCTCACCCCGGATTGCAAACCCGTCGCCACCAGGAGCAGGCGGTACAGTGCCCAGGACCGGACCTTCATCAGGTCAGAGGTCCAAAGGCTACTGAGGGAAGGGGTCATTGAAGCTAGCGACAGTCCCTGGAGAGCTCGTGGTGGTAAAGACCGGGGAGAAACATAGAATGGTCATTGACTACAGTCAGACCATCAACAGGTCTACGCATCTGGATGCGTACCCTCTCCCCCGCATATCCGACCTGGTGAACAGGATCGCGCAATCCAAGGTCTTCTCCACGGTGGATCTCAAGTCCGCCTACCACCAGCTACCCCTCAGTAATAGTGACCGCAAGCACACTGCCTTCGAGGCAGATGGGCGGCTCTACCAATTTTTAAGGGTTCCCTTTGGTGTCACTAATGGGGTCTCGGTCTTCCAACGCGAGATGGACCGAATGGTTGACCGGTACGGCTTACGCGCAACGTTCCCGTATCTTGATAATGTCACCATCTGCGGCCATGACCAGCAGGGCCACGACACCAACCTCCAAAATTTCCCAAGACCGCGGAAATGCTTAACTTAACGTATAATAAGGATAATGCGTACTTAGCACCGACCGCCTAGCCATCCTCGACTACGTGGTGCGAAATGGAGTTATAGGCCCCTGACCCTGAACGCATGCGTCCCCTTATGGAGTTCCCCCTCCCTCACTGCTCCAAGGCCCTGAAGCGCTGCCTTGGGTTTTTCAGTTATTATGCCCAGTGGGTCCCCAACTACGCAGACAAAGCCAGACCCCTGATCCAGTCCACAATCTTCCCCCTGTCGATATAGGCCCGCCAGGCCTTCAGCCGCATCAAAGCAGACATTGCAAAGGCCACGATGCGCGCCACTGACGAATCCCTCCCCTTCCAGGTCGAGAGCGATGCGTCCGACGTAGCTCTGGCCGCCACCCTCAACCAAGTAGCAGACCCGTGACCTTCTTCTCCCGTACCCTCCATGCTTCAGAAATTCGCCATTCCTCGGTCGAAAAGGAGGCACAAGCCATAGTTGAAGCTGTGCGACACTAGAGGCATTACCTGGCCGGCAGGAGATTCACTCGCCTCACTGACCAACGGTCGGTGGCCTTCATGTTCGATAATGCACAGCGGGGCAAGATAAAGAACGACAAGATCTTGCGGTGGAGGATAGAACTCTTCACCTACAACTACAAGATCTTGTACCGGCCTGGGAAGCTAAACGAGCCTCCTGATGCCCTGTCCCGCGGCACGTGTGCCACCGCACAAGTGGACCGCCTCCGGGCCCTCCACGAGGACGTCTGCCACCCGGGAGTCACTCGCTTTTTCCACTTCATTAAGACCCGCAACCTGCCCTACTCCATCGAGGTCAGGACGGTCACCAGGGGCTGCCAAATCTGCACGGAGTGCAAACCGCACTTCTATCGGCCAGAGAGGGCGCACCTGATAAAGGCTTCCCGTCCCTTCGAGCGCCTCAGTATGGACTTCAAAGGCCCCCTCCCCTCCACCGACCGCAACACGTATTTCCTGAACGTGATTGACGAGTACTCCCGGTTCCCGTTCGCCATCCCCTGCCCGGACATGACCACGACCACCGTCATCAAGGCCCTCCAGGGTATCTTTACACTGTTCGGGTTCCCCGCTTACATACACAGCGATAGGGTGTCCTCCTTTATGAGCGACGAACTGCGTCAATTCCTGCTCAGCAAGGGCATCGCCTCGAGCAGGACGACCAGTTACAACCCCCGGGGAAACGGGCAGGTAGAGAGGGAGAACGGAACGGTCTGGAAGACCGTCCTACTGGCCCTACGGTCCAGGAATCTCCCAGTCTCCCGCTGGCAGGAAGTCCTCCCGGAGGCCCTCCGCGCCATTCAGTCGCTGCTCTGTACAACTACCAATCAGACACCTCATGAACAGCTCCTTGTCTTCCCCAGGAAGTCCTCCTCTGGGACTTCGCTCCCGACCTGGCTGGCAGCTCCCGGACCCATCCTGCTCCGAAAACACGTGGGGGCGCACAAGTCAGACCCGTTGGTCGAGAGGGTCCATCTGCTGCTCGCCAACCCCCAGTACCCTGACGGCCGGCAAGATACAGTCTCCCTCCGGGACCTGGCGCCCGCCGGAACCCCACGCGCACCCGAACCATTACCCCCCCTCCCCCCGCCCCCCCTCCCTCCCCCACAGCACCTCAATGGGGGGGTCGGTCCTCCCGCCGCTCCTACCTCGGCCATCCCACCCACCGAAGCCCCCTACAGGCGCCCCCCTCTCGGGTCAACCATTTCCCCACCAGCGCCGCATAGGGGTGACGAAGCTGCCATGGACAACGAAGCCACGCTCCCGGAGTCGCAGACGCCCGGACCCCAGGAGGACGACCAGACCACCCGACCGACTGATTGCTACACTGTAACTGTAACTGTACACGAACACTGAATATATATCTGCCACACTTGTAAATACTAACGGTACCTTCATATCTGATCATACCATGTTAAATGCAATTGCGACCACTGGCCACCACCCCCGCAGGATTCTTTTTTAACAGGGGGTGAATGTGGTAGTATCAGGTATTGCGGTACCCGAGAGGCTGTAGACCATTGGGTAAGCCTAGCAGCTTGCCTTTGGATGTTTAGTATGTGGCTCTGCCCTGACAGGCGGGGTATAAGAACCGGTGCTGTCCCAGCAGCCCTCATTCTGTACCGAAGCTGCTGGGGAACAGACCTAGTCTATTAAAGCCTTCAGCTACAACCTCGTCTTCGAGTTTAATTGATCGTGCATCATCCCCGACCGCACTTTGGGAAATCAGACCATAAGACGGTGCTCCTTCTCCAGGCATACAAGCTGAAACTCAAGCGGGAGAATCTGAGGAGACAGAAGAGCTCTTACGTGACTGCTTAGAGACAGTGGACTGGTCCATATTTAAGAACTCAGCGACCAACTTAAATGAGTATGCCACCACCGTCACAGACTTCATCAGCAAATGTGTGGACGACTGCGTGCCAAAGAAAGCAGTACGTACGTTCCCCAACCGGAAACCATGGCTCAATCGCGGGATTGACTCCCTACTGAAGGACAGATCTGAAGCGTTCAAGGCAGACGACCCTGACCTATACAAGAAATCCAGGTACGATCTCCGCAAAGCCAACCGAGATGCCAAGAGAGAATATCAAACCAAGCTAGAGTCACAGACAGTCTCTCGGCGGTTGTGGCAAGGACTAAACAACATAACGGGCTACAAAGCGAAGCCGAACAGTATCTCTGGCAGCAGCGCACCCCTCCCCGATGAACTCAATGCATTCTATGCTCGGTTAGAGCAGGTAACCAACAATCCACTGGCGAGTGCCCCAGCAGCCCATAGTTCACCCATACCCACCGTCACAGCTTCCGAAGTCAGATTGGCCTTCCTGAAAGTGAACCCTCGGAAGGCGATGGGCCCGGACGGGATCCCTGGTCGTGCACTCAGAGGTATTCGCAGACATCTTTAACCTGTCCCTACTCCACTCCGAGGTCCCCACCTGCTTCAAGAAGACCACCATCATACCGGTACCAAAGAAGAATCAGGCAACGTGCCTCAATGACTACCGACCAGTGGCCCTGACTTCAGTCGTAATGAAGTGCTTCGCGAGGTTGATCATGAAGCGCATCACCTCCATACTCCCAGAACACCTTGATCCACTGCAATTCGCATACCGCTGCAACCGGTCCACATCAGACACCATTTCCCTGGCCCTACACTCATCCCTAGAGCATCTCGAAAACAAGGACTCCTACATTAGACTCCTATTTATTGACTACAGCTCCGCCTTCAACACCATAATCCCAGCCAAGCTCATATCAAAGCTCCAAAACCTAGGACTTGGCTCCCCACTCTGCAACTGGATCCTCGATTTTCTGACCAACAGACCACAATCAGTAAGAATGCACAACAACACCTCCTCCACAATAGTCCTCAACACCAGCGCCCCGCAAGGCTGCGTACTTAGCCCCCTACTCTACTCCCTCCACACACACGACTGCGTGGCAAAACTTGGTTCCAACTCCATCTACAAGTTTGCTGACGATACGACCATAGTGGGCCGGATCTCGAATAACGACGAGTCAGAATACAGGAGGGAGATAGAGAACCTAGTGGAGTGGTGTAGCGACAACAATCTCTCCCTCAATGCCAGCAAAACTAAAGAGCTGGTCCTTGACTTCAGGAAGCAAAGTACTGTACACACCCCTGTCAGCATCAACGGGGCCGAGGTGGAGATGGTTAGAAGTTTCAAATTCCTGGGGGTGCACATCTCCAAAAATCTGTCCTGGTCCACCCACGTCGACGCTACCACCAAGAAAGCACAACAGCGCCTATACTTCCTCAGGAAACTAAGGAAATTCGGCATGTGCACATTAACCCTTACCAACTTTTACAGATGCACCATAGAAAGCATCCTATCGGGCTGCATCACAGCCTGGTATGGCAACTGCTCGGCCCAGGACCGCAAGAAACTTCAGAGAGTCGTGAACACAGCCCAGTCCATCACACGAACCTGCCTCCCATCCATTGACTCCATCTACACCTCCCGCTGCCTGGGGAAAGCGGGCAGCATAATCAAAGATCCCTCCCACCCAGCTTACTCACTCTTCCAACTTCTTCCATCGGGCAGGGGATACAGAAGTCTGAGAACATGCACGAACAGACTCAAAAACAGCTTCTTCCCCACTGTCACCAGACTCCTAAATGACCCTCTTATGGACTGACCTCATTAACACTACACCCTGTATGCTTCATCCGATGTCATTTCTTTGTTCTTTTAGGATGGGAATAGAGGGGTACGGACCCCGGAAGTGTTGACGATTGTAGTTTAGTCAGGCAGCATGGTCGGCACAGGCTTGGAGGGCCGAAGGGCCTGTTCCTGTGCTGTACTTTTCTTTGTTCTTTGTTCAGTGCTTATGTAGTTACATTGTCTTTGTTGTGTTGCCCTATTATGTATTTTCTTTTATTCCCTTTTCTTCCCATGTACTTAATGATCTGTTGAGCTGCTCGCAGAAAAATACTTTTCACTGTACCTCGGTACACGTGACAATAAACAAATCCAATCCAATCCATTGTATCAGTACCATGTTTTGCCTTTGTATTTGCATCTATGCTATGCTGTTGCACCTTGTGGGCTCCACCTATGGGCCATTGTATGGCATCATCCATAGGGGAACATGTTGGGACACGTATGGGCTCTGCCCATGGCTCCTCCCCTTGAGGGGGGGTATAAAGAGCAGTCGACCTGTAGGCGGCGCACAGTATTGTGTCAGTCGCAGGCAGGCACTGTTCGAAGTTGATTGCACAGTTGGGTGGGGTTACTGGGTTGTGGGGATGGGGGGAGGTGTTGACCTTGGGTGGGGTGCTCTTTCCAAGAGCCGGTGCAGACTCGATGGGCCGAAAGGCCTCCTTCTGCACTGTAAATTCTATGATAATCTATGATAAAGCCACGGTTTACTTTTACTCTTGTCTCGAGTGAATTGATGGTCGCATCACCCCTCCCTGTCGGTATCGACAAGTTTGTTCTCCCACTACTGAGGCGGAGGCTGATGCGTCGACCTCCATTTTGAGTCAACGACCGTTAGCCACCAATACGATCGTAAGTATTATTTAACCTGTATGCATCTGGTCCTTCTTCTGAGTTACTCTGTACGCTGCACTGGAGCTGGGATTTTCTTTTTAGCTCGGGCAGGCCGTGTTTAGCCTCACACTTGCTTCTTATAAGTCCCTTCCTGCCGCAGGCATAACACACAGCTTCCCTAAACCTGCCCTTCTTCCGGGACTGGGCTCCCCACGTCGATAGCATTCTTCACCGTTCTCACTCTGTAGACTGAATCTCCGATACCTCCGCAGTCTCTCTGGTTCTGTACTTCTTTGTTTGTTGAATTCTGCGTCCACATCCCTAGCACGACTGCCGTGAGCAGTTCCTCTCCAAACTTGGTGGGCCCTGCCGCTTTGCACACCTTAAAGTTCCATCACACCCCTTTCCGGAACTTTCCAAAGCACAGGCAATTTCAAACCCGTTTTTAAGGGTTATTTCTTTCTGCCGACAGTTTCTTCTGTATAGCAGAATTATTCGCCCCACACACTAGTCGGTCTCTCAGCAACTCACTTAGGCACATCGGAACAGGAGTGGGCCCTTGCCGCCATTTAATGAGATCATGGCTAATCTGTGACCTAACTCCAGGGAAGGAAATCTGCCGTCCTTACCTGGTCTGGCCTACATGTAACTCCAGACCCACAGCAATGTGGTTGACTCTAAAACACTCTCTGAAATGGCCCAGCGAGATACTCAGTTGTATTCAACCACTACGAAAACACAAAAAAGGAATGAAACCGGACGGACCACCCGGCTCCGACCCAGGCATAGGAAACGTCAAACCCAGCCCTGTCGACCCTGCAAAGTCATCCTCACTAACATCTGGGGGCTTGTGCCAAAGCTGGGAGAGCTGCTCACAGATTAGTCAACAACAGCCTGATATAGTCACACTCACAGAATCATAGCTTACAGACAACATCCCAGACACCACTATCACCATTCCTGGGTATGTCCTGTCTCACCGGCAGGACAGACCCAGCAGAGGGGCCGGCACAGTGGTACACAGTCGGGAGGGAGTTGCCCTGGGAGTCCTCAACATCGACACTGGACCTCAAGAAATCTCACGGCTTCAGGTTAAACATGGACAAGGAAACCTCCTGCTGATTACCATGAACCATTCACATGATGAATCAGTGCATCAATCCATGTTGAACACCCTTTGTAATCATATAATCATAGAATTTACAGTGCAGAAGGAGGCCACTCGGCCCATCGAGTCTGCACCGGCCCTTGGAAAGAGCACCCCACTTAAACCCACGCCTCCACCCCATCCCCGTAACCCAGTCTAACCATTTTGGACACTAAGGGCAAATTATCACGGCCAATCCACATCTTTGGACTGTGGGAGGAAACCGGAGCACCCGGAGGAAACCCACGCAGACACGGGGAGAACGTGCAGACTCCGCACAGACAGTGACCCAAGCCGGGAATCGAACCTGGGACCCTGGAGCTGTGAGCAACTGTGCTAGCCACTGTGCTACCGTGCTGTCCTGAAGGAAGCACTGAGGGTGGCAAGGGCACAGAATATACTCTGGGTGGGGACTTCAATGTCCATCACCAAGACTGGCTCGGTAACACCACCACAGACCCAGCTGGCCGGGTCCTAAAGGACAGAGCTGCTAGACTGGGACTGCAGCAGGTGGTGAGGAACCAACAAGAGGGAAAACATACTTGACCTCATCCTCACCAATCTGCCTGCTGCGGACACATCTGTCCCTGACAGTAGCGGTAGAAATGGCCACCGCACTGTCCTTGTGAAGACAACGCCTTGCCTTCACATTGAGGAGATCCTCTCTCGTGTTTTCATAGAATTTACAGTGCAGAAGGAGGCCATTCGGCCCATTGAGTCTGCACCGGCTCTTGGAAAGAGCACCCTACTTAAGCTCACGCCTCCACCCTATACCCATAACCCAGTAACCCCACCTAACCTTTTTGGACACTGAGGGGCAATTTAGCACGGCCAATCCACCTAACCTGCACGTCTTTGGACTGTGGGAGGAAACCGGAGCACCCGGAGGAAACCCACGCAGACATGGGGAGAACGTGCAGACTCCGCACAGACAGTGACCCAAACCGGGGATCGAACCTGGGACCATGGCGCTGTGAAGCAACAGTGCTAGCCACGTGTGCTACCCTGCTGCCCACGTGTTGGGATAGATGGGATAGACTTCGAACAGATCTAGCAACCAAGACGGGGCATCCACGAGCCACTGTGGGACATCAGCAGCAGCAGAATTGTGTTCAACCCCAATCTGTAACCTCCTGGCCCGGCATATCCCCCACTCCACCATTACCGCCCAGCCAGGGGATCAACCCCGGTTCAATGAAGAGTGCAGGAGAGCGTGCCAGGAGCAACATCAGGCAGACCGAACAATGAGGTGTCGCCCTGGTGAAGCTACAACACAGGACCACTTGTGTGACAAACGCAGAAGCAGCAAGTACCAGACAGAGCTAAGGGATTCCACAACAAACGCACCAGATCTAAGCTCTGCGCCCTGCCACATCCAGGTGTGAATGGTGGTGGACAATTAAACAACTCACTGGAGGAGGAGGCTCCACAAATATCCCCATCCACAATGATGGAGGAGCCCAGCACATCTGTGCAAAAGTCAAGGTTGAGGCATTCGCAACAATCTTCAGCCAGAAGTGCCGAGTGGATGATCCATCTCGGTCTCCGGAGGTCCCAGCATCACAGATGTCCGTCTTCAGCCAAGGCGATTCACCCCACGTGATATCAGGAAACAGCTGAAGGCACTGGACACTGCAAAGGCTCTGGGCCCTGACAATATCCCGGCAATAGTGCTGAAGGCTTGTGCTCCAGAACTGAGCGTACACCTAGCCAAGCTGTTCCAGTACAGCTGCAACACTGGCATCAATTACCGCCCGATCAGTCCACTCTCCATCATCAGCAAAGTGATGGAAGGAGTCATCAACAGTGCGAACAAGCAGCACTTACTCAGCAATAACCTGCTCACGGACGCTCAGTTTGGGTTCCACCAGGGTCACTGTAAAAAGCCCGTAGTCTCCACACTCCGGCGCCTGTTCGGGTACACAGAGGGGGAATTCAGAATGTCCAATTCACCCAACAAGCAAATCTTACAGGACTTGTGGGAGGAAACCGGAGCACCCGGAGGAAACCCACGCAGACACGGGGAGAACGTGCAGACTCCGCACAGACAGTGACCCAAGCCGGGAATCGAACCTGGGACCCTGGAGCTGTGAAGCAACAGTGCTAACCACTGTGCTACCATTCTATATCTAACCGCGTGCTGCACCTGGGAGTGTTTGGTGGGGACAGTGTAGAGGGAGTTTTACTCTGTATCTAACCCCGTGCTGTATCTGTCCTCGGAGTGTTTGATGGGGACAGTGTAGAGGGAGCTTTACTCTGTATCTAATCCCGTGCTGTACCTGTCCTGAGATTGTTTGATGGGGACAGTGTAGAGGGAGCTTTACTCTGTATCTAACGCTGTGCTGTACCTGTCCCGGGAGTGTTTGATGGGGCAGTGTAGAGGGAGCTTTACTCTGTATCCAACCCCGTGCTGTACCTGTGCTGGGAGTGTTTGATGGGGACAGTGTAGAGGGAGCTTTACTCTGTATCTAACCCCGTGCTGTACCTGTCCTGGGAGTGTTTGATTGGGACAGTGTAGAGGGAGCTTTACTCTGTATCTAACCCCGTGCTGTACCTGTCCTGGGAGTGTTTGATGGGGCAGTGTAGAGGGAGCTTTACTCTGTATCTAACCCCGTGCTGTACCTGTCCTGGGAGTGTTTGATGGTGACAGTGTAGAGGGAGTTTTACTCTGTATCTAACCCCGTGCTGTACCTGTCCTGGGAGTGTTTGATGGGGACAGTGCAGAGGGAGCTTTACTCTGTATCTAACGCCGTGCTGTACCTCTCCTGGGAGTGTTTGATGGGGACAGTGTAGAGGGAGTTTTACTCTGTATCTAACCACGTGCTGTACCTGTCCTGGGAGTGTTTGATGGGGACAGTGTAGAGGGAGTTTTACTCTGTATCTAACCACGTGCTGTACCTGTCCTGGGAGTGTTTGATGGGGACAGTGTAGAGGGAGCTTTACTCTGTATCTAACCCCGTGCTGTACCTGTCCTGGGAGTGTTTGATGGGGACAGTGTAGAGGGAGTTTTACTCTGTATCTAACCCCGTGCTGTACCTGTCCTGCGAGTGTTTGATGGGGACAGTGTAGAGGGAGCTACACTCTGTATCTAACCCCGTGCTGTTCCTGTCCGGGGAGTGTTTGATGGGACAGTGCAGAGGGAGCTTTACCCTGTATCTAACCCCGTGCTGTACCTGTCCTGGGAGTGTTTGATGGGACTGTGTAGAGGGAGCTTTACTCTGTATCTACCCCGTGCTGTACCTGTCCTGGGAGTGTTTGATGGGGACAATGTAGAGGGAGCTTTACTCTGTATCTAACCCTGTGCTGTACCTGTCCTGGGAGTGTTTGATGGAGACAGTGCAGAGGGAGCTTTACACTGTATCTAACCCCATGTTGTACCTGACCTGGGAGTGTTTGATGGGGACAGTGTAGAGGGAGCTTTAGTCTGTATCTAACCCCGTGCTGTACCTGTCCTGGGAGTGTTTGACGGGACAGTTCAGGTACACTGAGGAGAACTCAGAATGTCCAATTCACCCAAAAGCCCGTCCTTCGGTACTTTTGCATCGATTCTTGGGCCCGGCGCTCAGGCTCCGGTCCTCCATGATTCTCCGGTCCCCGCGGCCGGGAATCGCCTGGGCGTGGATCACCTGTGGTCTCTCCCAATGTGGCCATGACGTGGTTGACCTTGTGGTGAGCCAAGGAGGTGACCCCCCAAGGAGTTACCTCCCTGCCCACCATGAGCTCCAGCATGCCAGGGCCACGCTGGTAGAGACCATCCGAGCTCCACCGAGGGCCACCCTCTCCTCACAATGCACTGCCTGCTCACCCCCCCTGCCATCTACCAGACCCACCCCGCAGACTACCGGACCCTTGTAATAGGGGAAACCACCCTCAGGGAACCCTGTAGTTAGGGGATATCCCAGGGACCCCCTGCCTGAAGGAACTCCCCCTCAGACTCCCCTCCACACAGACCCCCCCCCCCCCAGAAAAGAGACCCCATCTGCAAGCTTGAATCCAGACAGGGGCAGGGAGGAGAATTACAACTGTGACCTGTGTCTGGTTCCCACAGGTCCATTAGCTGCAAACCATTCATAGCTTTCTAGTAGTGGTCTGTGATTGAGCTTCTACAAACCACCTGTAGCTTTGATTCATTCATCTCCCTTCCCAGTTCAGTAGCTTAAGTGGTCAAACCCCAATGTTTATAAACATTGACCACATCAAAGAGAGATAAGTGCATTCTAAGCACTAAGTGCATTCCAATCACTCAAGAATATGAGTGCGCCCTACATCTATTACAGGGGTTCCTTGGGGGGGCCTTCTGTAAGGGGGTCCCTGGGGGGTCTCCCTATTGGCTGAAAAGTGCTTTAATCGCATCTGCTTGTGTTATGAAATGCTAGTCTATTTTAAGACAGAAAGACAAAATTAAAGAATATTTCTTCAACCCATAAAACCACAGTATTGCATTCCTGTGTTATAATTGTGAAAGTAGTATATTTTGAGACTGTATCTTCAAATTTAGGGTAAGTGAAGGGTGCAATGTGACTTGTTCTGAAGTTTGATTGTTAGAGATCAAAAAAGGGCTTAGATTGTAATGCTGAGGACCAAGGCTAAGGACCTGCAAAATGGGAGTAGAATGGACGGTACAGGCACAGTGGACTAAATGGCTTCTTTCTATGCTGTAAAGCTCTATGGCTCAATGAAAGATATTTACATTTGGGCACAATAGCAGTGATCTCTGAATTTACCATGAGTAGACTTTGAGTTGGCACGATAGCACAGCGGATAGCATTGTTGCTTCACAGCTCCGGGGTCCTAGGTTCGATTCCCGGCTTGGGTCACTGTCTGTGCGGAGTCTGCACGTCCTCCCCGTATCTGCGTGGGTTTCCTCCGGGTGCTCCGGTTTCCTCCCACAGTCCAAAGATGTGCAGGTTAGGTGGATTGGTCATGCTAAATTGCCCCTATTGTCCAAAAAAGGTCAGGTGGGGTTACGGGGATAGGATGGAGATGTGGGCATAGGTAGGGTGCTCTTTCCAATGGCCAGTATGGACTCCATGGGCCGAATGGTCTCCTTCTGCACTATAAATTCTGTGATTCTATGAGTCTCCCAAAGTCCCAGAAAGACATTGTTGGCATCAGGTTGTAAATAATTAAGTTGTAAAGTGTCTGTTTATTTCTAGGGTGAGAGTCAGTTGGGATCAAAGATAACTGATTAGCATTTATACCTGTATTCAATGTTAATGTATTTCATGTCACCACAAAGCCTGTGTGGAATATAAGGAAAGTAGGAAGGAACTTAAGCAAGGAGTCAGGAGGGCGAGAAGGAGTCACAGAAAGTCATTGGCAAATAGGGTTAAGGAAAATCCCAAGGCTTTCTACACGTACATAAAAAGCAAGAGGGTAGCCAGGGAAAGGGTTGGCCCACTGAAGGATAGGCAAGGGAATCTATGTGTGGAGCCAGAGGAAATGGGCGAGGTACTAAATGAATACTTTGCATCAGTATTCACCAAAGAGCTGGGGCGGGATTCTCCACTCCCGCGCCGAAGTGGCCGCGCCGTCGTGAACGCCGTCGAGGGTCACGACAGCGCGAAACGGCACCGATCCCGACCGATTCAGGCCCTGACAATGGGCTAGGATCGGGGCCGCGTCATCTACACGCACCAGGCCTTGTCGCCCGCGTAAAGGCGGCGCCGCATAGATGACGCGGCCGGCGCCGCATTACTGGCGTCATCCGCGCATGCGTGGTTGCCGTCGTCTCTAAGTCCGCCCCGCAAGAAGATGGCAGACGGATCTTGCGGGGCCGCGGAAGAAAGGAGGTCCTCCTTCAGACAGGACGGCCCGACGATCGGTGGGCACCGATCGCGGGCCACCCCACATTTCAAGTACCCCCCGGTGCAGGATCCCCCCTCGCCCCCCCCGCAGACCGCCCCCCCCCCCCCCCCCCCCCCCCCCCCCCAGCATTCACGCACCGTTCACGACGGCAGCGACCAGGTGGGGAAGGTTGTCTATATGGACTTCAGTAAGGCCTTTGACAAGATCCCTCATGGTCGACTGGTACAAAAGGTGAAGTCACATGCGATCAGGGATGTGCTGGCAAGGTGGATACAGAACTGGATAGGTCATAGAAGGCAGAGAGTAGCAATGGAAGGATGCTTTTCTAATTGGAGGGCTGTGACTAGTGGTGTTCCGCAGGGATCAGTGCTGGGACCTTGGCTGTTCGTAGTATATATAAACAATTTGGAGGAAAATGTAACTGGTCTGATTAGTAAGTTTGCAGACGACACAAAGGCTGGTGGAATTGCGGATAGCGATGAGGACTGTCTGAGGATACAGCAGGATTTAGATCGTTAGGAGACCTGGGCGGAGAGATGGCAGATGGAGTTTAATCCGGACAAATGTGAGGTAATGCAGTTTGGAAGGTCTAATGCAGGTAGGGAATATACAGTGAATGGTAGAACCCTCAAGAGTACTGACAGTCAGAGAGATCTAGGAGTCCAGGTCCACGGGTCACTGAAAGGAGCAACACAGGTGGAGAAGGTAGTCAAGAAGGCATACGGCATGCTTGCCTTCATTGGCCGGGGCATTGAGTATAAGAATTGGCAAGTCATGTTGCAGCTGTATAGAACCTTAGTTAGGCCACACTTGGAGTATAGTGTTCAATTCTGGTCGCCACACTGCCAGAAGGATGTGGAGGCTTTAGAGAGGGTGCAGAAGAGATTTACCAGGATGTTGCCTGGTATGGAGGGCATTTGCTATGAGGAGCGGTTGAATAAACTTGGTTTGTTCTCACTGGAACGACGGAGGTTGAGGGGCGACCTGATAGAGGTCTACAAAATTATGAGGGGCATAGACAGAGTGGATAGTCAGAGGCTTTTCCCCAGGGTAGAGGGGTCAATTACTAGGGGGCATAGGTTTAAGGTGAGAGGGGCAAGGTTTAGAGTAGATGTACGAGGCAAGTCTTTTACGCAGAGGGTAGTGGGTGCCTGGAACCCGCTACCGGAGGAGGTGGTGGAAGCAGGGACGAGAGTGACATTTAAGGGGCATCTTGACAAATACATGAATAGGATGGGAATAGAGGGATACGGACCCAGGAAGTGTAGAAGATTGTAGTTTAGACGGGCAGCATGGTCGGCACGGGCTTGGAGGGCCGAAGGGCCTGTTCCTGTGCTGTACTTTTCTTTGTTCTTTGTTCTATGGGGAAGAGGGCAGAGGAAGCCATTTTTGAGATCAGATTACAAATCAGAGACTATCACAGACGGACAGCAGTTGGATTGATGGGTTGGCAGCTATCGGAGAGGCAGATCGAAGGAGGTAGAAGCAGCCAGTCCTGCGCTTGAAGCAGAGAAAATGTGGACTCTATTGTTCAGCACGCAGAGCACGTAGGCACCCAGATTGAAGAGACCACGTTCATGAGGATTTAAAGGCAGCTGGAATATTCACCTAGCTTGGGCTCGAGGAAAGGATTCTCCAGTGCACCCTCACAATGAAAGTCAGTTCCAGGAACAGAAAGTACCCGGCTGGGAAAGTGAAAAAGAAGTGAGCCATTGAAAGCTGAGAATAATTTGGATTGGTTCCTGAAGGATAAGTTGTCCACTTAAGGGACTGTAGAATTATAGGTATTATGGTACCTGATAGGCTAAAGCACCATTGGTGGAAACTGTATGCTTTCTATTGGTTAGAATGTATGGTAGCTCCGCCCTATTGGGCGGGGTATAAGAGCCCGTGCCGCCCCAGCAGCCTTCAGTCTGTACCTGAGCTGCTGGGGGAAACATCTAGCTTATTAAAGCTTTCAGTTGGACTACAGCCTCGCTTTAGTGGTCATTGATCGTGCATCAATTTAATAAGCTAGTTTTTTTTAAGAAGAAAAGATGGAGCTCCGAATCAAGCCGTAGTGTCTGCAACGCGGCGAACTCAGCGGCAATCTTGAAGCACTGGCTGGCGTGCTTTAAAGGGTATCTCGGGACGGCCAAAAACACACCCACGGGGGAGCAGAAACTGTATGTCCTGCACTCAAGGGTGAGCCCGGAGATTTACACCCTCACCGAGGAAGCGGAAGACTTCGATGCAGCAATCGAGCTGCTAAAAGGACATTATATTCGCCCGGTAAACCAGGTCTACACCCGGCACCTGCTTGCAACAAGGCGACAAACCCCTGGGGAATCGCTGGAAGAATTCTACCGTGCACTCCTGGTGTTGGGGAGAAACTGCAGCTGCCCGCAAGTTTCGGCGAGCGAACACACTGAACTCTTAGTCCAGGACGTTTCGTGGCAGGTATGCTATCGTCACAAATCCGCCAGCGACTGTTAGAAAAAGACACTCTGGGTCTCAAGGAGGCATGGGCCATTGCAGACTGCCTGGACGTGGCCTCCAGGAATGCCCGCGCTTACGTTCCCGACCGCACGGCAGTCCCCTGGGCAGCGAGGAACCCCTCCGCAGCCGACCACAAGACATCCCCCTACAAGCCTGCGCTGCAAGGCAGCCTGGCAACCCCGAGGGGCCCCGCTGCTACTTTTGCGGGCAGGCCAAGCAGCCCCGCCAGCGCTGCCCGGCCGCGCATCCACCTGCAGGGGATGCGGCAAAAAGGGCCATTTCGTGGGGGTATGTCAGGCCCGTGCGGTTGCCGCGGTCTCCTGCGGCGAATGCGGACCGCAACCACAAACTTCTCCACGGGCCCCGTGCGGCCAGCGGTCGCCGCCATCTTCATATCCCAGGGCCACGTGCGGACCCCGGGCGCCGCCAGCTTGTTCCGCGGACGCCACGTTGGTGGGATGGGCGCCGCCATTTTGTGCAACCCCAGCCATGTGCAACCAATGGGAGCCGCCATCTTGGATGAACCCCCAGGACCCCAGCTCGGCCGACCACACACTGCCTGAACAGAATTCTCAACTGCTGCGATTGGCTTCGGTGACTCTGGATCAGCCTCAACGTCGAACACTCTCAACCACTACGACGACCGTATTCATCAACGGGCACGAGACGTCCTGCCTAATTGACCCTGGGAGCACAGAGAGCTTCATACACCCCCACACGGTAAGGCACTGTTCTCTCCTCATCCACCCCATTAATCAAAAAATCTCTCTGGCTTCCGGTTCCCACTCAGTGGAGATAAAGGGGTTTTGTGTAGCAAACCTCACAGTCCAGGGAAGGGAGTTTAACATTACCGGCTCTACGTCCTTCCCCACTTCTGTGCAGCCACACTCCTAGGTTTCGACTTCCAGTGTAACCTCCAAGGTCTAACCTTGAAATTCGGCGGCCCTATCCCCCCCTCACTGTCTGCAGCCTCGCGACCCTCAAGGTCGACCCGCCTTCCCTGTTTGCGAACCTCACCCCGGATTGCAAACCCGTCGCCACCAGGAGCAGACGCTACAGTGCCCAGGACCGGATCTTTATTAGGTCAGAGGTCCAAAGGCTACTGAGGGAAGGAGTCATTGAAGCCAGTAACAGCCCCTGGAGAGCTCAAGTAGTGGTGGTAAAGACCGAGGAGAAGCATAGGATGGTCATCGACTACGGTCAGACCATCAACAGGTTGACGCAGCTGGACGCGTACCCTCTCCCCCGCATATCCGACCTGGTAAACAAGATTGCGCATTATAAGGTCTTCTCCACGGTGGATCTCAAGACCGCCTACCACCAGCTCCCCATCCGCACTAGTGTCCGCAAACACACTGCCTTCGAGGCAGATGGGCGGTTCTATCACTTCTTAAGGGTTCCCTTCGGTGTCACCAACGGGGTCTCGGTCTTCCAGCACGAATTGGACCGAATGGTTGACGGGTACGGTTTACGGGCAACATTCCCGTATCTCGATAATGTCGCCATCTGCGGCCACGACCAGCAGGGCCACGACACCAACCTCCGAAAATTTCTCCAGACCGCTAAAATCCTTAACCTTACATACAACAAGGATAAATGCGTGTTTAGCACTGACCGTCTAGCCATCCTCGGCTACGTAGTGCGAAATGGAGTTATAGGCCCCGACCCTAAACGCATGCACCCCCTTATGGAGTTCCCCCTCCCTCACTGCTCCAAGGCCCTGAAGCGCTGCCTAGGGTTTTTTAGCTATTACACCCAGTAGGCCCCAACTATGCGGACAAGGCCCGTCCCCTGATCCAATCCACAGTTTTTCCCCTGTCGATAGAGGCCCGCCAGGACTTCAGCCGCATCAAAGCAGACATTGCAAAGGCCACGATGCGCGCCATCGACGAGTCCCTCCCCTTCCAGGTCGAGAGCGATGCGTCCGACGTAGCTCTGGCGGCGACCCTCAACCAAGCAGGCAGGCCCGTGGCCTTCTTCTTCCGTACCCTCCATGCTTCCGAAATCCGCCACTCCTCAGTCGAAAAGGAGGCCCAGGCCATAGTAGAAGCTGGGTGGCATTGGAGGCATTACCTGGCCGCCAGGAGATTCATTCTCCTCACTGTCCAACGGTCGGTCGCCTTCATGTTCGATAATGCACAGCGGGGCAAGATAAAAAAACGACAAGTTCTTGCGGTGGAGGATCGAACTGTCCACCTACAACTGCGAGATCTTGTATCGTCCCGGGAAGCTAAACGAGCCTCCCGACACTCTGTCCCGCGGCACATGTACCACCGCACAAGTGGACCGCCTGCGAGCCCTCCACGAGGACCTCTGCCACCCGGGGGTCACTCGCTTTTTCCATTTTGTCAAGACCCGCAACCTGCCCTACTCCATCGAGGAGGTCAGGACAACAACCAGGGATTGTCAAATCTGCGCGGAGTGCAAACCGCACTTCTACCGGCCAGAGAAAGCGCACCTGATAAAGACTTCCCGTCCCTCTGAGCGCCTCAGCATGGACTTCAAAGGCCCCCTCCCCTCCACCGACCGCAACAAGTACTTCCTGAACATGATTGACGAGTACTCCCGGTTCCCATTCGCCATCCCCTGCCCCGACATGACCGCCTCCACCGTCATCAAGGCCCTCCAGGGTATCTTTACACTGTTCGGGTTCCCCGCTTACATACACAGTGATAGGGGGTCCTCCATTATGAGCGACAAACTGCGTCAATTCCTGCTCAGCAAGGGCATCGCCTCGAGCAGGATGACCAGTTACAACCCCCGGGGTAACGGACAGGTCGAGAGGGAGAACGGAACGGTCTGGAAGACCGTCCTACTGGCCCTACATAGAACACAGACCATAGAACATAGAACATTACAGCGCAATCGATGTTGCTCCGACCTGTGAAACCACTCTAAAGCCCATCTACACTATTCCCTTATCGTCCATATGTCTATCCAATGACCATTTGAATGCCCTTAGTGTTGGCAAGTCCACTACTGTTGCAGGCAGGGCATTCCACGCCCTTACTACTCTCTGAGTAAAGAACCTACCTCTGACATCTGTCTTATATCTATCTCCCCTCAATTTAAAGCTATGTCTCCTCGTGCTAGACATCACCATCCGAGGAAGAAGGCTCTCACTGTCCATCTTATCCAATCCTCTGATCATCTTGTATGCCTCAATTAAGTCACCTCTTAACCTTCTTCTCTCTAACGAAAACAGCCTCAAGTCCCTCAGCCTTTCCTCATAAGATCTTCCCTCCATACCAGGCAACATTCTGGTAAATCTCCTCTGCACCCTTTCCAATGGTTCCACATTCTTCCTATAATGCGGCGACCAGAATTGAACGCAATACTCCAAATGCGGCCGCCCCAGAGTTTTGTACAGATGCAACATGACCTCATGGCTCCGAAACTCAATCCCTCTACCAATAAAAGCTAACACACCGTATGCCTTCTTAACCCTCTCAACCTGGGTGGCAACTTTCAGGGATCTATGTACATGGACACCGAGATCTCTCTGCTCATCCACACTACCAAGAATCTTACCATTAGCCCAGTACTCTGTCTTCCTGTTATTCTTTCCAAAATGAATCACCTCACATTTTTCTGCATTAAACTCCATTTTCCACCTCTCAGCCCAGCGCTGCAGCTTATCTATGTCCCTCTGTAACTTGTAACATTCTTCCGCACTGTCCACAACTCCACCGACTTTAGTGTCATCTGCAAATTTACTCACCCATCCTTCTACGCCCTCCTCCAGGTCATTTATAAAATGACAAACAGCAGTGGCCCCAAAACAGATCCTTGTGGTACACCACTAGTAACTGGACTCCAGTCTGAACATTTCCCATCAACCACCACCCTTTGTCTTCTTCCAGCTAGCCAATTTCTGATCCAAACTGCTAAATCACCCTGAAACCCATGCCTCCGTATTTTCTGCAGTAGCCTACCGTGGGGAACCTTATCAAACGCTTTACTGAAATCCATATACACCACATCAACTGATTTACCCTCATCCACCTGTTTGGTCACCTTCTCAAAGTACTCAATAAGGTTTGTGAGGCACGACCTACCCTTCACAAAACCGTGTTGACTATCCCTAATCAAATTATTCCTTTCCAGATGATTATACATCCTATCTCTTACAAACCTTTCCAAGACTTTGCCCACAACAGAAGTAAGGCTCACTGGTCTATAGTTACCAGGGTTGTCTCTACTCCCCTTCTTGAACAAGGGGACAACATTTGCTATCCTCCAGTCTTCTGGCACTATTCCTGTAGACAAAGATGACTTAAAGATCAAAGCCAAAGGCTCAGCAATCTCCTCCCTAACATCCCAGAGAATCCTAAGATAAATCCCATCCGGCCTAGGGGACGTATCTATTTTCACACTTTCCAGAATTGCTAACACCTCCTCCATATGAACCTCAAGCCCTTCTAGTCTAGTAGCCTGAATCTCAGTATTCTCCTTGACAACATTGTCTTTTTCCTGTGTGAATACTGACGAAAAATATTCATTTAGCACCTCTCCTATCTCCTCAGACTCCACGCACAACTTCTCACTACTGTCCTTGACTGGCCCTACTCTTACCCTCATCATTCTTTTATTCCTGGCATATCTGTAGAAAGCTTTAGGGTTATCCTTGATCCAACCTGCCAAAGACTTCTCATGTCCCCTCCTGGCTCTTGTTAGCTCTTTCTTTAGGTCCTTCCTAGTTAACTTGTAACTCTACGGTCCAGGAACCTCCCAGTCTCCCGCTGGCAAGAAGTCCTCCCGGATGCCCTCCACTCCATCCGGTCTCTACTTTGTACGACCACCAATCAGACACCTCACGAACGTCTCCTTGTCTTCCCTAGGAAGTCCTCCTCTGGGACCTCGCTCCCGACCTGGCTGGCAGCACCCGGACCTATCCTGCTCCGAAAACATGTGCGGGCTTAAAAGTCAGACCCGTTGGTCGAGAGGGTCCATCTGCTCCATGCTAACCCCCAGTACGCTTGCGTGGCGTACCCCGACGGCCGACAAGATACGGTCTCCATACGGGACCTGGCGCCCGCCGGAACCCCACGCACATTCCAGCCACCAGTCCCACCCTCCCTTCCACCGCAGCACCTTACAGGAGGATCGGTCCTTCCGCCGCCCCCGCCTAGGCCCCCCCACCCACCGATGCCCCCCCCCTCCCCGCAGGCGCTCCCTTCGCAGGTCAGCCGTTTTCCCCACCAACACCGTCTAGGGGTGCCGAAGCTGCCATGGAGATTGAAGCCACGCTCCCGGAGTCACAGATGCCCGAGCCTCCACCGGAGTCACCACCGAAGCTCCGACGATCACAGAGGACGACCAGGGCCCCCGATCGACTGATTGCTTCATTTTAACTGTAATCTGTAAATATAAACCATCAAATGTACACAGCTATCAGACTTGTAAATAGTTACTAAACACTGTGCTGAGGTACTACGGTACCTCCATAACTAATTATACCATGTTGCTATGTTTTGTAGTTTCAGGCCACCACCCCCGCCAGACTCTTTTTTTAACGGGGGTGAATGTGGTATTATAGGTATTACGGTACCTGATAGGCTAAAGCACCATTGGTGGAAACTGTATGCTTTCTATTGGTTATGAAGCTCCGCCCTGATAGGCGGGGTATAAGAACCCGTGCCGCCCCAGCAGCCTTCAGTCTGTACCTGAGCTGCTGGGGGAAACATCTAGCTTATTAAAGCCTTCAGTTGGACTACACCCTCGCTTTAGTGGTCATTGATCGTGCATCAATTTAATAAGCTAGTTTTTTTAAGAAGAAAGGATGGAGCTCCGAATCAAGCCGGAGTG
Organism: Scyliorhinus torazame; assembly: GCF_047496885.1. Lineage (NCBI taxonomy): Eukaryota > Metazoa > Chordata > Chondrichthyes > Carcharhiniformes > Scyliorhinidae > Scyliorhinus > Scyliorhinus torazame. The sequence continues at coordinate 352,501,556 of NC_092709.1, read as the reverse complement.
TTTGCAACTCAGCCCCCACGCGGCGAACTCAGCGGCAATCTTCAAGCACTGGCTGGCGTGCTTTAAAGGGTATCTCGGGACGGCCAAAAACACACCCACAGGGGGAGCAGAAACTGCAAGTCCTGCACTCAAGGGTGAGCCCGGAGATTTACACCCTCATCGAGGAAGCAGAAGACTTCGATGCAGCAATAGAGCTGCTAAAAGGACATTATATTCGCCTGGTAAACCAAGTCTACGCCCGGCACCTGCTTGCAACAAGGCGACTAACCCCGGGGGAATCGCTGGAAGAATTCTACCGTTCACTCCTGGTGTTGGGGAGAAACTGCAGCTGCCTGCAAGTTTCGGCGAGCGAACACACTGAACTCTTAGTCCAGGACGTTTTGTGGCAGGTATGCTATCGTCACAAATCCGGCAGCGACTGTTAGAAAAAGACACTCTGGGTCCCAAGGAGGCACGGGCCCTTGCAGACTCCCTGGATGTGGCCTCCAGGAATGCCCGCGCTTATGTTCCCGACCGCACGGCAGCCCCCTGGGCAGCGTGGAACCCCTCTGCGGCTGACCCAGAGACTTCCCCCATCCCCCCACAGACCTGGCAACCCCGGGGGGGCCCCGCTGCTACTTTTGCGGGCAGGCCAAGCACCCCCGCCAGTGCTGCCCGGCCCGCGCATCCACCTGCAAGGGATGCGGCAAAAAGGGCCATTTCGTGGGGGTATGTCAGGCCCGAGCGGTTGCCGCGGTCTCGCGCGGCGAATGCGGACCGCAACCACAAACTTCTCCACGGTCCCTGTGCGGCCAGCGGTCGCCGCCATCTTCCTATTCCAGGGCCACATGTGGCCCCTGGGTGCCCCCATCTTGTCCCACAGACATGTGCGAGCAATGGGAGCCGCCATCTTGAATGAACCCCCAGGACCCCAGCTCGGCTGACCACGCACTGCCCGAAGAGAACTCTCAACTGCTGCCGCGATTAGCCTCGGTGACTCTGGATCAGTCCCGGCCTCGAACACTCTCAACTGCTACAACGACTGTATTCATCAACGGGCACGAGACTTCCTGCCTAATCGCCTCTGGGAGCACGGAGAGCTTCATACACCCCGACACGGTAAGGCGCTGTTCTCTCCTCATCCACCCTGTCAACCAAAAAATCTCCCTGGCCTCCGGTTCACACGCAGTGGAGATAAAGGGGTTTTGTGTAGCAAACCTCACAGTCCAGGGAAGGGAGTTCAAGAATTTCCGTCTCTGCGTCCTTCCCCACCTCTGCGCGGCTACACTCCTGGGTTTAGACTTCCAGTGCAACCTTCAAATTCTAACCTTCAAATTCGGCGGCCCTGTACCCCCCCTTACTGTCTGCGGCCTCGCGACCCTTAAGATCGACTCGCCTTCCCTGTTTGCGAACCTCACCCGGATTGCAAACCCGTCGCCACCAGGAGCAGACGCTACAGTGCCCAGGACCGGATCTTTATTAGGTCAGAGGTCCAAATGCTACTACGGGAAGGGGTCTTTGAAGCCAGTAACAGCCCCTGGAGAGCTCAAGTAGTGGTGGTAAAGACCGGGGAGAAGCATAGGATGGTCATCGACTACAGTCAGATCATCAACAGGTTTACGCGGCTGGACGCGTATCCTCTCCCCCGCATATCCGACCTAGTAAACAGGATCGCGCATTACAAGGTCTTCTCCACGGGGGATCTCAAGTCCGCCTACCACCAGCTCCCCATCTGCACTAGTGACCGCAAATACACTGCCTTCGAGGCAGACGGGCGGCTCTATCACTTCTTAAGGGTTCCCTTCGGTGTCACCAACGGGGTCTCGGTCTTCCAGCGCGAGATGGACCGAAGGGTTGATGGGTACGGTTTACGGGCAACATTCCCGTATCTCGATAATGTCACCATCTGCGGCCACGACCAGCAGGATCACGACACCAACCTCCGAAAATTCCTCCAGACCGCAAAAACCCTTAACCTTACATACAACAGGGATAAATGCGTGTTTAGCACCGACCGTCTAGCCATCCTCGGCTACGTAGTGCGAAATGGAGTTAGAGGCCCCGACCCTGAACGCATGCGCCCCTTATGGAGTTCCCCCTCCCTCACTGCTCCAAGGCCCTGAAGCGCTGCCTAGGGTTTTTCAGTTACTACGCCCAGTGGGTCCCCAATTATGCAGACAAGGCACATCCCCGATCCAATCCACAGCTTTTCCGCTGTCGATAGAGGCCCACCAGGCCTTCAGCCGCATCAAAGCAGACATTGCAAAGGCCATGATGCACACCATCGATGAGTCCCTCCCCTTCCAGGTCGAGAGCGATGCGTCCGACGTAGCTCTGGCGGCCACCCTCAACCAAGCGGGCAGACCAGTGGCCTTCTTCTCGCGTATCCTCCATGCTTCCGAAATCCGCCACTCCTCAGTCGAAAAGGAGGCTCAGGCCATAGTAGAAGCTGGGCGGCATTGGAGGCATTACCTGGCCGCCAGGAGATTCGCTCTCCTCACTGTCCAATGGTCGGTTGCTTTCATGTTTGATAATGCGCAGCGGGGCAAGATAAAAAACAAGATCTTGCGGTGGAGGATCGAACTCTCCACCTACAACTACAAGATCTTGTATCGTCCCGGGAAGCTAAACGAGCCTCCTGATGCCCTGTCCCGCGGCACATGTGCCACCGCACAAGTGGACCGTCTCCGATACCTCCACGAGGACCTCTGCCACCCGGGGGTCACTCGCTTTTTCCATTTTGCCAAGACCCGCAAACTGCCTCACTCCATCGAGGAGGTCAGGACAGGCACCAGGGACTGCCAAATCTGTGCCGAGTGCAAACCACACTTCTACCGGCCAGAGAGGGCGCACCTGATAAAGACTTCCCGTCCCTTTGAACGCCTCAGCATGGAATTCAAAGGCCCCCTCCCCTCCACCGACTGCAACACGTACTTCCTGAACGTGATTGACGAGTACTCCCGGTTCCCATTCGCCATCCCCTGCCCCGACATGACCACAACCACCGTCATCAAGGCCCTCCATAGCATCTTTGCACTGTTCGGTTTCCCGGCTTACATACATAGTGATAGGGGGTCCTCCTTTATGAGCGACGAACTGCGTCAATTCCTGCTCAGCAAGGGCATTACCTCGAGCAGGTCAACCAGTTACAACCCCCGGGATAACGGACAGGTAGAGAGGGAGAACGGAACGATCTGGAAGACCGTCCTCCTGGCCCTACGGTCCAGGAATCTCCCAGTCTCCTGCTGGCAGGAAGTCCTCCCGGATGCTCTCCACTCCATCCGGTCACTGCTGTGTACCACCACCAACCAGATACCTCACGAACGTCTCCTTGTCTTCCCCAGGAAGTCCTCCTATGGGACCTCGCTCCCGACCTGTGGCAGCACCCAGACCCAGCCTGCTCCGAAAACACGTGCGGGCGCACAAGTCGGACCCGTTGGTCAAGAGGGTCCATCTGCTCCATGCTAACCCCCAGTATGCTTACGTGGCTTTCCCATACGGCCGACAAGATACGGTCCTCCTACGGGACCTGGCGCCCGCCGGAACCCCACTCACAACCCAACCACCAGTCCCACCCTCCCTCCCACCAGTGCACCTTACAGGAGGATCGGTCCTTCCGCCGGCCCTGTCTAGGCCCCCCACCCACCGACGCACCCCGTAGACGCTCCCTTCCCAGGTCACCGTCTTCCCCACCAGCGCCGTCTTGGGGTGCCGAAGCTGCCATGGAGATCGAAGCCACGCTCCCGGAGTCACAGATGCTCGAGCCTCCACCGGATCACCACCGAAGATCCGACGATCACAGAGGACGACCAGGGCACCCGATCGACTGATTGCTTCATTTTAAACTGTAAACTGTGAATTTAAATCACCAATTGTAAATAGCTATCAGAATTGTAAATAGTTAGAAAATGCTGTACGGAGGTATTACGGTACCTCCATATCTAATTCTACCACACTGCCATGTTTGTAGTATCAGGCCACCACCCCTGCCGGACTTTTTTTTAACAAGGGGTGAATGTGGTATTAGGGGTATTACGGTACCTGATAGGCTGGAGCACCATTGGTGGAAACTGTCTGCTTCCTATTGGTTAGGATGTACGGTAGCTCTGCCCTGCTGGGCGGGGTATAAGAGCCCGTGCCGCCCCAGCAGCCTTCATTCTGTACCTGAGCTGCTGGGGGAAACATCTAGCTTATTAAAGCCTTCAGTTGGACTAAAACCTCGCTTTAGTGGTCATTGATCGTGCATCACCTACAAAAATGACTGATTGTTTAGTCAATGCATTTTAGTCATTAGTTACAGTAAAAGGCTTGCTATATAGCTCTCTTATGCTTGCTGGAAGCTATATATGTATACACGCATGGATCTTTACTCAGCTAGCAAAGGGAATTTATCCAGGAATTATCCCTCTTTAATTAAATAAAAAGCATGGGGATAATTTTCTCGAGTGCATTCTCCATGAGAATGCCTCAACCAATCAGAGATGACTTTCCAACCAATCAGCGCACATTTCTTGTGCAGTCTAATCTGTTGCTCCCTTTGAACTTTGGCATTCTTGCATCTGTCTTGGTGAGTGCAAGATGAAAAGCTTCGGCAACATATCAGTTCTCTCAAAATTATCCATCTCCAGGGAGATTCTACTATCTGCATCTCTCTTCCTCCGTTGCTCCCTCTTTCCCAATGTTTTCTCTCTCCCTCACTCAGTTGCCCCCTCCCTCATTCTGTTGTTCCCCTCTTCGTTGCTCTCTCCTTCACTCTGTTCCCCTCTCCCTCACCCAGTTGCCCCCTCTCTCCCTCTGTTGCCCCCTCTCCTCCGTTTACATTGAGCCGATTTTAATTGTACTTGCCTTGCCGCGAGGCTGCCGATCCCTTTAAATGGCTATGGTGTCACCATGGAAACAGTAAATAGCAACAGTGGGAGACAGAAATCAGAACCGAGATCAGGAACACGAGAGAGGGAGGTACAGAGAGAGAATGATGGACAGAGGGAGATGGACAGAGAGAGAGAGAGAGATTGAAGAGAGAGATGGACTGAGAGATGGACAGAGAGAGAGGTGGACAGAGAGAGAGAGATGGACAGAGAGAGAGAGAGACTGACAGAGAGAGATGGACAGAGAGAGAGGTGAACAGAGAGAGATGGACAGAGAGAGAGGTGGACAGAGAGAGAGAGACGGACAGAGAGAGAGAGAGATGGACAGAGAGAGATGGACAGAGAGAGAGGTGAACAGAGAGAGAGAGGTGGACAGAGAGAGAGGTGAACAGAGAGAGAGAGAGAGATGGGCAGAGAGAGAGAGATGGACAGAGAGAGAGAGAGATGGACAGAGAGAGAGGTGAACAGAGAGAGACGGACAGAGAGAGAGATGGGCAGAGAGAGAGGTGAACAGAGAGAGAGGTGGACAGAGAGAGACGGACAGAGAGAGAGAGATGGACAGAGAGAGAGGTGAACAGAGAGAGAGGTGGACAGAGAGAGAGGTGAACAGAGAGAGATGGACAGAGAGAGAGAGAGGTGGGCAGAGAGAGAGACGGACAGAGATAGAGATGGACAGAGAGAGAGATGGACAGAGGTGAACAGAGAGAGAGGTGGACAGAGAGAGAGGTGAACAGAGAGAGAGAGAGATGGACAGAGAGAACGAGAAAGCGATTACAGTGAGAGATTACAGAGAAAACCACAAGGGGCACAGGCTGAACGACACAGAGACTGGCACAGTCAGAGAAAGATTTCAGTGCCAGGATTAAAATATTCAACCCCATTGGGACAAACACCGAGACCTCTCTTCCAGACTGAAATATGCAGAGGGAGAGAGATGGACGGAGAAGGAGAGATAGAGGGATTCAGGGATAGGGAGAGATACAGAGGCACACAAATGGAGAGTGGACAGGGAAGGAGGGAATAGGGAAGAGGGGTAGGGATAGAGAGGGAGAAGGTAGAGGCGGGGGATAGAGTTTGGGGAGAGAGAGAAAGAAAAATATCGAGGGGACTTGAAGGGAGGGAAATATACTGGGTGTCACATGAATGCCACAGTCTGAAGATCTGTCAGTGATTTATAGACTGGAAGGTCACTCAGAGATGTACAGACAGATCACTGAGATGTACAGACTGTGATCCGGATTCTGATGGTGTACAGTGTAAATGGGCTGCCAGTGAGTGTTGCTCACAGCTATATGACCTACCTGCCAACACTTTACAGAGCTCCACATCGCAGCCCGGAGCGCCAAGCCCCTGCCTGTTGAGTGAGCATTTCTGCTGGCTGTGCAGCTCCCTGTGTTAAAGCCATGTTGAGTCAATGTGGCGCTGTGCAGTCGGGGCGGGCAGTTTCTGCAGAACAGTTAAAGGCGCCGGGAAACAGGAGCGCCGGTTTGGCCGACAAGCATATGTTCACATCTTGTGTGGGTGTCAACATCAAAGGGAGTGGTGCAACAAAGAGATAAAGGTAACCCTCTGTTAACTGAGGCAGCACACCAGCCCAGGGCACAGCCTGTGGGGGGGGGGGGGGGGTGGGTCGTCCTGTGCTGTGTGGCAGTTCTGGCTTGTATTGTACCTGTCATTCTTTTATCATTTTACACGGTGTGTGTCTCTGGCATGGGTTCCCTAATTGCCTCTGGAGAAGGCGGCGGTGAGCTGCCTTCTTGAATATCAGAGGGGTCTTGGGATGCATGTCCGAAATCCTTAAGAAGTCCTACAACACCAGGTTGAAGTCCACCAGGATTGTTTCGAATCACGAGCTTTCGGAGCGCTGCTCCTTCCTCAGGTGAATCCTGGAGCGGCGCTCCGAAAGCTAGTGATTCGAAACAAACCTGTTGGACTTTAACCTGGTGTTGTAAGAGTTCGTACTGTGCTCACCCCAGTCCAACGCCGGCATCTCCACATCACAAAATCCTTAAGACAGCAGGACAGGTAGCTAAGGTGATTAAGAAGGCATATGTGACACCTTCCTTTATTTTTAATTTTTTAATTTTTAAAAATAAATTTGGAGTACCCAATTCATTTTTTTCCAATTAAGGGGCGATTTAGCGTGGCCAATCCGCCTACCCTGCACATCTTTGGGTTGTGGGGGTGAAACCCACGCAAACACGGGGAGAATGTGCAAACTCCACACGGACAGTGACCCGGGGCCAGGATCGAACCCGGGACCACGATGCCGTGAGGCAGCTGTGCTAACCACTGTGCTACCGTGTTGCCCCTGGCACCTTCCCTCATTAGCCGAGGCACAGAGTATAAGAGCAGGGAGGGTCTGATGGAGCTGTGTAAAACGCTGGTAAGGTCACAGCTGGAGCACTGGGTGCAGTTCTGGTCTCCTCACTATAGGATGCGATTGCACTGGAGGGCCTGCAGAGGAGGTTCACCAGGATGGATAGAGCCTTTCAGCTCTGAAGAGAGGTTAGTTAGGCTGGGGCACCCACAGAACATACTGGACAATCTCAGCAGGTCTGACAGCTCCTGAGGAGAGAGAAGGGAGCTAACGGCCGGGGTTCTCCGAAAATGGGGCGTTGCCCCCACGGCCGTTGGAAAACGGGTCCGAATCACTCCAGACTTTTTGAAAAAAGTCCCCGCACAACATGGCGGAGCCACACAGCGGGCCCGCGGAACTAGATAGGCACCCCCTGGATAGGCACCTGCCGATCAGTAGCCCCCGGTCGCGGGCCTGGCCATTGTGGAGGCTCCCCCCACCCCCGGAGTCTGGTCCCCCCCGCTCCCCCACCTGGATGGCCTCCGTGGCCGCGGGTCCGAGCTCCCGCCGGGTGAAACCATACGGGAACCACGCTGACGGAACTCGGCGGGAACTCGGCCGGTCGAGCGCGGAGAATCGCCGCGGGGGCCTCTTTCAACGGCCCCCGACCGGCGCCGCATCGACCGCGCGCACGCGACTGCCGCCGATTCTCCGATCGCCAGAGAATCGCGTCCCAGCGTCGGAGCCGATCGCGGTTCTGAGACCCTCATTGTCCGCCCCCCCGCGCCGAGCGCGATTTCAGGCGCGGAGAATCCCGACCAACTTTTCCAGCCTGGATGATTTTGACAAACCCTTTGTCAAAGTCATCCAGACTCGAAAGGTTAGCTCCCTTCTCCGTAGACGCTGCCAGGCTTGCTGAGATCCAGTATTTTCTGTTCTTGTTTCACATTCTGGCATCCGCTGGAATGTGCTGTTGTCCGGCGCGGGCTGAATTCCTTAGAGCAGCGAAGGCTGATTGAGGTGGATAAAATTAGGAGGGGCATAGAATAGAGTGGAGGTGATGGAACCTTTGCCCTTAGCAGGGCGTCAGTAACCAGGGGGCAGAGATTTAAGGGGCAGGAAGTTGGGAGGGGATTTGAGGAAAAACCTTTTCAGCCGGAGGGGGGTGGGAGTCTGGAACTCGCTGCCTGAGAGGGTGGTGGAGGCAGAGACCCTCGCAACATTTAAGAAGTATTTGGATTTGCAGTTGCGATGCCAAGGCACTCAAGGCTATGGGCCAAGTACTGGAAAATAGTTCGAGTTTTAAGGACCTTAGTGGCCGACACAGATGTGATGAGCCGAACGGGTTCTTTCCACGCTGCAAAAACTCTGATTCTATGGCTGTACGAATATAACTGAATGTTTTAACAGATCCGATCACGGGCAGTTAACCGCATTGCTGTGGGTCTGGAGTCACACAGGCTGGGTTAGGTGACAGATTTCCAGTCCAAAAGGGTCCCAGTTAATCCTGGGCTTTGAGGATGACCTGGTAGTTTCCTGGTGACCATGACTGAGATTGGTTCCTGTTGCAGGTTTAGTGAATTAATTGAGTTGATGTTTTTGCTGCTGTGCTAGTTTCAGAATCATTAATCATGTTCTCTGCCTTACTCCTCCAATAACATAGCCACAATATTACTGGACCAATCTGTTTATTGTGTTCTATTTGCTGAAATATCTTTCTCTTGGGGGGATTTGCTTTTTGGTTTGAATTTTATGAAGTTTTGTTTTATGTACCCCTTGCTGTACCTGTCCTGGGAGTGTTTGATGGGGACAGTGTCGAGGGAGCTTTACTCTGTATCTAACCCCGTGCTGTACCTGTCCTGGGAGTGTTTGATGGGGACAGTGTAGAGGTAGCTTTACTCTGTATCTAACCCCGTGCTGTACCTGTCCTGGGAGTGTTTGGTGGGGACAGTGTAGAGGGAGCTTTACTCTGTATCTAACCCCGTGCTGTACCTGCCCTGGGAGTGTTTGATGGGGACAGTGTAGAGGGAGCTTTACTCTGTATCTAACACCGTGCTGTACCTGTCCTGGGAGAGTTTGATGGGGACAGTGTAGAGGGAGCTTTACTCTGTATCTAACCCCGTGCTGTACCTGTCCTGGGAGTGTTTGATGGGGACAGTGTAGAGGTAGCTTTACTCTGTATCTAACCCCGTGCTGTACCTGTCCTGGGAGTGTTTGGTGGGGACAGTGTAGAGGGAGCTTTACTCTGTATCTAACCCCGTGCTGTACCTGCCCTGGGAGTGTTTGATGGGGACAGTGTAGAGGGAGCTTTACTCTGTATCTAACACCGTGCTGTACCTGTCCTGGGAGAGTTTGATGGGGACAGTGTAGAGGGAGCTTTACTCTGTATCTAACCCCGTGCTGTACCTGTCCTGGGAGTGTTTGATGGGGACAGTGTAGAGGGAGCTTTACTCTGTATCTAACCCTGTGCTGTGCCTCTCCTAGGAGTGTTTGATAGGACAGTGTAGAGGAAGCTTTACTCTGTATCTAACCCCGTGCTGTACCTGTCCTGGGAATGTTTGATGGAGACAGTGTAGAGGGAGCTTTACTCTGTATCTAACCCCGTGCTGTACCTGTCCTGGGAGTGTTTGATGGGGACAGTGTAGAGGGAGCTTTACTCTGTATCTCACCCCGTGTTGTACCTGTCCTGGGAGTGTTTGATAGGGACAGTGTAGAGGGAGCTTTACTCTGTATCTCACCCCGTGCTGTACCTGTCCTGGTAGTGTTTGATGGGGACAGTGTAGAGGGAGCTTTACTCTGTATCTAACCCTGTGCTATACCTGTCCTGTCATTTTTGATGGGGATAGTGTAGAGGGAGCTTTACTCTGTATCTAACCCTGTGCTGTACCTGTCCTGGGAGTGTTTGATGGGGACAGTGTAGAGGGAGCTTTACTCTGTGTCTAACCCCGTGCTGTACCTGTCCTTGGAGTGTTTGATGGAGACAGTGTAGAGGGGGCTTTACTCTGTATCTAACCCTGTGCTGTACCTGTCCTGAGAGTGTTTGATGGGGACAGTGTAGAGGGAGCTTTACTCTGTGTCTAACCCCGTGCTGTACCTGTCCTGGGAGTGTTTGATGGAGACAGTGTAGAGGGAGCTTTACTCTGTGTCTAACCCCGAGCTGTACCTGTCCTTGGAGTGTTTGATGGGGACAGTGTAGAGGGAGCTTTACTCTGTATCTAACCCCGTGTTGTACCTGTCCTGGGAGTGTTTGATGGGGACAGTGTAGAGGGAGCTTTACTCTGTATCTAACACCGTGCTGTACCTGTCCTGGGAGTGTTTGATGGGGACAGTGTAGAGGGAGCTTTACTCTGTATCTAACCCCGTGCTGTACCTGTCCTGGGAGTGTTTGATGGGGACAGTGTAGAGGGAGCTTTACTCTGTATCTAACCCTGTGCTGTACCTGTCCTGGGAATGTTTGATGGAGACAGTGGAGAGGGAGCTTTACTCTGGATCTAACTTGTGCTGTACCTGTCCTGGGAGTGTTTGATGGGGACAGTATAGAGGGAGCTTTACTCTGTATCTCACCCCGTGTTGTACCTGTCCTGGGAGTGTTTGATAGGGACAGTGTAGAGGGAGCTTTACTCTGTATCTCACCCCGTGCTGTACCTGTCCTGGGAGTGTTTGATGGAGACAGTGTAGAGGGAGCTTTACTCTGTATCTAACTCTGTGCTATACCTGTCCTGTGATGTTTCATGGGGATAGTGTAGAGGGAGCTTTACTCTGTATCTAACCCTGTGCTGTACCTGTCCTGGGAGTGTTTGATGGGGACAGTATAGAGGGAGCTTTACTCTGTGTCTAACCCCGTGCTGTACCTCTGCTTGGAGTGTTTGATGGAGACAGTGTAGAGGGGGCTTTACTCTGTATCTAACCCTGTGCTGTACCTGTCCTGGGAGTGTTTGATGGGGACAGTGTAGAGGGAGCTTTACTCTGTATCTAACCCTGTGCTATACCTGTCCTGTGATGTTTGATGGGGATAGTGTAGAGGGAGCTTTACTCTGTGTCTAACCCCGTGCTGTACCTGTCCTGGGAGTATTTGATGGAGACAGTGATAGAGGGAGCTTTACTCTATATCTAACCCCGAGCTGTACCTGTCCTTGGAGTGTTTGATGGGGACAGTGTAGAGGGAGTTTTACTCTGTATGTAACCCCGTGTTGTACCTGTCCTGGGAGTGTTTGATGGAGACAGTGTAGAGGGAGCTTTACTCTGTATCCAACCCCGTGTTGTACCTGTCTTTGGAGTGTTTGATGGGGACAGTGTAGAGGGAGCTTTACTCTGTATCTAACCCTGAGCTGTGCCTGTCCTTGGAGTGTTTGATGGGGACAGTGTAGAGGGAGTTTTACTCTGTATCTAACCCCGTGCTGTACCTGTCCTGGGAGTGTTTGATGGGGACAGTGTAGAGGGAGCTTTACTCTGTATCTAACCCTGAGCTGTGCCTGTCCTTGGAGTGTTTGATGGGGACAGTGTAGAGGGAGCTTTACTCTGTATCTAACCCTGTGCTGTACCTGTCCTGAGAGTGTTTGATGGGGACAGTGTAGAGGGAGCTTTACTCTGTACTCTGGAGTAAGTGTTGCGCAGGTCAAAGAGACACAGCCTGAGTGAGTAAGACACACCCAGAGTGGGAATTTGAAACTTGGTAATTTGGTGCAGTGAGGTAACCAGGAAAGTGACGTCAGAGGGAAGCTGTGATCTGATTGGTTGATTGAAAATCTGCCCCAAATTTAAAAAAAACACAGCTAAACTCGTAAACTTAAATTAAACTAATTAATTAATTAGAGATTGTAAGGTTTTCGGGCAATTCGACCCTTTTTGGACTGCCCAAGAATAAAACCCAGAGACTGAAAACTGGACACTTTTCAGCCAAGGGAACGTAACCAAATTTCCCAGCAGGCTTGGTCCGCTGAGCTGAGTAGGGGCATAGGTATTTACAACCCCCCGCCCCCACCAGGAGCTACAAGGAAGAAGGAGCCAGACAACTAGATAAGATTAAAACACAGACAAAGGGGCACGGGAATACACAGGTGGCCTGTCTGCAAGCAGGACAATGGGATGGTCATAGCCCCATGCAGATGTAAATGACTTGGCCTCCACCAGAGCAGAATCCAATCAACACCCCATCAACATAGCGAGGTGAGAATAGCAGCGATCTCCGGAGCAGATGAAAGACTTTGAAAATCTTCACAAGAGAGCTTAACCTCGTTACCCCAAAAGGCAGACTGTCTGGGCTTAGTATATTGCGCTGGAAAAGCCCCTTGAAGATAAACGGTAGAAAAAAAACCAAGTTGGAGGCGGACCTGGGGGAGGTACTCCAATCTTGACAGGAGCCACCGGCAGGAACTCACTGGGTGGAGGGGGCGGAGTCGGCGCCAAATTCAAATCGGGACAGGTCTGCCTGGCTGGAAGGAGCGGACCTGCGAGGAGAACCCGGAAGTCGACAGGTCTGACCGGCTCAAAGGGGGCGGGACCAGCGGGAACTTTAAACCTTACCAATTCAATGCAAAAGGGGCTGGCCGAACACAGGAAAAAGCCAGGTAAAACAATATAAAAGGGGCTGTGTTTCGATTGAGGGTCTGTTGGCTTGACCTCTCCACCTTCGACTTGACCTCCTGCAGCCTGTGACCGTAAGTCACCCTATTATAGAAAGGATATTATTAAACTAGAAAGAGTGCAGAAAAGATTTACTAGGATGTTGCCGGGACTTGATGGTTTGAGTTATAAGGAGAGGCTGGATAGACTGGGACTTTTTTCCCTGGAGCGTAGGAGGCTTAGGGGTGATCTTATAGAGGTCTATAAAATAATGAGGGGCATAGATAAGGTAGATAGTCAACATCTTTTCCCAAAGGTAGGGGAGTCTAAAACTAGAGGGCATAGGTTTAAGGTGAGAGGGGAGAGATTCAGAAGGGCCCAGAGGGGCAATTTCTTCACTCAGAGGGTAGTGAGTGTCTGGAATGGGCTGCCAGAGGTAGTAGTAGAAGCGGGTACAATTGTGTCTTTCAAAAAGCATTTAGATGGTTACATGGGTAAGATGGGTATAGAGGGTTATGGGCCAAGTGCGGGCAACTGGGACTAGCTTAATGGTAAAAAACTGGGCGGCATGGACTGGTTGGGCCGAAGGGCCTGTTTCCATGCTGTAAACTTCTATGATTCTATGATTCTAAGTACCCTGCAGCAGCTTGCGAAACTCCCTTTACCTTGATAGTGGTTGAGGCTTTGGGGCAGGGGGCTTCATTTGTGTTTTGTGCCATTGCTAAAATTGTGTAACAATAACATTTTACGTTGTGTCCGTTATAATACTTCCTGAATAGACATAGTTTGTGTTAGAGCTTAAGATTTTATTATAATTTCTTCTGTTTGATGATTTTGACCTGGGTTTTGCAATAAACCTCGATTTGCTGATAATTGGAGTCGTTTAAATTCTTCAATCTCTCACCAGCGATCTCTGACCAAGTCATTGTTAAGATATTCCTCACCTTAATCCCGGGGTCGAGAATCTAGGGTCATCTTGAACGATTTGAACCCATTCACTTAGGACAGGCTGCTGGTTAGGTAATAAACAGCAGTGTCCTATTCTCTCTCTTGGGAAAGCTACTCCAGCGAAGTAGGAACCAGGTGGGTGTTGTACCTCTGGCAAGAGAGAGAATCACCTGGGCATTGGTGGGGGTCTGGATATCTGTGTGATATAAGCCTCAGGCTTCCGGTTAGGGATAAACGGCAGGCTTGATTCAGTGCTCTCTCCCGCGGAGGTGTCCCAGTGCGGCATCCCCTGGTCTCTGAAGTTTCAGTGCCAGCTGGAGGGAGACACACACAGATACTCAAACCCCAGATATCGGCCCAGTAGTGGAGTAGCAAAGATGGCACCCTCTACAGATTACATGTCAAATTTTAGGGAACGATTAAATAGAGAGGTGAATTGGCTAGACAACATTTAAAAGTTGCACAAAATGTGATGAAAGGGTAGCGGACAAGAAATCCACAGTTCGTAGTTTTGCCAGTGGGGATAAAGTTTTAGTGTTGTTACCAGTGGTAGGGGAGCCTTTAAAAGCTAGGTTTTGTGGACCGTATCAGATTAAAAGGAAATTAAGTGAGGTGAATTATGTGGTTAAAAACACCAGATCGAAGGAAGACTCACCGAGTGTGTCATGTGAATATGCTTAAAAGGTACTTTGAAATGAAATGAAATGAAAATCGCTTATTGTCACAAGTAGGCTTCAAATGAAGTTACTGTGAAAAGCCCCTAGTCGCCACATTCTGGCGCCTGTTCGGGGAGGCTGTTACGGGAATCGAACTGTGCTGCTGGCCTGCCTTGGTCTGCTTTCAAAGCCAGCGATTTAGCCCAGTGCTTTGAAAGGGAAGGAGGGAAAAAGGAGGTTTTAATGATTCTAACTCAAAGTGACGAACCAAATCCAGATGACTATGAATTTGACATACCTCAAATTAAATTGGAAAATGAGGATGTTCTTAAAAAATGGGCTGAATTGTTAAGTTACCTTCCAGAGGAAAAACAAACTGACCTGAAAGAGTTATTGATATCACATGGGCAAGTTTGTAGAGATAATTTGGGAAGTACTAAAATGGCTATACATGATGTAGATGTGGGAAATGCTGTTCCTATCAAACAACATCCCTATAGACTTAATCCTTTAAAAATGGCACAGGTTAACAGAGGGATTGAGAGTATGCTGAAGAATGGCATAATTGAAGTGGGTTGTAGCCAATGGAGCTCACCCATAGTGATGGTACCTAAACCAGACGGTACCCAACGGTTGTGTGTGGACTATAGAAAGGTGAATGCAGTTACAAGAACGGACTCTTATCCTTTCCCACCATTGAAGGATTGCATTGAGAAAGTGAGATAATCTGCTTTTATTTCCAACTTCCAGACATGGAAAGAGCATTTAAAACATCGTATGGAGTTCTTTGGTCAACTTCAGGAGGCGGGTTTGGAGATGAACCTAGCCGAAAGTGAATTTGGAGAAGTCCGAATCACTTTCCTTACGGAGTTTCCGATACCCTCAAGACGAAGGGAAATAATGCGATCTCCTAGCATGAATGAATTTGATCGAACAAAAGTTTTGTGGTGTGATTACTCCACTGATGGACTTGCTAAAGAAACGTCAAAAATTTCAAGGGACAGCGGACTTTCAACAGGCATTTGACTGCCTGAAAGCTGTGGTAACCAATGTTCCTGTATTGGAGAATTGCAAGGGACTCTGTGGTCAGATTGAACTAAATTATCTGATTCTGAAGAGAAATGCCGAGGAGTAGAGGAATGGATGGATCGCGCAGAGACTTTGTTCAAAGAGACTGTCAATCGAGATGGATTTCGGTTGGACGAAGAAGAACAAAGAAAAATGGACTATATTATTATACCTGTTTGCATGAGTTGTTTTTTTTAAAACGAAAAGGTGTATTTACTGTGTACATTTCTTAGTGGATGGTGCAAAAGTGAAAAATGAAACCATCTTGAAGTTGATGGGTTTTTTTTTCTTGGGGGGAGGTGTCATGTGAGACTGCTTTTAAGACATGGATGTTTAAGCAATGTACCTTTAAGAAAACAGTGATGTCAGAGAGTGGGTGGAGCTAAGGTAAGGTCATCCATTTTGCAGTTTGAAAAAGCAGGTTGTGTGTGTCTGTGTGTGTCCAGAGAGCTGCAGGAAGAAAGCAAGGTGCTGGAGCTGAAGTCAACCAAGCTAATATATCTCTGCCATTCTACAGAATATATATATATCCTTTAACCTGATGTGATACTGTGTAAAGGTGTTAAGTCTCTTGAAAGTTTGAAGGAAGTTATTTTAAGGAGTTATTTACTGTTGCAATATTTTCTGAGTTATCTTTGAAGGGGTGATGAGAGAGCCAATGTTTATTTAAGATGTCAAGTTGAGTTCATGGAATAAACAGTGTTTTGTGTTTAAAAACCCACGTGTCCATAATTGTAATCCCACACGTAGGGAACAAGCCGTGTGCTCGGAAAAGCAACAAATCCATTAAAGGGAGAGGTTGGTTGAACTCCATGATACATTTTGGGGTTCTGAAAACACCTCGCCCATAACAGTATTTACAGGGATATTCTACAGTTCCAGGTGTACTGCACTGTCTGTGATCATGTCTCTGACTAATTAACTCCCAGAGATTGACCCAGACCCACTGTCCCACTGGCAGGAAGCTGTGAATTAATGGGAACAGAAAGAACAACAGTGAAACTGCCTGGTGATGGCACCTACCTCCTGTAGTTCTGTCCGTCTGTTCCTCCATTCCTATCTCTTTGAAGACAGGCTTTTTCGGCACTGAGTTATACAATCACTTTATGCGGCTGATAAGCTGTTTTATTGTATATCAGACAAAACACAGGAGGCAAAGACAGTCAGGGGACGAGACTCACCCTGTGCGATTACAGGGACATTGAGCCTGTGACACTAGTCCCAGCCATTACTGGTTAGGGAGGGGCTCTATCGCTGCTTTCACTGTGCCCTGAGACTGGCGTCTGTTCAGTGCTGTGACATGTGATGTCCTCCGACTCTGCTGAATCCTCCTCCCTCGTTTCAATCCCTCCCATTGGTTACTGTTAGAATCTCTGTGCAATTCTGGGCTGACTGATTCTTCTTCCTCTTTCTGAGGCATTGCTGAGAAACAGAAAATAAAATGCAAGTGAGTTCTTGTTCTTCTCCCTGTCTCCTTTTCCCTCTGTCTCCTCGCCCTCTGCTTCCCTCTCTCTGCCCCGTGTCTCTCTCTCTCTCCATTGGCTCTATCTGCCTCTCTCTCCTGCCTCTGTCACCTTTTCCAGCCTCCCTCTATCTGCCTCTCTCTGTCTGCCTCTATTTCCCTCTCTCTGGTTCTCTTGCTCTGTATCGCTCTATCTCCCCCCGCTCAGTCTCTTTCTCCCTCTGTCTATCTCCTTCTGTGTCTCCTGTCCTTACCTCTGTCTCTCTCACTCACTCTCCACCTGTCTGTCTCTCATCTCTCTGCCTCTCTTTTCCCTTCGCCCTTCAACTTCTCCCACTCTCTCTATGCCTCTCTAATTTGCCTCTGTTCATCGTTGTCTTTCTCTCTCGGCCTCTCTCACTTTCTGCCTCTCTCACTTGCTGCCTCTCTCACTTTCTGCCTCTCTCACTTTCTGCCTCTCTCACTTGCTGCCTCTCTCACTTGCTGCCTCTCTCACTTTCTGCCTCTCTCACTTTCTGCCTCTCTCACTTGCTGCCTCTCTCACTTTCTGCCTCTCTCACTTGCTGCCTCTCTCACTTGCTGCCTCTCTCACTTTCTGCCTCTCTCACTTGCTGCATCTCTCACTTGCTGCCTCGCTCACTTTCTGCCTCTCTCACTTGCTGCCTCTCTCACTTTCTGCCTCTCTCACTTTCTGCCTCTCTCACTTTCTGCCTCTCTCACTTGCTGCCTCTCTCACTTTCTGCCTCTCTCACTTGCTGCATCTCTCACTTGCTGCCTCTCTCACTTTCTGCCTCTCTCACTTTCTGCCTCTCTCACCTGCTGCCTCGCTGCCTCTGTAATGGTCGGTCAGTTTCTATTTCTGTTATTTAAATACCACACTGCTTCATTATCTTTTTCGCAGTTATTTCTCACCGACCCCACTCCCCTCCCCGAGGCCCACCCACTGCCCCTCCGGCACCCTCACTACCCCACTCTCCTGCCTGAGACCCACCCACTGCCCCTCCGGCACACTCACTACCCTACTCCCCCAAACTCTCTGTGTTTTGCAGCCAACCACCTGTCTCAGGCCCTGTCTCTGTGTCCCACACCCCTACCTCCTGTCTCTGTGTCCCACACCCCTACCTCCTGTCTCAGGCCCTGTCTCTGTGTCCCACACCCCTACCTCCTGTCTTAGGCCCAGTCTCTGTGTCCCACACCCCTACCTCCTGTCTCTGTCATCCACACCCCTACCTCCTGTCTCAGGCCCTGTCTCTGTCATCCACACCCCTACCTCCTGTCTCAGGCCCTGTCTCTGTCATCCACACCCCTACCTCCTGTCTCAGGCCCTGTCTCTGTGTCCCACACCCCTACGTCCTGTCTCAGGCCCTGTCTCTGTGTCCCACACCCCTACCTCCTGTCTCTGTGTCCCACACCACTACCTCCTGTCTCAGGCCCTGTCTCTGTGTCCCACACCCCTACCTCCTGTCTCTGTGTCCCACACCCCTACCTCCTGTCTCAGGCCCTGTCTCTGTGTCCCACACCCCTACCTCCTGTCCCAGGCCCTGTCTCTGTGTCCCACACCCCTACCTCCTGTCTCTGTGTCCCACACCCCTACCTCCTGTCTCAGGCCCTGTCTCTGTGTCCCACACCCCTACCTCCTGTCCCAGGCCCAGTCTCTGTGTCCCACACCCCTACCTCCTGTCTCAGGCCCTGCTTCTGTGTCCCACACCCCTACCTCCTGTCTAAAGCCCTGTCTCTGTGTCCCACACCCCTACCTCCTGTCTCAGGCCCTGCTTCTGTGTCCCACACCCCTACCTCCTGTCCCAGGCCCTGTCTCTGTGTCCCACACCCCTACCTCCTGTCTCAGGCCCTGTCTCTGTTATCCACACCCCTACCTCCTGTCTCAGGCCCTGTCTCTGCACCCACACCCCTACCTCCTGTCTCTGTGTTCCCTACCCCTACCTCCTGTCTCAGGCCCTGTCACTGTGCCCCACACCCCTACCTCCTGTCTCAGGCCCTGTCACTGTGTCCCACACCACTACTTCCTGTCCCAGGCCCTGTCTCTATGTCCCACACCCCTACCTCCTGTCTCAGGCCCTGTCACTGTGTCCCACACCCCTACCTCCTGTCTCAGACCCTGTCTCTGTGTCCCACACCCCTACATCCTGTCTTAGGCCCTGTCACTGTGTCCCACACCCCTACCTCCTGTCTCAGACCCTGTCTCTGTGTCCCACACCCCTACCTCCTGTCTCTGTGTCCCACACCCCTACCTCCTGTCTCAGGCCCTGTCACTGTGTCCCACACCCTTACCTCCTGTCTCAGACCCTGTCTCTGTGTCCCACATCCCTACCTCCTGTCTCTGTGTTCCACACCCCTACCTCCTGTCCCAGGCCCTGCTTCTGTGTCTCACACCCCTACCTCCTGTCCCAGGCCCTGTCTCTGTGTCCTACACCCCTACCTCCTGTCTCAGGCCCTGTCTCTGTCATCCACACCCCTACCTCCTGTCTCAGGCCCTGTCTCTGCACCCACACCCCTACCTCCTGTCTCAGGCCCTGTCTCTGTGTCCCACACCCCTACCTCCTGTCTCTGTGTTCCCTACCCCTACCTCCTGTCTCAGGCCCTGTCACTGTGCCCCACACCCCTACCTCCTGTCTCAGGCCCTGTCACTGTGTCCCACACCCCTACTTCCTGTCCCAGGCCCTGTCTCTATGTCCCACACCCCTACCTCCTGTCTCAGGCCCTGTCACTGTGTCCCACACCCCTACCTCCTGTCTCAGACCCTGTCTCTGTGTCCCACACCCCTACATCCTGTCTCAGGCCCTGTCACTGTGTCCCACACCCCTACCTCCTGTCTCAGACCCTGTCTCTGTGTCCCACACCCCTACCTCCTGTCTCTGTGTCCCACACCCCTACCTCCTGTCTCAGGCCCTGTCACTGTGTCCCACACCCTTACCTCCTCTCTCAGACCCTGTCTCTGTGTCCCACATCCCTACCTCCTGTCTCTGTGTTCCACACCCCTACCTCCTGTCTCTGTCATCCACACCCCTACCTCCTGTCTCAGGCCCTGCTTCTGTGTCTCACACCCCTACCTCCTGTCTCAGGCCTTGTCACTGTGTCCCACACCCCTACCTCCTGTCTCTGTGTCCCACACCCCTACCTCCTGTCTCTGTCATCCACACCCCTACCTCCTGTCTCAAGCCCTGCTTCTGTGTCTCACACACCTACCTCCGTCTCAGGCCCTGTCTCTGTGCCCCCACACCCCTACCTCCTGTCTCTGTGTCCCACACCCCTACCGACTGTCCCAGGCCCTCTCTCTGTGTCCCACACCCCTACCGCCTGTCTCAGGCCCTGTCTCTGTGTCCCACACCCCTACCTCCTGTCCCAGGCCCTGTCTCTGTGTCCCACACCCCTACCTCCTGTCCCAGGCCCTGTCTCTGTGTCCCACACCCCTACCTCCTGTCTCAGGCCCTGTCACTGTGTCCCACACCCCTACCTCCTGTCTCAGGCCCTGTCTCTGTGTCCCACACCCCTACCTCCTGTCGAAAGCCCTGTCTCTGTGTCCCACACCCCTACCTCCTGTCTCAGGCCCTGCTTCTGTGTCCCACACCCCTACCTCCTGTCCCAGGCCCTGTCTCTGTGTCCCACACCCCTACCTCCTGTCTCAGGCCCTGTCTCTGTCATCCACACCCCTACCTCCTGTCTCAGGCCCTGTCTCTGCACCCACACCCCTACCTCCTGTCTCAGGCCCTGTCTCTGTGTCCCACACCCCTACCTCCTGTCTCTGTGTTCCCTACTCCTACCTCCTGTCTCAGGCCCTGTCACTGTGCCCCACACCCCTACCGCCTGTCTCAGGCCCTGTCACTGTGTCCCACACCCCTACCTCCTGTCTCAGACCCTGTCTCTGTGTCCCACACCCCTACATCCTGTCTCAGGCCCTGTCACTGTGTCCCACACCCCTACCTCCTGTCTCAGACCCTGTCTCTGTGTCCCACACCCCTACCTCCTGTCTCTGTGTCCCACACCCCTACCTCCTGTCTCAGGCCCTGTCACTGTGTCCCACACCCTTACCTCCTGTCTCAGACCCTGTCTCTGTGTCCCACACCCTTACCTCCTGTCTCAGACCCTGTCACTGTGTCCCACACCCTTACCTCCTGTCTCAGACCCTGTCTCTGTGTCCCACACCCCTACCTCCTGTCTCAGATCCTGCTTCTGTGTCTCACACACCTACCTCCGTCTCAGGCCCTGTCACTGTGTCCCACACCCCTACCTCCTGTGTCTGTGTCCCACACACCTACCTCCTGTCCCAGGCGCTGCTTCTGTGTCTCACAACCCTACCTCCTGTCTCAGGCCCTGTCACTGTGTCCCACACCCCTACCTCCTGTCTCTGTGTCCCACACCCCTACCTCCTGTCCCAGGCCCTCTCTCTGTGTCCCACATCCCTACCTCCTGTCTCAGGCCCTGTCTCTGTGTCCCACACCCCTACCTCCTGTCCCAGGCCCTGTCTCTGTGTCCCACACCCCTACCTCCTGTCCCAGGCCCTGTCTCTGTGTCCCACACCTCTACCTCCTGTCTCAGGCCCTGCTTCTGTGTCCCACACCCCTACCTCCTGTCGAAAGCCCTGTCTCTGTGTCCCACACCCCTACCTCCTGTCTCAGGCCCTGCTTCTGTGTCCCACACCACTACCTCCTGTCCCAGGCCCTGTCTCTGTGTCCCACACCCCTACCTCCTGTCTCAGGCCCTGTCTCTGTCATCCACACCCCTACCTCCTGTCTCAGGCCCTGTCACTGTGTCCCACACCCCTACCTCCTGTCTCAGGCCCTGTCTCTGTCATCCACACCCCTACCTCCTGTCTCAGGCCCTGTCTCTGCACCCACACCCCTACCTCCTGTCTCAGGCCCTGTCACTGTGTCCCACACCCCTACCTCCTGTCTCAGGCCCTGTCTCTGTGTCCCACACCCCTACCTCCTGTCTCTGTGTTCCCTACCCCTACCTCCTGTCTCAGGCCCTGTCACTGTGCCCCACACCCCTACCGCCTGTCTCAGGCCCTGTCACTGTGTCCCACACCCCTACCTCCTGTCTCAGACCCTGTCGCTGTGTCCCACACCCCTACATCCTGTCTCAGGCCCTGTCACTGTGTCCCACACCCCTACCTCCTGTCTCAGGCCCTGTCTCTGTGTCCCACACCCCTACCTCCTGTCTCTGTGTCCCACACCCCTACCTCCTGTCTCAGGCCCTGTCACTGTGTCCCACACCCCTACCTCCTGTCTCAGACCCTGTCTCTGTGTCCCACACCCCTACATCCTGTCTTAGGCCCTGTCACTGTGTCCCACACCCCTACCTCCTGTCTCAGACCCTGTCTCTGTGTCCCACACCCCTACCTCCTGTCTCTGTGTCCCACACCCCTACCTCCTGTCTCAGGCCCTGTCACTGTGTCCCACACCCTTACCTCCTGTCTCAGACCCTGTCTCTGTGTCCCACATCCCTACCTCCTGTCTCTGTGTTCCACACCCCTACCTCCTGTCCCAGGCCCTGCTTCTGTGTCTCACACCCCTACCTCCTGTCCCAGGCCCTGTCTCTGTGTCCTACACCCCTACCTCCTGTCTCAGGCCCTGTCTCTGTCATCCACACCCCTACCTCCTGTCTCAGGCCCTGTCTCTGCACCCACACCCCTACCTCCTGTCTCAGGCCCTGTCTCTGTGTCCCACACCCCTACCTCCTGTCTCTGTGTTCCCTACCCCTACCTCCTGTCTCAGGCCCTGTCACTGTGCCCCACACCCCTACCTCCTGTCTCAGGCCCTGTCACTGTGTCCCACACCCCTACCTCCTGTCTCAGACCCTGTCTCTGTGTCCCACACCCCTACATCCTGTCTCAGGCCCTGTCACTGTGTCCCACACCCCTACCTCCTGTCTCAGACCCTGTCTCTGTGTCCCACACCCCTACCTCCTGTCTCTGTGTCCCACACCCCTACCTCCTGTCTCAGGCCCTGTCACTGTGTCCCACACCCTTACCTCCTCTCTCAGACCCTGTCTCTGTGTCCCACATCCCTACCTCCTGTCTCTGTGTTCCACACCCCTACCTCCTGTCTCTGTCATCCACACCCCTACCTCCTGTCTCAGGCCCTGCTTCTGTGTCTCACACCCCTACCTCCTGTCTCAGGCCTTGTCACTGTGTCCCACACCCCTACCTCCTGTCTCTGTGTCCCACACCCCTACCTCCTGTCTCTGTCATCCACACCCCTACCTCCTGTCTCAAGCCCTGCTTCTGTGTCTCACACACCTACCTCCGTCTCAGGCCCTGTCTCTGTGCCCCCACACCCCTACCTCCTGTCTCTGTGTCCCACACCCCTACCTCCTGTCCCAGGCCCTCTCTCTGTGTCCCACACCCCTACCGCCTGTCTCAGGCCCTGTCTCTGTGTCCCACACCCCTACCTCCTGTCCCAGGCCCTGTCTCTGTGTCCCACACCCCTACCTCCTGTCCCAGGCCCTGTCTCTGTGTCCCACACCCCTACCTCCTGTCTCAGGCCCTGTCACTGTGTCCCACACCCCTACCTCCTGTCTCAGGCCCTGTCTCTGTGTCCCACACCCCTACCTCCTGTCGAAAGCCCTGTCTCTGTGTCCCACACCCCTACCTCCTGTCTCAGGCCCTGCTTCTGTGTCCCACACCCCTACCTCCTGTCCCAGGCCCTGTCTCTGTGTCCCACACCCCTACCTCCTGTCTCAGGCCCTGTCTCTGTCATCCACACCCCTACCTCCTGTCTCAGGCCCTGTCTCTGCACCCACACCCCTACCTCCTGTCTCAGGCCCTGTCTCTGTGTCCCACACCCCTACCTCCTGTCTCTGTGTTCCCTACCCCTACCTCCTGTCTCAGGCCCTGTCACTGTGCCCCACACCCCTACCGCCTGTCTCAGGCCCTGTCACTGTGTCCCACACCCCTACCTCCTGTCTCAGACCCTGTCTCTGTGTCCCACACCCCTACATCCTGTCTCAGGCCCTGTCACTGTGTCCCACACCCCTACCTCCTGTGTCTGTGTCCCACACACCTACCTCCTGTCCCAGGCGCTGCTTCTGTGTCTCACAACCCTACCTCCTGTCTCAGGCCCTGTCACTGTGTCCCACACCCCTACCTCCTGTCTCTGTGTCCCACACCCCTACCTCCTGTGCCAGGCCCTCTCTCTGTGTCCCACATCCCTACCTCCTGTCTCAGGCCCTGTCTCTGTGTCCCACACCCCTACCTCCTGTCCCAGGCCCTGTCTCTGTGTCCCACACCCCTACCTCCTGTCCCAGGCCCTGGCTCTGTGTCCCACACCCCTACCTCCTGTCTCAGGCCCTGCTTCTGTGTCCCACACCCCTACCTCCTGTCGAAAGCCCTGTCTCTGTGTCCCACACCCCTACCTCCTGTCTCAGGCCCTGCTTCTGTGTCCCACACCCCTACCTCCTGTCCCAGGCCCTGTCTCTGTGTCCCACACCCCTACCTCCTGTCTCAGGCCCTGTCTCTGTCATCCACACCCCTACCTCCTGTCTCAGGCCCTGTCACTGTGTCCCACACCCCTACCTCCTGTCTCAGGCCCTGTCTCTGTCATCCACACCCCTACCTCCTGTCTCAGGCCCTGTCTCTGTGTCCCACACCCCTACCTCCTGTCTCAGGCCCTGTCTCTGTCATCCACACCCCTACCTCCTGTCTCAGGCCCTGTCTCTGCACCCACACCCCTACCTCCTGTCTCAGGCCCTGTCACTGTGTCCCACACCCCTACCTCCTGTCTCAGGCCCTGTCTCTGTGTCCCACACCCCTACCTCCTGTCTCTGTGTTCCCTACCCCTACCTCCTGTCTCAGGCCCTGTCACTGTGCCCCACACCCCTACCGCCTGTCTCAGGCCCTGTCACTGTGTCCCACACCCCTACCTCCTGTCTCAGACCCTGTCTCTGTGTCCCACACCCCTACATCCTGTCTCAGGCCCTGTCACTGTGTCCCACACCCCTACCTCCTGTCTCAGGCCCTGTCTCTGTGTCCCACACCCCTACCTCCTGTCTCTGTGTCCCACACCCCTACCTCCTGTCTCAGGCCCTGTCACTGTGTCCCACACCCCTACCTCCTGTCTCAGACCCTGTCTCTGTGTCCCACACCCCTACATCCTGTCTTAGGCCCTGTCACTGTGTCCCACACCCCTACCTCCTGTCTCAGACCCTGTCTCTGTGTCCCACACCCCTACCTCCTGTCTCTGTGTCCCACACCCCTACCTCCTGTCTCAGGCCCTGTCACTGTGTCCCACACCCTTACCTCCTGTCTCAGACCCTGTCTCTGTGTCCCACATCCCTACCTCCTGTCTCTGTGTTCCACACCCCTACCTCCTGTCCCAGGCCCTGCTTCTGTGTCTCACACCCCTACCTCCTGTCCCAGGCCCTGTCTCTGTGTCCTACACCCCTACCTCCTGTCTCAGGCCCTGTCTCTGTCATCCACACCCCTACCTCCTGTCTCAGGCCCTGTCTCTGCACCCACACCCCTACCTCCTGTCTCAGGCCCTGTCTCTGTGTCCCACACCCCTACCTCCTGTCTCTCTGTTCCCTACCCCTACCTCCTGTCTCAGGCCCTGTCACTGTGCCCCACACCCCTACCTCCTGTCTCAGGCCCTGTCACTGTGTCCCACACCCCTACTTCCTGTCCCAGGCCCTGTCTCTATGTCCCACACCCCTACCTCCTGTCTCAGGCCCTGTCACTGTGTCCCACACCCCTACCTCCTGTCTCAGACCCTGTCTCTGTGTCCCACACCCCTACATCCTGTCTCAGGCCCTGTCACTGTGTCCCACACCCCTACCTCCTGTCTCAGACCCTGTCTCTGTGTCCCACACCCCTACCTCCTGTCTCTGTGTCCCACACCCCTACCTCCTGTCTCAGGCCCTGTCACTGTGTCCCACACCCTTACCTCCTCTCTCAGACCCTGTCTCTGTGTCCCACATCCCTACCTCCTGTCTCTGTGTTCCACACCCCTACCTCCTGTCTCTGTCATCCACACCCCTACCTCCTGTCTCAGGCCCTGCTTCTGTGTCTCACACCCCTACCTCCTGTCTCAGGCCTTGTCACTGTGTCCCACACCCCTACCTCCTGTCTCTGTGTCCCACACCCCTACCTCCTGTCTCTGTCATCCACACCCCTACCTCCTGTCTCAAGCCCTGCTTCTGTGTCTCACACACCTACCTCCGTCTCAGGCCCTGTCTCTGTGCCCCCACACCCCTACCTCCTGTCTCTGTGTCCCACACCCCTACCTCCTGTCCCAGGCCCTCTCTCTGTGTCCCACACCCCTACCGCCTGTCTCAGGCCCTGTCTCTGTGTCCCACACCCCTACCTCCTGTCCCAGGCCCTGTCTCTGTGTCCCACACCCCTACCTCCTGTCCCAGGCCCTGTCTCTGTGTCCCACACCCCTACCTCCTGTCTCAGGCCCTGTCACTGTGTCCCACACCCCTACCTCCTGTCTCAGGCCCTGTCTCTGTGTCCCACACCCCTACCTCCTGTCGAAAGCCCTGTCTCTGTGTCCCACACCCCTACCTCCTGTCTCAGGCCCTGCTTCTGTGTCCCACACCCCTACCTCCTGTCCCAGGCCCTGTCTCTGTGTCCCACACCCCTACCTCCTGTCTCAGGCCCTGTCTCTGTCATCCACACCCCTACCTCCTGTCTCAGGCCCTGTCTCTGCACCCACACCCCTACCTCCTGTCTCAGGCCCTGTCTCTGTGTCCCACACCCCTACCTCCTGTCTCTGTGTTCCCTACCCCTACCTCCTGTCTCAGGCCCTGTCACTGTGCCCCACACCCCTACCGCCTGTCTCAGGCCCTGTCACTGTGTCCCACACCCCTACCTCCTGTCTCAGACCCTGTCTCTGTGTCCCACACCCCTACATCCTGTCTCAGGCCCTGTCACTGTGTCCCACACCCCTACCTCCTGTCTCAGACCCTGTCTCTGTGTCCCACACCCCTACCTCCTGTCTCTGTGTCCCACACCCCTACCTCCTGTCTCAGGCCCTGTCACTGTGTCACACCCTTACCTCCTGTCTCAGACCCTGTCTCTGTGTCCCACACCCTTACCTCCTGTCTCAGACCCTGTCACTGTGTCCCACACCCTTACCTCCTGTCTCAGACCCTATCTCTGTGTCCCACACCCCTACCTCCTGTCTCAGATCCTGCTTCTGTGTCTCACACACCTACCTCCGTCTCAGGCCCTGTCACTGTGTCCCACACCCCTACCTCCTGTGTCTGTGTCCCACACACCTACCTCCTGTCCCAGGCGCTGCTTCTGTGTCTCACAACCCTACCTCCTGTCTCAGGCCCTGTCACTGTGTCCCACACCCCTACCTCCTGTCTCTGTGTCCCACACCCCTACCTCCTGTCCCAGGCCCTCTCTCTGTGTCCCACATCCCTACCTCCTGTCTCAGGCCCTGTCTCTGTGTCCCACACCCCTACCTCCTGTCCCAGGCCCTGTCTCTGTGTCCCACACCCCTACCTCCTGTCCCAGGCCCTGTCTCTGTGTCCCACACCCCTACCTCCTGTCTCAGGCCCTGCTTCTGTGTCCCACACCCCTACCTCCTGTCGAAAGCCCTGTCTCTGTGTCCCACACCCCTACCTCCTGTCTCAGGCCCTGCTTCTGTGTCCCACACCCCTACCTCCTGTCCCAGGCCCTGTCTCTGTGTCCCACACCCCTACCTCCTGTCTCAGGCCCTGTCTCTGTCATCCACCCCCCTACCTCCTGTCTCAGGCCCTGTCACTGTGTCCCACACCCCTACCTCCTGTCTCAGGCCCTGTCTCTGTCATCCACACCCCTACCTCCTGTCTCAGGCCCTGTCTCTGTGTCCCACACCCCTACCTCCTGTCTCAGGCCCTGTCTCTGTCATCCACACCCCTACCTCCTGTCTCAGGCCCTGTCTCTGCACCCACACCCCTACCTCCTGTCTCAGGCCCTGTCACTGTGTCCCACACCCCTACCTCCTGTCTCAGGCCCTGTCTCTGTGTCCCACACCCCTACCTCCTGTCTCTGTGTTCCCTACCCCTACCTCCTGTCTCAGGCCCTGTCACTGTGCCCCACACCCCTACCGCCTGTCTCAGGCCCTGTCACTGTGTCCCACACCCCTACCTCCTGTCTCAGACCCTGTCTCTGTGTCCCACACCCCTACATCCTGTCTCAGGCCCTGTCACTGTGTCCCACACCCCTACCTCCTGTCTCAGGCCCTGTCTCTGTGTCCCACACCCCTACCTCCTGTCTCTGTGTCCCACACCCCTACCTCCTGTCTCAGGCCCTGTCACTGTGTCCCACACCCTTACCTCCTGTCTCAGACCCTGTCTCTGTGTCCCACATCCCTACCTCCAGTCTCTGTGTCCCACACCCCTACCTCCTGTCTCAAGCCCTGCTTCTGTGTCTCACACACCTACCTCCGTCTCAGGCCCTGTCTCTGTGTCCCACACCCCTACCTCCTGTGTCTGTGTCCCACACACCTACCTCCTGTCCCAGGCGCTGCTTCTGTGTCTCACAACCCTACCTCCTGTCTCAGGCCCTGTCACTGTGTCCCACACCCCTACCTCCTGTCTCTGTGTCCCACACCCCTACCTCCTGTCTCTGTCATCCACACCCCTACCTCCTGTCTCAAGCCCTGCTTCTGTGTCTCACACACCTACCTCCGTCTCAGGCCCTGTCTCTGTGCCCCCACACCCCTACCTCCTGTCTCTGTGTCCCACACCCCTACCTCCTGTCTCAGGCCCTGTCTCTGTGTCCCACACCCTTACCTCCTGTCTAAAGCCCTGTCTCTATGTCCCACACCCCTACCTCCTGTCCCAGGCCCTGTCTCTGTGTCCCACACCCCTACCTCCTGTCTCAGGCCCTGTCTCTGTCATCCACACCCCTACCTCCTGTCTCTGTGTTCCACACCCCTACCTCCTGACTCAGGCCCTGTCTCTGTGTCCCACACCCCTACCTCCTGTCTCTGTGTTCCCTACCCCTACCTCCTGTCTCAGGCCCTGTCACTGTGCCCCACACCCCTACCTCCTGTCTCAGGCCCTGTCACTGTGTCCCACACCCCTACTTCCTGTCCCAGGCCCTGTCTCTATGTCCCACACCCCTACCTCCTGTCTCAGGCCCTGTCACTGTGTCCCACACCCCTACCTCCTGTCTCAGACCCTGTCTCTGTGTCCCACACCCCTACCTCCTGTCTCTGTGTCCCACACCCCTACCTCCTGTCTCAGGCCCTGTCACTGTGTCCCACACCCTTACCTCCTGTCTCAGACCCTGTCTCTGTGTCCCACAGCCCTACCTCCTGTCTCTGTGTCACACACCCCTACCTCCTGTCTCAGGCCCTGTCACTGTGTCCCACACCCTTACCTCCTCTCTCAGACCCTGTCTCTGTGTCCCACATCCCTACCTCCTGTCTCTGTGTTCCACACCCCTACCTCCTGTCTCTGTCATCCACACCCCTACCTCCTGTCTCAGGCCCTGCTTCTGTGTCTCACACCCCTACCTCCTGTCTCAGGCCTTGTCACTGTGTCCCACACCCCTACCTCCTGTCTCTGTGTCCCACACCCCTACCTCCTGTCTCTGTCATCCACACCCCTACCTCCTGTCTCAAGCCCTGCTTCTGTGTCTCACACACCTACCTCCGTCTCAGGCCCTGTCTCTGTGCCCCCACACCCCTACCTCCTGTCTCTGTGTCCCACACCCCTACCTCCTGTCCCAGGCCCTCTCTCTGTGTCCCACACACCTACCGCCTGTCTCAGGCCCTGTCTCTGTGTCCCACACCCCTACCTCCTGTCCCAGGCCCTGTCTCTGTGTCCCACACCCCTACCTCCTGTCCCAGGCCCTGTCTCTGTGTCCCACACCCCTACCTCCTGTCTCAGGCCCTGTCACTGTGTCCCACACCCCTACCTCCTGTCTCAGGCCCTGTCTCTGTGTCCCACACCCCTACCTCCTGTCGAAAGCCCTGTCTCTGTGTCCCACACCCCTACCTCCTGTCTCAGGCCCTGCTTCTGTGTCCCACACCCCTACCTCCTGTCCCAGGCCCTGTCTCTGTGTCCCACACCCCTACCTCCTGTCTCAGGCCCTGTCTCTGTCATCCACACCCCTACCTCCTGTCTCAGGCCCTGTCTCTGCACCCACACCCCTACCTCCTGTCTCAGGCCCTGTCTCTGTGTCCCACACCCCTACCTCCTGTCTCTGTGTTCCCTACCCCTACCTCCTGTCTCAGGCCCTGTCACTGTGCCCCACACCCCTACCGCCTGTCTCAGGCCCTGTCACTGTGTCCCACACCCCTACCTCCTGTCTCAGACCCTGTCTCTGTGTCCCACACCCCTACATCCTGTCTCAGGCCCTGTCACTGTGTCCCACACCCCTACCTCCTGTCTCAGACCCTGTCTCTGTGTCCCAAACCCCTACCTCCTGTCTCTGTGTCCCACACCCCTACCTCCTGTCTCAGGCCCTGTCACTGTGTCCCACACCCTTACCTCCTGTCTCAGACCCTGTCTCTGTGTCCCACACCCTTACCTCCTGTCTCAGACCCTGTCACTGTGTCCCACACCCTTACCTCCTGTCTCAGACCCTGTCTCTGTGTCCCACACCCCTACCTCCTGTCTCAGATCCTGCTTCTGTGTCTCACACACCTACCTCCGTCTCAGGCCCTGTCACTGTGTCCCACACCCCTACCTCCTGTGTCTGTGTCCCACACACCTACCTCCTGTCCCAGGCGCTGCTTCTGTGTCTCACAACCCTACCTCCTGTCTCAGGCCCTGTCACTGTGTCCCACACCCCTACCTCCTGTCTCTGTGTCCCACACCCCTACCTCCTGTCCCAGGCCCTCTCTCTGTGTCCCACATCCCTACCTCCTGTCTCAGGCCCTGTCTCTGTGTCCCACACCCCTACCTCCTGTCCCAGGCCCTGTCTCTGTGTCCCACACCCCTACCTCCTGTCCCAGGCCCTGTCTCTGTGTCCCACACCCCTACCTCCTGTCTCAGGCCCTGCTTCTGTGTCCCACACCCCTACCTCCTGTCGAAAGCCCTGTCTCTGTGTCCCACACCCCTACCTCCTGTCTCAGGCCCTGCTTCTGTGTCCCACACCCCTACCTCCTGTCCCAGGCCCTGTCTCTGTGTCCCACACCCCTACCTCCTGTCTCAGGCCCTGTCTCTGTCATCCACACCCCTACCTCCTGTCTCAGGCCCTGTCACTGTGTCCCACACCCCTACCTCCTGTCTCAGGCCCTGTCTCTGTCATCCACACCCCTACCTCCTGTCTCAGGCCCTGTCTCTGTGTCCCACACCCCTACCTCCTGTCTCAGGCCCTGTCTCTGTCATCCACACCCCTACCTCCTGTCTCAGGCCCTGTCTCTGCACCCACACCCCTACCTCCTGTCTCAGGCCCTGTCACTGTGTCCCACACCCCTACCTCCTGTCTCAGGCCCTGTCTCTGTGTCCCACACCCCTACCTCCTGTCTCTGTGTTCCCTACCCCTACCTCCTGTCTCAGGCCCTGTCACTGTGCCCCACACCCCTACCGCCTGTCTCAGGCCCTGTCACTGTGTCCCACACCCCTACCTCCTGTCTCAGACCCTGTCTCTGTGTCCCACACACCTACATCCTGTCTCAGGCCCTGTCACTGTGTCCCACACCCCTACCTCCTGTCTCAGGCCCTGTCTCTGTGTCCCACACCCCTACCTCCTGTCTCTGTGTCCCACACCCCTACCTCCTGTCTCAGGCCCTGTCACTGTGTCCCACACCCTTACCTCCTGTCTCAGACCCTGTCTCTGTGTCCCACATCCCTACCTCCAGTCTCTGTGTCCCACACCCCTACCTCCTGTCTCAAGCCCTGCTTCTGTGTCTCACACACCTACCTCCGTCTCAGGCCCTGTCTCTGTGTCCCACACCCCTACCTCCTGTGTCTGTGTCCCACACACCTACCTCCTGTCCCAGGCGCTGCTTCTGTGTCTCACAACCCTACCTCCTGTCTCAGGCCCTGTCACTGTGTCCCACACCCCTACCTCCTGTCTCTGTGTCCCACACCCCTACCTCCTGTCTCTGTCATCCACACCCCTACCTCCTGTCTCAAGCCCTGCTTCTGTGTCTCACACACCTACCTCCGTCTCAGGCCCTGTCTCTGTGCCCCCACACCCCTACCTCCTGTCTCTGTGTCCCACACCCCTACCTCCTGTCTCAGGCCCTGTCTCTGTGTCCCACACCCTTACCTCCTGTCTAAAGCCCTGTCTCTATGTCCCACACCCCTACCTCCTGTCCCAGGCCCTGTCTCTGTGTCCCACACCCCTACCTCCTGTCTCAGGCCCTGTCTCTGTCATCCACACCCCTACCTCCTGTCTCTGTGTTCCACACCCCTACCTCCTGTCTCAGGCCCTGACACTGTGCCCCACACCCCTACCTCCTGTCTCAGGCCCTGTCACTGTGTCCCACACCCCTACCTCCTGTCCCAGGCCCTGTCTCTGTGTCCCACACCCCTACCTCCTGTCTCAGACCCTGTCTCTGTGTCCCACACCCCTACCTCCTGTCTCTGTGTCCCACACCCCTACCTCCTGTCCCAGGTCCTGCTTCTGTGTCTCACACCCCTACCTCCTGTCTCAGGTCCTGTCACTGTGTCCCACACCCCTACCTCCTGTCTCTGTGTCCCACACCCCTACCTCCTGTCTCTGTGCCCCACACCCCTACCTCCTGTCTCAGGCCCTGTCACTGTGTCCCACACCCTTACCTCCTGTCTCAGACCCTGTCTCTGTGTCCCACATCCCTACCTCCTGTCTCTGTGTCCCACACCCCTACCTCCTGTCTCTGTCATCCACACCCCTACCTCCTGTCCCAGGCCCTGCTTCTGTGTCTCACACCCCTACCTCCTGTCTCAGGCCCTGTCACTGTGTCCCACACCCCCACCTCCTGTCTCTGTGTCCCACACCCCTACCTCCTGTCTCTGTCATCCACACCCCTACCTCCTGTCTCAAGCCCTGCTTCTGTGTCTCACACACCTACCTCCGTCTCAGGCCCTGTCTCTGTGCCCCCACACCCCTACCTCCTGTCTCTGTGTCCCACACCCCTACCTCCTGTCCCAGGTCCTCTCTCTGTGTCCCACACCCCTACCTCCTGTCTCAGGCCCTGTCTCTGTGTCCCACACCCCTACCTCCTGTCCCAGGCCCTGTCTCTGTGTCACACACCCCTACCTCCTGTCCCAGGCCCTGTCTCTGTGTCCCACACCCCTACCTCCTGTTTCAGGCCCTGCTTCTGCGTCCCACACCCCTACCTCCTGTCTAAAGCCCTGTCTCTGTGTCCCACACCCCTACCTCCTGTCTCAGGCCCTGCTTCTGTGTACCACACCCCTACCTCCTGTCCCAGGCCCTGTCTCTGTGTCCCACACCCCTACCTCCTGTCTCAGGCCCTGTCTCTGTCATCCACACCCCTACCTCCTGTCTCAGGCCCTGTCTCTGCACCCACACCCCTACCTCCTGTCTCAGGCCCTGTCTCTGTGTCCCACACCCCTACCTCCTGTCTCTGTGTTCCCTACCCCTACCTCCTGTCTCAGGCCCTGTCACTGTGCCCCACACCCCTACCGCCTGTCTCAGGCCCTGTCACTGTGTCCCACACCCCTACTTCCTGTCCCAGGCCCTGTCTCTATGTCCCACACCCCTACCTCCTGTCTCAGGCCCTGTCACTGTGTCCCACACTCCTACCTCCTGTCTCAGACCCTGTCTCTGTGTCCCACACCCCTACATCCTGTCTCAGGCCCTGTCACTGTGTCCCACACCCCTACCTCCTGTCTCAGACCCTGTCTCTGTGTCCCACACCCCTACCTCCTGTCTCTGTGTCCCACACCCCTACCTCCTGTCTCAGGCCCTGTCACTGTGTCCCACACCCTTACCTCCTGTCTCAGACCCTGTCACTGTGTCCCACATCCCTACCTCCAGTCTCTGTGTTCCACACCCCTACCTCCTGTCTCTGTCATCCACACCCCTACCTCCTGTCTCAAGCCCTGCTTCTGTGTCCCACACCCCTACCTCCTGTCTCAGGCCCTGTCACTGTGTCCCACACCCCTACCTCCTGTCTCTGTGTCCCACACCCCTACCTCCTGTCTCTGTCATCCACACCCCTACCTCCTGTCTCAAGCCCTGCTTCTGTGTCTCACACACCTACCTCCGTCTCAGGCCCTGTCTCTGTGCCCCCACACCCCTACCTCCTGTCTCTGTGTCCCACACCCCTACCTCCTGTCCCAGGCCCTGTCTCTGTGTCCCACACCCTTACCTCCTGTCTAAAGCCCTGTCTCTATGTCCCACACCCCTACCTCCTTTCTCAGGCCCTGCTTCTTTGTCCCACACCCCTACCTCCTGTCCCAGGCCCTGTCTCTGTGTCCCACACCCCTACCTCCAGTCTCAGGCCCTGTCTCTGTCATCCACACCCCTACCTCCTGTCTCTGTGTTCCACACCCCTACCTCCTGTCTCAGGCCCTGACACTGTGCCCCACACCCCTACCTCCTGTCTCAGGCCCTGTCACTGTGTCCCACACCCCTACCTCCTGTCCCGGGCCCTGTCTCTGTGTCCCACACCCCTACCTCCTGTCTCAGACCCTGTCTCTGTGTCCCACACCCCTACCTCCTGTCTCTGTGTCCCACACCCCTACCTCCTGTCCGAGGTCCTGCTTCTGTGTCCCACACCCCTACCTCCTGTCTCTGTGTCCCACACCCCTACCTCCTGTCTCTGTGATCCACACCCCTACCTCCTGTCTCAAGCCCTGCTTCTGTGTCTCACACCCCTACCTCCGTCTCAGGCCCTGCTTCTGTGTCCCACACCCCTACCTCCTGTCTCAGGCCCTGTCTCTGTGTCCCACACCCCTACCTCTTGTCTCAGGCCCTGTCTCTGTGCCCCCACACCCCTACCTCCTGTCTCAGGCCCTGTCTCTGTGTCCCACACCCCTACCTCCTGTCTCAGGCCCTGTCTCTGTGTCCCACACCCCTACCTCCTGTCGCAGGCCCTGTCTCAGTGTCCCACACCCCTACCTCCTGTCTCTGTCATCCACACCCCTACATCCTGTCTCAGGCCCTGTCTCTGTCATCCACACCCCTACCTCCTGTCTCAGGCCCTGTCTCTGCACCCACACCCCTACCTCCTGTCTCAGGCCCTGTCTCTGTGTCCCACACCCCTACCTCCTGTCTCTGTGTTCCCTACCCCTACCTCCTGTCTCAGGCCCTGTCACTGTGCCCCACACCCCTACCTCCTGTCTCAGGCCCTGTCACTGTGTCCCACACCCCTACTTCCTGTCCCAGGCCCAGTCTCTATGTCCCACACCCCTACCTCCTGTCTCAGGCCCTGTCACTGTGTCCCACACCCCTACCTCCTGTCTCAGACCCTGTCTCTGTGTCCCACACCCCTACATCCTGTCTCAGGCCCTGTCACTGTGTCCCACACCCCTACCTCCTGTCTCAGACCCTGCCTCTGTGTCCCACACCCCTACCTCCTGTCTCTGTGTCCCACACCCCTACCTCCTGTCTCAGGCCCTGTCACTGTGTCCCACACCCGTACCTCCTGTCTCAGACCCTGTCTCTGTGTCCCACATCCCTACCTCCTGTCCCAGGCCCTGTCTCTGTGTCCCACACCCCTACCTCCTGTCTCAGGCCCTGCTTCTGTGTCCCACACCCCTACCTCCTGTCTCAGACCCTGTCTCTGTGTCCCACACCCCTACATCCTGTCTTAGGCCCTGTCACTGTGTCCCACACCCCTACCTCCTGTCTCAGACCCTGTCTCTGTGTCCCACACCCCTACCTCCTGTCTCTGTGTCCCACACCCCTACCTCCTGTCTCAGGCCCTGTCACTGTGTCCCACACCCTTACCTCCTGTCTCAGACCCTGTCTCTGTGTCCCACATCCCTACCTCCTGTCTCTGTGTTCCACACCCCTACCTCCTGTCCCAGGCCCTGCTTCTGTGTCTCACACCCCTACCTCCTGTCCCAGGCCCTGTCTCTGTGTCCTACACCCCTACCTCCTGTCTCAGGCCCTGTCTCTGTCATCCACACCCCTACCTCCTGTCTCAGGCCCTGTCTCTGCACCCACACCCCTACCTCCTGTCTCAGGCCCTGTCTCTGTGTCCCACACCCCTACCTCCTGTCTCTGTGTTCCCTACCCCTACCTCCTGCCTCAGGCCCTGTCACTGTGCCCCACACCCCTACCTACTGTCTCAGGCCCTGTCACTGTGACCCACACCCCTACTTCCTGTCCCAGGCCCTGTCTCTATGTCCCACACCCCTACCTCCTGTCTCAGGCCCTGTCACTGTGTCCCACACCCCTACCTCCTGTCTCAGACCCTGTCTCTGTGTCCCACACCCCTACATCCTGTCTCAGGCCCTGTCACTGTGTCCCACACCCCTACCTCCTGTCTCAGACCCTGTCTCTGTGTCCCACACCCGTACCTCCTGTCTCTGTGTCCCACACCCCTACCTCCTGTCTCAGGCCCTGTCACTGTGTCCCACACCCTTACCTCCTCTCTCAGACCCTGTCTCTGTGTCGCACATCCCTACCTCCTGTCTCTGTGTTCCACACCCCTACCTCCTGTCTCTGTCATCCACACCCCTACCTCCTGTCTCAGGCCCTGCTTCTGTGTCTCACACCCCTACCTCCTGTCTCAGGCCTTGTCACTGTGTCCCACACCCCTACCTCCTGTCTCTGTGTCCCACACCCCTACCTCCTGTCTCTGTCATCCACACCCCTACCTCCTGTCTCAAGCCCTGCTTCTGTGTCTCACACACCTACCTCCGTCTCAGGCCCTGTCTCTGTGCCCCCACACCCCTACCTCCTGTCTCTGTGTCCCACACCCCTACCTCCTGTCCCAGGCCCTCTCTCTGTGTCCCACACCCCTACCTCCTGTCTCAGGCCCTGTCTGTGTCCCACACCCCTACCTCCTGTCCCAGGCCCTGTCTCTGTGTCCCACACCCCTACCTCCTGTCCCAGGCCCTGTCTCTGTGTCCCACACCCCTACCTCCTGTCTCAGGCCCTGTCACTGTGTCCCACACCCCTACCTCCTGTCTCAGGCCCTGTCTCTGTGTCCCACACCCCTACCTCCTGTCGAAAGCCCTGTCTCTGTGTCCCACACCCCTACCTCCTGCCTCAGGCCCTGCTTCTGTGTCCCACAGCCCTACCTCCTGTCCCAGACCCTGTCTCTGTGTCCCACACCCCTACCTCCTGTCTCAGGCCCTGTCTCTGTCATCCACACCCCTACCTCCTGTCTCAGGCCCTGTCTCTGCACCCACACCCCTCCGTCCTGTCTCAGGCCCTGTCTCTGTGTCCCACACCCCTACCTCCTGTCTCTGTGTTCCCTACCCCTACCTCCTGTCTCAGGCCCTGTCACTGTGCCCCACACCCCTACCGCCTGTCTCAGGCCCTGTCACTGTGTCCCACACCCCTACCTCCTGTCTCAGACCCTGTCTCTGTGTCCCACACCCCTACATCCTGTCTCAGGCCCTGTCACTGTGTCCCACACCCCTACCTCCTGTCTCAGACCCTGTCTCTGTGTCCCACACCCCTACCTCCTGTCTCTGTGTCCCACACCCCTACCTCCTGTCTCAGGCCCTGTCACTGTGTCCCACACCCTTAGCCTCCTGTCTCAGACCCTGTCTCTGTGTCCCACACCCCTACCTCCTGTCCCAGACCCTGCTTCTGTGTCTCACACACCTACCTCCGTCTCAGGCCCTGTCACTGTGTCCCACACCCCTACCTCCTGTCTCTGTGTCCCACACCCCTACATCCTGTCTCAGGCCCTGTCACTGTGTCCCACACCCCTACCTCCTGTCTCAGACCCTGTCTCTGTGTCCCACACCCCTACCTCCAGTCTCTGTGTCCCACACCCCTACCTCCTGTCTCAGACCCTGCTTCTGTGTCTCACACACCTACCTCCGTCTCAGGCCCTGTCACTGTGTCCCACACCCCTACCTCCTGTGTCTGTGTCCCACACACCTACCTCCTGTCCCAGGCGCTGCTTCTGTGTCTCACAACCCTACCTCCTGTCTCAGGCCCTGTCACTGTGTCCCACACCCCTACCTCCTGTCTCTGTGTCCCACACCCCTACCTCCTGTCCCAGGCCCTCTCTCTGTGTCCCACACCCCTACCTCCTGTCTCAGGCCCTGTCTCTGTGTCCCACACCCCTACCTCCTGTCCCAGGCCCTGTCTCTGTGTCCCACACCCCTACCTCCTGTCCCAGGCCCTGTCTCTGTGTCCCACACCCCTACCTCCTGTCTCAGGCCCTGCTTCTGTGTCCCACACCCCTACCTCCTGTCGAAAGCCCTGTCTCTGTGTCCCACACCCCTACCTCCTGTCTCAGGCCCTGCTTCTGTGTCCCACACCCCTACCTCCTGTCCCAGGCCCTGTCTCTGTGTCCCACACCCCTACCTCCTGTCTCAGGCCCTTTCTCTGTCATCCACACCCCTACCTCCTGTCTCAGGCCCTGTCACTGTGTCCCACACCCCTACCTCCTGTCTCAGTCCCTGTCTCTGTCATCCACACCCCTACCTCCTGTCTCAGGCCCTGTCTCTGTGTCCCACACCCCTACCTCCTGTTCAGGCCCTGTCTCTGTCATCCACACCCCTACCTCCTGTCTCAGGCCCTGTCTCTGCACCCACACCCCTACCTCCTGTCTCAGGCCCTGTCACTGTGTACCACACCCCTACCTCCTGTCTCAGGCCCTGTCTCTGTGTCCCACACCCCTACCTCCTGTCTCTGTGTTCCCTACCCCTACCTCCTGTCTCAGGCCCTGTCACTGTGCCCCACACCCCTACCGCCTGTCTCAGGCCCTGTCACTGTGTCCCACACCCCTACCTCCTGTCTCAGACCCTGTCTCTGTGTCCCACACCCCTACATCCTGTCTCAGGCCCTGTCACTGTGTCCCACACCCCTACCTCCTGTCTCAGGCCCTGTCTCTGTGTCCCACACCCCTACCTCCTGTCTCTGTGTCCCACACCCCTACCTCCTGTCTCAGGCCCTGTCACTGTGTCCCACACCCTTACCTCCTGTCTCAGACCCTGTCTCTGTGTCCCACATCCCTACCTCCAGTCTCTGTGTCCCACACCCCTACCTCCTGTCTCAAGCCCTGCTTCTGTGTCTCACACACCTACCTCCGTCTCAGGCCCTGTCTCTGTGTCCCACACCCCTACCTCCTGTGTCTGTGTCCCACACACCTACCTCCTGTCCCAGGCGCTGCTTCTGTGTCTCACAACCCTACCTCCTGTCTCAGGCCCTGTCACTGTGTCCCACACCCCTACCTCCTGTCTCTGTGTCCCACACCCCTACCTCCTGTCTCTGTCATCCACACCCCTACCTCCTGTCTCAAGCCCTGCTTCTGTGTCTCACACACCTACCTCCGTCTCAGGCCCTGTCTCTGTGCCCCCACACCCCTACCTCCTGTCTCTGTGTCCCACACCCCTACCTCCTGTCTCAGGCCCTGTCTCTGTGTCCCACACCCTTACCTCCTGTCTAAAGCCGTGTCTCTATGTCCCACACCCCTACCTCCTGTCCCAGGCCCTGCCTCTGTGTCCCACACCCCTACCTCCTGTCTCAGGCCCTGTCTCTGTCATCCACACCCCTACCTCCTGTCTCTGTGTTCCACACCCCTACCTCCTGTCTCAGGCCCTGACACTGTGCCCCACACCCCTACCTCCTGTCTCAGGCCCTGTCACTGTGTCCCACACCCCTACCTCCTGTCCCAGGCCCTGTCTCTGTGTCCCACACCCCTACCTCCTGTCTCAGACCCTGTCTCTGTGTCCCACACCCCTACCTCCTGTCTCTGTGTCCCACACCCCTACCTCCTGTCCCAGGTCCTGCTTCTGTGTCTCACACCCCTACCTCCTGTCAGGTCCTGTCACTGTGTCCCACACCCCTACCTCCTGTCTCTGTGTCCCACACCCCTACCTCCTGTCTCTGTGTCCCACACCCCTACCTCCTGTCTCAGGCCCTGTCACTGTGTCCCACACCCTTACCTCCTGTCTCAGACCCTGTCTCTGTGTCCCACATCCCTACCTCCTGTCTCTGTGTCCCACACCCCTACCTCCTGTCTCTGTCATCCACACCCCTACCTCCTGTCCCAGGCCCTGCTTCTGTGTCTCACACCCCTACCTCCTGTCTCAGGCCCTGTCACTGTGTCCCACACCCCTACCTCCTGTCTCTGTGTCCCACACCCCTACCTCCTGTCTCTGTCATCCACACCCCTACCTCCTGTCTCAAGCCCTGCTTCTGTGTCTCACACACCTACCTCCGTCTCAGGCCCTGTCTCTGTGCCCCCACACCCCTACCTCCTGTCTCTGTGTCCCACACCCCTACCTCCTGTCCCAGGTCCTCTCTCTGTGTCCCACACCCCTACCTCCTGTCTCAGGCCCTGTCTCTGTGTCCCACACCCCTACCTCCTGTCCCAGGCCCTGTCTCTGTGTCCCACACCCCTACCTCCTGTCCCAGGCCCTGTCTCTGTGTCCCACACCCCTACCTCCTGTCTCAGGCCCTGCTTCTGTGTCCCACACCCCTACCTCCTGTCTAAAGCCCTGTCTCTGTGTCCCACACCCCTACCTCCTGTCTCAGGCCCTGCTTCTGTGTACCACACCCCTACCTCCTGTCCCAGGCCCTGTTTCTGTGTCCCACACCCCTACCTCCTGTCTCAGGCCCTGTCTCTGTCATCCACACCCCTACCTCCTGTCTCAGGCCCTGTCTCTGCACCCACACCCCTACCTCCTGTCTCAGGCCCTGTCTCTGTGTCCCACACCCCTACCTCCTGTCTCTGTGTTCCCTACCCCTACCTCCTGTCTCAGGCCCTGTCACTGTGCCCCACACCCCTACCGCCTGTCTCAGGCCCTGTCACTGTGTCCCACACCCCTACTTCCTGTCCCAGGCCCTGTCTCTATGTCCCACACCCCTACCTCCTGTCTCAGGCCCTGTCACTGTGTCCCACACTCCTACCTCCTGTCTCAGACCCTGTCTCTGTGTCCCACACCCCTACATCCTGTCTCAGGCCCTGTCACTGTGTCCCACACCCCTACCTCCTGTCTCAGACCCTGTCTCTGTGTCCCACACCCCTACCTCCTGTCTCTGTGTCCCACACCCCTACCTCCTGTCTCAGGCCCTGTCACTGTGTCCCACACCCTTACCTCCTGTCTCAGACCCTGTCACTGTGTCCCACATCCCTACCTCCAGTCTCTGTGTTCCACACCCCTACCTCCTGTCTCTGTCATCCACACCCCTACCTCCTGTCTCAAGCCCTGCTTCTGTGTCCCACACCCCTACCTCCTGTCTCAGGCCCTGCCTCTGTGTCCCACACCCCTACCTCCTGTCTCTGTGTCCCACACCCCTACCTCCTGTCTCAGGCCCTGTCACTGTGTCCCACACCCGTACCTCCTGTCTCAGACCCTGTCTCTGTGTCCCACATCCCTACCTCCTGTCCCAGGCCCTGTCTCTGTGTCCCACACCCCTACCTCCTGTCTCAGGCCCTGCTTCTGTGTCCCACACCCCTACCTCCTGTCTCAGACCCTGTCTCTGTGTCCCACACCCCTACATCCTGTCTTAGGCCCTGTCACTGTGTCCCACACCCCTACCTCCTGTCTCAGACCCTGTCTCTGTGTCCCACACCCCTACCTCCTGTCTCTGTGTCCCACACCCCTACCTCCTGTCTCAGGCCCTGTCACTGTGTCCCACACCCTTACCTCCTGTCTCAGACCCTGTCTCTGTGTCCCACATCCCTACCTCCTGTCTCTGTGTTCCACACCCCTACCTCCTGTCCCAGGCCCTGCTTCTGTGTCTCACACCCCTACCTCCTGTCCCAGGCCCTGTCTCTGTGTCCTACACCCCTACCTCCTGTCTCAGGCCCTGTCTCTGTCATCCACACCCCTACCTCCTGTCTCAGGCCCTGTCTCTGCACCCACACCCCTACCTCCTGTCTCAGGCCCTGTCTCTGTGTCCCACACCCCTACCTCCTGTCTCTGTGTTCCCTACCCCTACCTCCTGCCTCAGGCCCTGTCACTGTGCCCCACACCCCTACCTCCTGTCTCAGGCCCTGTCACTGTGACCCACACCCCTACTTCCTGTCCCAGGCCCTGTCTCTATGTCCCACACCCCTACCTCCTGTCTCAGGCCCTGTCACTGTGTCCCACACCCCTACCTCCTGTCTCAGACA
Organism: Scyliorhinus torazame; assembly: GCF_047496885.1. NCBI lineage: Eukaryota > Metazoa > Chordata > Chondrichthyes > Carcharhiniformes > Scyliorhinidae > Scyliorhinus > Scyliorhinus torazame. Next base: position 352,459,602 of record NC_092709.1, on the reverse strand, counting down.
CTGTCTCTGTGTCCCACACCCCTACATCCTGTCTCAGGCCCTGTCACTGTGTCCCACACCCCTACCTCCTGTCTCAGACCCTGTCTCTGTGTCCCACACCCGTACCTCCTGTCTCTGTGTCCCACACCCCTACCTCCTGTCTCAGGCCCTGTCACTGTGTCCCACACCCTTACCTCCTCTCTCAGACCCTGTCTCTGTGTCGCACATCCCTACCTCCTGTCTCTGTGTTCCACACCCCTACCTCCTGTCTCTGTCATCCACACCCCTACCTCCTGTCTCAGGCCCTGCTTCTGTGTCTCACACCCCTACCTCCTGTCTCAGGCCTTGTCACTGTGTCCCACACCCCTACCTCCTGTCTCTGTGTCCCACACCCCTACCTCCTGTCTCTGTCATCCACACCCCTACCTCCTGTCTCAAGCCCTGCTTCTGTGTCTCACACACCTACCTCCGTCTCAGGCCCTGTCTCTGTGCCCCCACACCCCTACCTCCTGTCTCTGTGTCCCACACCCCTACCTCCTGTCCCAGGCCCTCTCTCTGTGTCCCACACCCCTACCTCCTGTCTCAGGCCCTGTCTGTGTCCCACACCCCTACCTCCTGTCCCAGGCCCTGTCTCTGTGTCCCACACCCCTACCTCCTGTCCCAGGCCCTGTCTCTGTGTCCCACACCCCTACCTCCTGTCTCAGGCCCTGTCACTGTGTCCCACACCCCTACCTCCTGTCTCAGGCCCTGTCTCTGTGTCCCACACCCCTACCTCCTGTCGAAAGCCCTGTCTCTGTGTCCCACACCCCTACCTCCTGCCTCAGGCCCTGCTTCTGTGTCCCACACCCCTACCTCCTGTCCCAGACCCTGTCTCTGTGTCCCACACCCCTACCTCCTGTCTCAGGCCCTGTCTCTGTCATCCACACCCCTACCTCCTGTCTCAGGCCCTGTCTCTGCACCCACACCCCTACGTCCTGTCTCAGGCCCTGTCTCTGTGTCCCACACCCCTACCTCCTGTCTCTGTGTTCCCTACCCCTACCTCCTGTCTCAGGCCCTGTCACTGTGCCCCACACCCCTACCGCCTGTCTCAGGCCCTGTCACTGTGTCCCACACCCCTACCTCCTGTCTCAGACCCTGTCTCTGTGTCCCACACCCCTACATCCTGTCTCAGGCCCTGTCACTGTGTCCCACACCCCTACCTCCTGTCTCAGACCCTGTCTCTGTGTCCCACACCCCTACCTCCTGTCTCTGTGTCCCACACCCCTACCTCCTGTCTCAGGCCCTGTCACTGTGTCCCACACCCTTAGCCTCCTGTCTCAGACCCTGTCTCTGTGTCCCACACCCCTACCTCCTGTCCCAGACCCTGCTTCTGTGTCTCACACACCTACCTCCGTCTCAGGCCCTGTCACTGTGTCCCACACCCCTACCTCCTGTCTCTGTGTCCCACACCCCTACATCCTGTCTCAGGCCCTGTCACTGTGTCCCACACCCCTACCTCCTGTCTCAGACCCTGTCTCTGTGTCCCACACCCCTACCTCCAGTCTCTGTGTCCCACACCCCTACCTCCTGTCTCAGACCCTGCTTCTGTGTCTCACACACCTACCTCCGTCTCAGGCCCTGTCACTGTGTCCCACACCCCTACCTCCTGTGTCTGTGTCCCACACACCTACCTCCTGTCCCAGGCGCTGCTTCTGTGTCTCACAACCCTACCTCCTGTCTCAGGCCCTGTCACTGTGTCCCACACCCCTACCTCCTGTCTCTGTGTCCCACACCCCTACCTCCTGTCCCAGGCCCTCTCTCTGTGTCCCACACCCCTACCTCCTGTCTCAGGCCCTGTCTCTGTGTCCCACACCCCTACCTCCTGTCCCAGGCCCTGTCTCTGTGTCCCACACCCCTACCTCCTGTCCCAGGCCCTGTCTCTGTGTCCCACACCCCTACCTCCTGTCTCAGGCCCTGCTTCTGTGTCCCACACCCCTACCTCCTGTCGAAAGCCCTGTCTCTGTGTCCCACACCCCTACCTCCTGTCTCAGGCCCTGCTTCTGTGTCCCACACCCCTACCTCCTGTCCCAGGCCCTGTCTCTGTGTCCCACACCCCTACCTCCTGTCTCAGGCCCTTTCTCTGTCATCCACACCCCTACCTCCTGTCTCAGGCCCTGTCACTGTGTCCCACACCCCTACCTCCTGTCTCAGTCCCTGTCTCTGTCATCCACACCCCTACCTCCTGTCTCAGGCCCTGTCTCTGTGTCCCACACCCCTACCTCCTGTTCAGGCCCTGTCTCTGTCATCCACACCCCTACCTCCTGTCTCAGGCCCTGTCTCTGCACCCACACCCCTACCTCCTGTCTCAGGCCCTGTCACTGTGTACCACACCCCTACCTCCTGTCTCAGGCCCTGTCTCTGTGTCCCACACCCCTACCTCCTGTCTCTGTGTTCCCTACCCCTACCTCCTGTCTCAGGCCCTGTCACTGTGCCCCACACCCCTACCGCCTGTCTCAGGCCCTGTCACTGTGTCCCACACCCCTACCTCCTGTCTCAGACCCTGTCTCTGTGTCCCACACCCCTACATCCTGTCTCAGGCCCTGTCACTGTGTCCCACACCCCTACCTCCTGTCTCAGGCCCTGTCTCTGTGTCCCACACCCCTACCTCCTGTCTCTGTGTCCCACACCCCTACCTCCTGTCTCAGGCCCTGTCACTGTGTCCCACACCCTTACCTCCTGTCTCAGACCCTGTCTCTGTGTCCCACATCCCTACCTCCAGTCTCTGTGTCCCACACCCCTACCTCCTGTCTCAAGCCCTGCTTCTGTGTCTCACACACCTACCTCCGTCTCAGGCCCTGTCTCTGTGTCCCACACCCCTACCTCCTGTGTCTGTGTCCCACACACCTACCTCCTGTCCCAGGCGCTGCTTCTGTGTCTCACAACCCTACCTCCTGTCTCAGGCCCTGTCACTGTGTCCCACACCCCTACCTCCTGTCTCTGTGTCCCACACCCCTACCTCCTGTCTCTGTCATCCACACCCCTACCTCCTGTCTCAAGCCCTGCTTCTGTGTCTCACACACCTACCTCCGTCTCAGGCCCTGTCTCTGTGCCCCCACACCCCTACCTCCTGTCTCTGTGTCCCACACCCCTACCTCCTGTCTCAGGCCCTGTCTCTGTGTCCCACACCCTTACCTCCTGTCTAAAGCCGTGTCTCTATGTCCCACACCCCTACCTCCTGTCCCAGGCCCTGCCTCTGTGTCCCACACCCCTACCTCCTGTCTCAGGCCCTGTCTCTGTCATCCACACCCCTACCTCCTGTCTCTGTGTTCCACACCCCTACCTCCTGTCTCAGGCCCTGACACTGTGCCCCACACCCCTACCTCCTGTCTCAGGCCCTGTCACTGTGTCCCACACCCCTACCTCCTGTCCCAGGCCCTGTCTCTGTGTCCCACACCCCTACCTCCTGTCTCAGACCCTGTCTCTGTGTCCCACACCCCTACCTCCTGTCTCTGTGTCCCACACCCCTACCTCCTGTCCCAGGTCCTGCTTCTGTGTCTCACACCCCTACCTCCTGTCAGGTCCTGTCACTGTGTCCCACACCCCTACCTCCTGTCTCTGTGTCCCACACCCCTACCTCCTGTCTCTGTGTCCCACACCCCTACCTCCTGTCTCAGGCCCTGTCACTGTGTCCCACACCCTTACCTCCTGTCTCAGACCCTGTCTCTGTGTCCCACATCCCTACCTCCTGTCTCTGTGTCCCACACCCCTACCTCCTGTCTCTGTCATCCACACCCCTACCTCCTGTCCCAGGCCCTGCTTCTGTGTCTCACACCCCTACCTCCTGTCTCAGGCCCTGTCACTGTGTCCCACACCCCTACCTCCTGTCTCTGTGTCCCACACCCCTACCTCCTGTCTCTGTCATCCACACCCCTACCTCCTGTCTCAAGCCCTGCTTCTGTGTCTCACACACCTACCTCCGTCTCAGGCCCTGTCTCTGTGCCCCCACACCCCTACCTCCTGTCTCTGTGTCCCACACCCCTACCTCCTGTCCCAGGTCCTCTCTCTGTGTCCCACACCCCTACCTCCTGTCTCAGGCCCTGTCTCTGTGTCCCACACCCCTACCTCCTGTCCCAGGCCCTGTCTCTGTGTCCCACACCCCTACCTCCTGTCCCAGGCCCTGTCTCTGTGTCCCACACCCCTACCTCCTGTCTCAGGCCCTGCTTCTGTGTCCCACACCCCTACCTCCTGTCTAAAGCCCTGTCTCTGTGTCCCACACCCCTACCTCCTGTCTCAGGCCCTGCTTCTGTGTACCACACCCCTACCTCCTGTCCCAGGCCCTGTTTCTGTGTCCCACACCCCTACCTCCTGTCTCAGGCCCTGTCTCTGTCATCCACACCCCTACCTCCTGTCTCAGGCCCTGTCTCTGCACCCACACCCCTACCTCCTGTCTCAGGCCCTGTCTCTGTGTCCCACACCCCTACCTCCTGTCTCTGTGTTCCCTACCCCTACCTCCTGTCTCAGGCCCTGTCACTGTGCCCCACACCCCTACCGCCTGTCTCAGGCCCTGTCACTGTGTCCCACACCCCTACTTCCTGTCCCAGGCCCTGTCTCTATGTCCCACACCCCTACCTCCTGTCTCAGGCCCTGTCACTGTGTCCCACACTCCTACCTCCTGTCTCAGACCCTGTCTCTGTGTCCCACACCCCTACATCCTGTCTCAGGCCCTGTCACTGTGTCCCACACCCCTACCTCCTGTCTCAGACCCTGTCTCTGTGTCCCACACCCCTACCTCCTGTCTCTGTGTCCCACACCCCTACCTCCTGTCTCAGGCCCTGTCACTGTGTCCCACACCCTTACCTCCTGTCTCAGACCCTGTCACTGTGTCCCACATCCCTACCTCCAGTCTCTGTGTTCCACACCCCTACCTCCTGTCTCTGTCATCCACACCCCTACCTCCTGTCTCAAGCCCTGCTTCTGTGTCCCACACCCCTACCTCCTGTCTCAGGCCCTGTCACTGTGTCCCACACCCCTACCTCCTGTCTCTGTGTCCCACACCCCTACCTCCTGTCTCTGTCATCCACACCCCTACCTCCTGTCTCAAGCCCTGCTTCTGTGTCTCACACACCTACCTCCGTCTCAGGCCCTGTCTCTGTGCCCCCACACCCCTACCTCCTGTCTCTGTGTCCCACACCCCTACCTCCTGTCCCAGGCCCTGTCTCTGTGTCCCACACCCTTACCTCCTGTCTAAAGCCCTGTCTCTATGTCCCACACCCCTACCTCCTTTCTCAGGCCCTGCTTCTTTGTCCCACACCCCTACCTCCTGTCCCAGGCCCTGTCTCTGTGTCCCACACCCCTACCTCCAGTCTCAGGCCCTGTCTCTGTCATCCACACCCCTACCTCCTGTCTCTGTGTTCCACACCCCTACCTCCTGTCTCAGGCCCTGACACTGTGCCCCACACCCCTCCCTCCTGTCTCAGGCCCTGTCACTGTGTCCCACACCCCTACCTCCTGTCCCGGGCCCTGTCTCTGTGTCCCACACCCCTACCTCCTGTCTCAGACCCTGTCTCTGTGTCCCACACCCCTACCTCCTGTCTCTGTGTCCCACACCCCTACCTCCTGTCCCAGGTCCTGCTTCTGTGTCTCACACCCCTACCTCCTGTCTCAGGTCCTGTCACTGTGTCCCACACCCCTACCTCCTGTCTCTGTGTCCCACACCCCGACCTCCTGTCTCTGTGATCCACACCCCTACCTCCTGTCTCAAGCCCTGCTTCTGTGTCTCACACCCCTACCTCCGTCTCAGGCCCTGCTTCTGTGTCCCACACCCCTACCTCCTGTCTCAGGCCCTGTCTCTGTGTCCCACACCCCTACCTCTTGTCTCAGGCCCTGTCTCTGTGCCCCCACACCCCTACCTCCTGTCTCAGGCCCTGTCTCTGTGTCCCACACCCCTACGTCCTGTCTCAGGCCCTGTCTCTGTGTCCCACACCCCTACCTCCTGTCGCAGGCCCTGTCTCAGTGTCCCACACCCCTACCTCCTGTCTCTGTCATCCACACCCCTACCTCCTGTTTCAGGCCCTGTCTCTGTCATCCACACCCCTACCTCCTGTCTCAGGCCCTGTCTCTGTGTCCCACACCCCTACCTCCTGTCTCTGTGTTCCCTACCCCTACCTCCTGTCTCAGGCCCTGTCACTGTGCCCCACACCCCTACCTCCTGTCTCAGGCCCTGTCACTGTGTCCCACACCCCTACTTCCTGTCCCAGGCCCAGTCTCTATGTCCCACACCCCTACCTCCTGTCTCAGGCCCTGTCACTGTGTCCCACACCCCTACCTCCTGTCTCAGACCCTGTCTCTGTGTCCCACACCCCTACATCCTGTCTCAGGCCCTGTCACTGTGTCCCACACCCCTACCTCCTGTCTCAGACTCTGTCTCTGTGTCCCACACCCCTACCTCCTGTCTCTGTGTCCCACACCCCTACCTCCTGTCTCAGGCCCTGTCACTGTGTCCCACACCCGTACCTCCTGTCTCAGACCCTGTCTCTGTGTCCCACATCCCTACCTCCTGTCTCTGTGTTCCACACCCCTACCTCCTGTCTCTGTCATCCACACCCCTACCTCCTGTCCCAGGCCCTGCTTCTGTGTCTCACACCCCTACCTCCTGTCTCAGGCCCTGTCACTGTGTCCCACACCCCTACCTCCTGTCTCTGTGTCCCACACCCCTACCTCCTGTCTCTGTCATCCACACCCCTACCTCCTGTCTCAAGCCCTGCTTCTGTGTCTCACACACCTACCTCCGTCTCAGGCCCTGTCTCTGTGCCCCCACACCCCTACCTCCTGTCTCTGTGTCCCACACCCCTACCTCCTGTCCCAGGCCCTCTCTCTGTGTCCCACACCCTTACCTCCTGTCTCAGGCCCTGTCTCTGTGTCCCACACCCCTACCTCCTGTCCCAGGCCCTGTCTCTGTGTCCCACACCCCTACCTCCTGTCCCAGGCCCTGTCTCTGTGTCCCACACCCCTACCTCCTGTCTCAGGCCCTGCTTCTGTGTCCCACACCCCTACCTCCTGTCTCAGGCCCTGCTTCTGTGTCCTACACCCCTACCTCCTGTCTAAAGCCCTGTCTCTGTGTCCCACACCCCTACCTCCTGTCTCAGGCCCTGCTTCTGTGTCCCACACCCCTACCTCCTGTCCCAGGCCCTGTCTCTGTGTCCCACACCCCTACCTCCTGTCTCAGGCCCTGTCTCTGTCATCCACACCCCTACCTCCTGTCTCAGGCCCTGTCTATGCACCCACACCCCTACCTCCTGTCTCAGGCCCTGTCTCTGTGTCCCACACCCCTACCTCCTGTCTCTGTGTTCCCTACCCCTACCTCCTGTCTCAGGCCCTGTCACTGTGCCCCACACCCCTACCGCCTGTCTCAGGCCCTGTCACTGTGTCCCACACCCCTACTTCCTGTCCCAGGCCCTGTCTCTATGTCCCACACCCCTACCTCCTGTCTCAGGCCCTGTCACTGTGTCCCACACCCCTACCTCCTGTCTCAGACCCTGTCTCTGTGTCCCACACCCCTACATCCTGTCTCAGGCCCTGTCACTGTGTCCCACACCCCTACCTCCTGTCTCAGACCCTGTCTCTGTGTCCCACACCCCTACCTCCTGTCTCTGTGTCCCACACCCCTACCTCCTGTCTCAGGCCCTGTCACTGTGTCCCACACCCTTACCTCCTGTCTCAGACCCTGTCTCTGTGTCCCACATCCCTACCTCCTGTCTCTGTGTTCCACACCCCTACCTCCTGTCTCTGTCATCCACACCTCTACCTCCTGTCTCAAGCCCTGCTTCTGTGTCTCACACACCTACCTCCGTCTCAGGCCCTGTCACTGTGTCCCACACCCCTACCTCCTGTGTCTGTGTCCCACACACCTACCTCCTGTCCCAGGCGCTGCTTCTGTGTCTCACAACCCTACCTCCTGTCTCAGGCCCTGTCACTGTGTCCCACACCCCTACCTCCTGTCTCTGTGTCCCACACCCCTACCTCCTGTCTCTGTCATCCACACCCCTACCTCCTGTCTCAAGCCCTGCTTCTGTGTCTCACACACCTACCTCCGTCTCAGGCCCTGTCTCTGTGCCCCCACACCCCTACCTCCTGTCTCTGTGTCCCACTCCCCTACCTCCTGTCCCAGGCCCTGTCTCTGTGTCCCACACCCTTACCTCCTGTCTAAAGCCCTGTCTCTATGTCCCACACCCCTACCTCCTGTCTCAGGCCCTGCTTCTTTGTCCCACACCCCCACCTCCTGTCCCAGGCCCTGTCTCTGTGTCCCACACCCCTACCTCCTGTCTCAGGCCCTGTCTCTGTCATCCACACCCCTACCTCCTGTCTCTGTGTTCCACACCCCTACCTCCTGTCTCAGGCCCTGACACTGTGCCCCACACCCCTACCTCCTGTCTCAGGCCCTGTCACTGTGTCCCACACCCCTACCTCCTGTCCCAGGCCCTGTCTCTGTGTCCCACACCCCTACCTCCTGTCCCAGGCCCTGTCTCTGTGTCCCACACCCCTACCTCCTGTCCCAGGCCCTGTCTCTGTGTCCCACACCCCTACCTCCTGTCTCAGGCCCTGCTTCTGTGTCCCACACCCCTACCTCCTGTCTCAGGCCCTGCTTCTGTGTCCTACACCCCTACCTCCTGTCTAAAGCCCTGTCTCTGTGTCCCACACCCCTACCTCCTGTCTCAGGCCCTGCTTCTGTGTCCCACACCCCTACCTCCTGTCCCAGGCCCTGTCTCTGTGTCCCACACCCCTACCTCCTGTCTCAGGCCCTGTCTCTGTCATCCACACCCCTACCTCCTGTCTCAGGCCCTGTCTATGCACCCACACCCCTACCTCCTGTCTCAGGCCCTGTCTCTGTGTCCCACACCCCTACCTCCTGTCTCTGTGTTCCCTACCCCTACCTCCTGTCTCAGGCCCTGTCACTGTGCCCCACACCCCTACCGCCTGTCTCAGGCCCTGTCACTGTGTCCCACACCCCTACTTCCTGTCCCAGGCCCTGTCTCTATGTCCCACACCCCTACCTCCTGTCTCAGGCCCTGTCACTGTGTCCCACACCCCTACCTCCTGTCTCAGACCCTGTCTCTGTGTCCCACACCCCTACATCCTGTCTCAGGCCCTGTCACTGTGTCCCACACCCCTACCTCCTGTCTCAGACCCTGTCTCTGTGTCCCACACCCCTACCTCCTGTCTCTGTGTCCCACACCCCTACCTCCTGTCTCAGGCCCTGTCACTGTGTCCCACACCCTTACCTCCTGTCTCAGACCCTGTCTCTGTGTCCCACATCCCTACCTCCTGTCTCTGTGTTCCACACCCCTACCTCCTGTCTCTGTCATCCACACCTCTACCTCCTGTCTCAAGCCCTGCTTCTGTGTCTCACACACCTACCTCCGTCTCAGGCCCTGTCACTGTGTCCCACACCCCTACCTCCTGTGTCTGTGTCCCACACACCTACCTCCTGTCCCAGGCGCTGCTTCTGTGTCTCACAACCCTACCTCCTGTCTCAGGCCCTGTCACTGTGTCCCACACCCCTACCTCCTGTCTCTGTGTCCCACACCCCTACCTCCTGTCTCTGTCATCCACACCCCTACCTCCTGTCTCAAGCCCTGCTTCTGTGTCTCACACACCTACCTCCGTCTCAGGCCCTGTCTCTGTGCCCCCACACCCCTACCTCCTGTCTCTGTGTCCCACTCCCCTACCTCCTGTCCCAGGCCCTGTCTCTGTGTCCCACACCCTTACCTCCTGTCTAAAGCCCTGTCTCTATGTCCCACACCCCTACCTCCTGTCTCAGGCCCTGCTTCTTTGTCCCACACCCCCACCTCCTGTCCCAGGCCCTGTCTCTGTGTCCCACACCCCTACCTCCTGTCTCAGGCCCTGTCTCTGTCATCCACACCCCTACCTCCTGTCTCTGTGTTCCACACCCCTACCTCCTGTCTCAGGCCCTGACACTGTGCCCCACACCCCTACCTCCTGTCTCAGGCCCTGTCACTGTGTCCCACACCCCTACCTCCTGTCCCAGGCCCTGTCTCTGTGTCCCACACCCCTACCTCCTGTCTCAGACCCTGTCTCTGTGTCCCACACCCCTACCTCCTGTCTCTGTGTCCCACACCCCTACCTCCTGTCCCAGGTCCTGCTTCTGTGTCTCACACCCCTACCTCCTGTCTCAGGTCCTGTCACTGTGTCCCACACCCCTACCTCCTGTCTCTGTTACCCACACCCCTACCTCCTGTCTCTGTGATCCACACCCCTACCTCCTGTCTCAGGCCCTGCTTCTGTGTCTCACACCCCTACCTCCGTCTCAGGCCCTGCTTCTGTGTCCCACACCCCTACCTCCTGTCTAAAGCCCTGTCTCTGTGTCCCACACCCCTACCTCCTGTCCCAGGCCCTGTCTCTGTGTCCCACACCCCTACCTCCTGTCTCAGGCCCTGTCTCTGTCATCCACACCCCTACCTCCTGTCTCAGGCCCTGTCTCTGCACCCACACCCCTACCTCCTGTCTCAGGCCCTGTCTCTGTGTCCCACACCCCTACCTCCTGTCTCTGTGTCCCACACCCCTATCTCCTGTCTCAGGCCCTGTCACTGTGTCCCACACCCCTACCTCCTGTCCCAGGCCCTGTCTCTGTGTCCCACACCCCTACCTCCTGTCTCTGTGTCCCACACCCCTACCTCCTGTCTCAGGCCCTGTCACTGTGTCCCACACCCTTACCTCCTGTCTCAGACCCTGTCTCTGTGTCCCACATCCCTACCTCCTGTCTCTGTGTCCCACACCCCTACCTCCTGTCTCTGTCATCCACACCCCTACCTCCTGTCCCAGGCCCTGCTTCTGTGTCTCACACCCCTACCTCCTGTCTCAGGCCCTGTCACTGTGTCCCACACCCCTACCTCCTGTCTCTGTGTCCCACACCCCTACCTCCTGTCTCTGTCATCCACACCCCTACCTCCTGTCTCAAGCCCTGCTTCTGTGTCTCACACACCTACCTCCGTCTCAGGCCCTGTCTCTGTGCCCCCACACCCCTACCTCCTGTCTCTGTGTCCCACACCCCTACCTCCTGTCCCAGGTCCTCTCTCTGTGTCCCACACCCCTACCTCCTGTCTCAGGCCCTGTCTCTGTGTCCCACACCCCTACCTCCTGTCCCAGGTCCTGTCTCTGTGTCCCACACCCCTACCTTCTGTCCCAGGCCCTGTCTCTGTGTCCCACACCCCTACCTCCTGTCTCAGGCCCTGCTTCTGTGTCCCACACCCCTACCTCCTGTCTAAAGCCCTGTCTCTGTGTCCCACACCCCTACCTCCTGTCTCAGGCCCTGCTTCTGTGTACCACACCCCTACCTCCTGTCCCAGGCCCTGTCTCTATGTCCCACACCCCTACCTCCTGTCTCAGGCCCTGTCTCTGTCATCCACACCCCTACCTCCTGTCTCAGGCCCTGTCTCTGCACCCACACCCCTACCTCCTGTCTCAGGCCCTGTCTCTGTGTCCCACACCCCTGCCTCCTGTCTCTGTGTTCCCTACCCCTACCTCCTGTCTTAGGCCCTGTCACTGTGCCCCACACCCCTACCGCCTGTCTCAGGCCCTGTCACTGTGTCCCACACCCCTACTTCCTGTCCCAGGCCCTGTCTCTATGTCCCACACCCCTACCTCCTGTCTCAGGCCCTGTCACTGTGTCCCACACCCCTACCTCCTGTCTCAGGCCCTGTCACTGTGTCCCACACCCCTACTCCTGTCTCAGACCCTGTCTCTGTGTCCCACACCCCTACATCCTGTCTCAGACCCTGTCTCTGTGTCCCACACCCCTACCTCCTGTCTCAGACCCTGTCTCTGTGTCCCACACCCCTACATCCTGTCTCAGGCCCTGTCACTGTGTGCCACACCCCTACCTCCTGTCTCAGACCCTGTCTCTGTGTCCCACACCCCTACCTCCTGTCTCTGTGTCCCACACCCCTACCTCCTGTCTCAGGCCCTGTCACTGTGTCCCACACCCCTACCTCCTGTCTCAGGCCCTGTCACTGTGTCCCACACCCCTACCTCCTGTCTCTGTGTCCCACACCCCTACCTCCTGTCTCTGTCATCCACACCCCTACCTCCTGTCTCAAGCCCTGCTTCTGTGTCTCACACACCTAACTCCGTCTCAGGCCCTGTCTCTGTGCCCCCACACCCCTACCTCCTGTCTCTGTGTCCCACACCCCTACCTCCTGTCCCAGGCCCTGTCTCTGTGTCCCACACCCTTACCTCCTGTCTAAATCCCTGTCTCTATGTCCCACACCCCTACCTCCTGTCTCAGGACCTGCTTCTTTGTCCCACACCCCTACCTCCTGTCTAAAGCCCTGTCTCTGTGTCCCACACCCCTACCTCCTGTCCCAGGCCCTGTCTCTGTGTCCCACACCCTTACCTCCTGTCTAAAGCCCTGTCTCTATGTCCCAAACCCCTACCTCCAGTCTCAGGCCCTGTCTCTGTCATCCACACCCCTACCTCCTGTCTCTGTGTTCCACACCCCTACCTCCTGTCTCAGGCCCAGACACTGTGCCCACACCCCTACCTCCTGTCTCAGGCCCTGTCACTGTGTCCCACACCCCTACCTCCTGTCCCAGGCCCTGTCTCTGTGTCCCACACCCCTACCTCCTGTCTCAGACCCTGTCTCTGTGTCCCACATCCCTACCTCCTGTCTCTGTGTCCCACACCCCTACCTCCTGTCCCAGGTCCTGCTTCTGTGTCTCACACCCCTACCTCCTGTCTCAGGTTCTGTCACTGTGTCCCACACCCCTACCTCCTGTCTCTGTGTCCCACACCCCTACCTCCTGTCTCTGTGATCCACACCCCTACCTCCTGTCTCAGGCCCTGCTTCTGTGTCTCACACCCCTACCTCCGTCTCAGGCCCTGCTTCTGTGTCCCACACCCCTACCTCCTGTCTCAGGCCCTGTCTCTGTGTCCCACACCCCTACCTCCTGTCTCAGGCCCTGTCTCTGTGCCCCCACACCCCTACCTCCTGTCTCAGGCCCTGTCTCTGTGTCCCACACCCCTACCTCCTGTCGCAGGCCCTGTCTCAGTGTCCCACACCCCTACCTCCTGTCTCTGTCATCCACACCCCTACCTCCTGTCTCAGGCCCTGTCTCTGTGTCCCACACCCCTACGTCCTGTCTCAGGCCCTGTCTCTGTGTCCCACACCCCTACCTCCTGTCTCTGTGTCCCACACCACTACCTCCTATCTCAGGCCCTGTCTCTGTGTCCCACACCCCTACCTCCTGTCTCAGGCCCTGTCTCTGTGTCCCACACCCCTACCTCCTGTCCCAGGCCCTGTCTCTGTGTCCCACACCCCTACCTCCTGTCCCAGGACCTGTCTCTGTGTCCCACACCCCTACCTCCTGTCTCAGGCCCTGCTTCTGTGTCCCACACCCCTACCTCCTGTCTAAAGCCCTCTCTCTGTGTCCCACACCCCTACCTCCTGTCTCAGGCCCTGCTTCTGTGTCCCACACCCCTACCTCCTGTCCCAGGCCCTGTCTGTGTCCCACACCCCTACCTCCTGTCTCAGGCCCTGTCTCTGTCATCCACACCCCTACCTCCTGTCTCAGGCCCTGTCTCTGCACCCACACCCCTACCTCCTGTCTCAGGCCCTGTCTCTGTGTCCCACACCCCTACCTCCTGTCTCTGTGTTCCCTACCCCTACCTCCTGTCTCAGGCCCTGTCACTGTGCCCCACACCCCTACCCCCTGTCTCAGGCCCTGCCACTGTGTCCCACACCCCTACTTCCTGTCCCAGGCCCTGTCTCTATGTCCCACACCCCTACCTCCTGTCTCAGGCCCTGTCACTGTGTCCCACACCCCTACCTCCTGTCTCAGGCCCTGTCACTGTGTCCCACACCCCTACCTCCTGTCTCAGACCCTCTCTCTGTGTCCCACACCCCTACCTCCTGTCTCAGGCCCTGTCACTGTGTCTCACACCCCTACATCCTGTCTCAGGCCCTGTCTCTGTGTCCCACACCGCTACCTCCTGTCTCAGGCCCTGTCACTGTGTCCCACACCCTTACCTCCTGTCTCAGACCCTGTCTCTGTGTCCCACATCCCTACGTCCTGTCTCTGTCATCCACACCCCTACCTCCTGTCCCAGGCCCTGCTTCTGTGTCTCACACCCCTACCTCCTGTCCCAGGCCCTGTCTCTGTGTCCCACACCCCTACCTCCTGTCTCAGGCCCTGTCTCTGTCATCCACACCCCTACCTCCTGTCTCAGGCCCTGTCTCTGCACCCACACCCCTACCTCCTGTCTCAGGCCCTGTCTCTGTGTCCCACACCCCTACCTCCTGTCTCTGTGTTCCCTACCCCTACCTCCTGTCTCAGGCCCTGTCACTGTGCCCCACACCCCTACCTCCTGTCTCAGGCCCTGTCACTGTGTCCCACACCCCTACTTCCTGTCCCAGGCCCTGTCTCTATGTCCCACACCCCTACCTCCTGTCTCAGGCCCTGTCACTGTGTCCCACACCCCTACCTCCTGTCTCAGACCCTGTCTCTGTGTCCCACACCCCTACCTCCTGTCTCTGTGTCCCACACCCCTACCTCCTGTCTCAGGCCCTGTCTCTGCACCCACACCCCTACCTCCTGTCTCAGACCCTGTCTCTGTGTCCCACACCCCTACCTCCTGTCTCTGTGTCCCACACCCCTACCTCCTGTCTCAGGCCCTGTCACTGTGTCCCACACCCGTACCTCCTGTCTCAGACCCTGTCTCTGTGTCCCACATCCCTACCTCCTGTCTCTGTGTTCCACACCCCTACCTCCTGTCTCTGTCATCCACACCCCTACCTCCTGTCCCAGGCCCTGCTTCTGTGTCTCACACCCCTACCTCCTGTCTCAGGCCCTGTCACTGTGTCCCACACCCCTACCTCCTGTCTCTGTGTCCCACACCCCTACCTCCTGTCTCTGTCATCCACACCCCTACCTCCTGTCTCAAGCCCTGCTTCTGTGTCTCACACACCTACCTCCGTCTCAGGCCCTGTCTCTGTGCCCCCACACCCCTACCTCCTGTCTCTGTGTCCCACACCCCTACCTCCTGTCCCAGGCCCTCTCTCTGTGTCCCACACCCCTACCTCCTGTCTCAGGCCCTGTCTCTGTGTCCCACACCCCTACCTCATGTCCCAGGCCCTGTCTCTGTGTCCCACACCCCTACCTCCTGTCCCAGGCCCTGTCTCTGTGTCCCACACCCCTACCTCCTGTCTCAGGCCCTGCTTCTGTGTCCCACACCCCTACCTCCTGTCTCAGGCCCTGCTTCTGTGTCCTACACCCCTACCTCCTGTCTAAAGCCCTGTCTTTGTGTCCCACACCCCTACCTCCTGTCTCAGGCCCTGCTTCTGTGTCCCACACCCCTACCTCCTGTCCCAGGCCCTGTCTCTGTGTCCCACACCCCTACCTCCTGTCTCAGGCCCTGTCTCTGTCATCCACACCCCTACCTCCTGTCTCAGGCCCTGCCTCTGCACCCACATCCCTACCTCCTGTCTCAGGCCCTGTCTCTGTTTCCCACACCCCTACCTCCTGTCTCTGTGTTCCCTACCCCTACCTCCTGTCTCAGGCCCTGTCACTGTGCCCCACACCCCTACCGCCTGTCTCAGGCCCTGTCACTGTGTCCCACACCCCTACTACCTGTCCCAGGCCCTGTCTCTATGTCCCACAGCCCTACCTCCTGTCTCAGGCCCTGTCACTGTGTCCCACACCCCTACCTCCTGTCTCAGACCCTGTCTCTGTGTCCCACATCCCTACCTCCTGTCTCTGTGTTCCACACCCCTACCTCCTGTCTCTGTCATCCACACCCCTACCTCCTGTCCCAGGCCCTGCTTCTGTGTCTCACACCCCTACCTCCTGTCCCAGGCCCTGTCTCTGTGTCCCACACCCCTACCTCCTGTCTCAGGCCCTGTCTCTGTCATCCACACCCCTACCTCCTGTCTCAGGCCCTGTCTCTGTCATCCACACCCTTACCTCCTGTCTCAGGCCCTGTCACTGTGCCCCACACCCCTACCTCCTGTCTCAGGCCCTGTCACTGTGTCCCACACCCCTACTTCCTGTCCCAGGCCCTGTCTCTATGTCCCACACCCCTACCTCCTGTCTCAGACCCTGTCTCTGTGTCCCACACCCCTACATCCTGTCTCAGGCCCTGTCCCTGTGTCCCACACCCCTACCTCCTGTCTCAGACCCTGTCTCTGTGTCCCACACCCCTACCTCCTGTCTCTGTGTCCCACAGCCCTACCTCCTGTCGCAGGCCCTGTCACTGTGTCCCACACCCGTACCTCCTGTCTCAGACCCTGTCTCTGTGTCCCACATCCCTACCTCCTGTCTCTGTGTTCCACACCCCTACCTCCTGTCTCTGTCATCCACACCCCTACCTCCTGTCCCAGGCCCTGCTTCTGTGTCTCACACCCCTACCTCCTGTCTCAGGCCCTGTCACTGTGTCCCACACCCCTACCTCCTGTCTCTGTGTCCCACACCCCTACCTCCTGTCTCTGTCATCCACACCCCTACCTCCTGTCTCAAGCCCTGCTTCTGTGTCTCACACACCTACCTCCGTCTCAGGCCCTGTCTCTGTGCCCCCACACCCCTACCTCCTGTCTCTGTGTCCCACACCCCTACCTCCTGTCCCAGGCCCTCTCTCTGTCTCCCACACCCCTACCTCCTGTCTCAGGCCCTGTCTCTGTGTCCCACACCCCTACCTCCTGTCCCAGGCCCTGTCCCTGTGTCCCACACCCCTACCTCCTGTCCCAGGCCCTGTCTCTGTGTCCCACACCCCTACCTCCTGTCTCAGGCCCTGCTTCTGTGTCCCACACCCCTACCTCCTGTCTAAACCCCTGTCTCTGTGTCCCACACCCCTACCTCCTGTCTCAGGCCCTGCTTCTGTGTCCCACACCCCTACCTCCTGTCCCAGGCCCTGTCTCTGTGTCCCACACCCCTACCTCCTGTCTCAGGCCCTGTCTCTGTCATCCACACCCCTACCTCCTGTCTCAGGCCCTGTCTCTGCACCCACACCCCTACCTCCTGTCTCAGGCCCTGTCTCTGTGTCCCACACCCCTACCTCCTGTCTCTGTGTTCCCTACCCCTACCTCCTGTCTCAGGCCCTGTCACTGTGCCCCACACCCCTACCGCCTGTCTCAGACCCTGTCACTGTGTCCCACACCCCTACTTCCTGTCCCAGGCCCTGTCTCTATGTCCCACACCCCTACCTCCTGTCTCAGGCCCTGTCACTGTGTCCCACACCCCTACCTCCTGTCTCAGACCCTGTCTCTGTGTCCCACACCCCTACCTCCTGTCTCAGGCCCTGTCACTGTGTCCCACACCCTTACCTCCTGTCTCAGGCCCTGTCTCTGTGTCCCACACCCCTACCTCCTGTCGAAAGCCCTGTCTCTGTGTCCCACACCCCTACATCCTGTCTCAGGCCCTGTCACTGTGTCCCACACCCCTACCTCCTGTCTCAGACCCTGTCTCTGTGTCCCACACCCCTACCTCCTGTCTCTGTGTCCCACACCCCTACCTCCTGTCTCAGGCCCTGTCACTGTGTCCCACACCCTTACCTCCTGTCTCAGACCCTGTCTCTGTGTCCCACACCCCTACCTCCTGTCTCAGGCCCTGTCACTGTGTCCCACACCCTTACCTCCTGTCTCAGACCCTGTCTCTGTGTCCCACATCCCTACCTCCTGTCTCTGTGTTCCACACCCCTACCTCCTGTCTCTGTCATCCACACCTCTACCTCCTGTCTCAAGCCCTGCTTCTGTGTCTCACACACCTACCTCCGTCTCAGGCCCTGTCACTGTGTCCCACACCCCTACCTCCTGTGTCTGTGTCCCACACACCTACCTCCTGTCCCAGGCGCTGCTTCTGTGTCTCACAGCCCTATCTCCTGTCTCAGGCCCTGTCACTGTGTCCCACACCACTACCTCCTGTCTCTGTGTCCCACACCACTACCTCCTGTCTCTGTCATCCACACCCCTACCTCCTGTCTCAAGCCCTGCTTCTGTGTCTCACACACCTACCTCCGTCT
This sequence comes from Scyliorhinus torazame, assembly GCF_047496885.1. Lineage (NCBI taxonomy): Eukaryota > Metazoa > Chordata > Chondrichthyes > Carcharhiniformes > Scyliorhinidae > Scyliorhinus > Scyliorhinus torazame. The sequence continues at coordinate 352,441,620 of NC_092709.1, read as the reverse complement.
CAGGCCCTGTCTCTGTGCCCCCACACCCCTACCTCCTGTCTCTGTGTCCCACACCCCTACCTCCTGTCCCAGGCCCTGTCTCTGTGTCCCACACGCTTACCTCCTGTCTAAAGCCCTGTCTCTATGTCCCACACCCCTACCTCCTGTCTCAGGCCCTGCTTCTTTGTCCCACACCCCTACCTCCTGTCCCAGGCCCTGTCTCTGTGTCCCACACCCCTACCTCCTGTCTCAGGCCCTGTCTCTGTCATCCACACCCCTACCTCCTGTCTCTGTGTTCCACACCCCTACCTCCTGTCTCAGGCCCTGACACTGTGCCCCACACCCCTACCTCCTGTCTCAGGCCCTGTCACTGTGTCCCACACCCCTACCTCCTGTCCCAGGCCCTGTCTCTGTGTCCCACACCCCTACCTCCTGTCTCAGACCCTGTCTCTGTGTCCCACACCCCTACCTCCGGTCTCTGTGTCCCACACCCCTACCTCCTATCCCAGGTCCTGCTTCTGTGTCTCACACCCCTACCTCCTGTCTCAGGTCCTGTCACTGTGTCCCACACCCCTACCTCCTGTCTCTGTGTCCCACACCCCTACCTCCTGTCTCTGTGATCCACACCCCTACCTCCTGTCTCAGGCCCTGCTTCTGTGTCTCACACCCCTACCTCCGTCTCAGGCCCTGCTTCTTTGTCCCACACCCCTACCTCCTGTCTAAAGCCCTGTCTCTGTGTCCCACACCCCTACCTCCTGTCCCAGGCCCTGTCTCTGTGTCCCACACCCCTACCTCGTGTCTCTGTCATCCACACCCCTACCTCCTGTCTCAGACCCTGCTTCTGTGTCCCACACCCCTACCTCCTGTCTCAGGCCCTGTCACTGTGTCCCACACCCCTACCTCCTGTCCCAGGCCCTGTCTCTGCACCCACACCCCTACCTCCTGTCTCAGGCCCTGTCTCTGTGTCCCACACCCCTACCTCCTGTCTCTGTGTCCCACACCCCTATCTCCCGTCTCAGGCCCTGTCACTGTGTCCCACACCCCTACCTCCTGTCCCAGGCCCTGTCTCTGTGTCTCACACACCTACCTCCTGTCTCTGTGTTCCACACCCCTACCTCCTGTCTCAGGCCCTGTCTCTGTGTCCCACACCCCTACCTCCTGTCTCTGTGTTCCACACCCCTACCTCCTGTCTCAGGCCCTGTCTCTGTGTTCCACACCCCTACCTCCTGTCTCAGGCCCTGTCTCTGTCATCCACATCCCTACCTCCTGTCTCAGGCCCTGCTTCTGTGTCTCACACCCCTACCTCCTGTCTCAGGCCCTGTCTCTGTGCCCCCACGCCCCTACCTCCTGTCTCTGTGTTCCACATCTACCTCTTGTCTCAGACCCTGTCTCTGTGTCCCACACCCCTACCTCCTGTCTCTGTGTTCCACACCCCTACCTCCTGTCTCAGACCCTGCCTCTGTGTCCCAAAGCCCTACCTCCTGTCTCAGGCCCTGCTTCTCTGTCTCACACCCCTACCTCCTGTCTCAGGCCCTGCCTCTGTGTCCCACACCCCTACCTCCTAGTCTCAGGCCCTGTCTCTGTGTCCCACACCCCTACCTCCTGTCTCAGGCCCTGTCACTGTGTCCCACACCCCTACCTCCTGTCTCAGGCCCTGTTACTGTGTCCCACACCCCTACCTCCTGTCTCAGGCCCTGTCACTGTGTCCCACACCCCTACCTCCTGTCTCTGTCATCCTCACCCCTACCTCCTGTCTCAGGCCCTGCTTCTGTGTCCCACACCCCTACCTCCTGTCTCCGGCCCTGTCTCTGTGTCCCACACCCCTACCTCCTGTCTCTGTGTCCCACACCCCTACCTCCTGTCTCAGACCCTGCTTCTGTGTCCCACACCCCTACCTCCTGTCTCTGTCATCCACACCCCTACCTCCTGTCTCAGGCCCTGTCTCTGTGTCCCACACCCCTACCTCCTGTCTCAGACCCTGCGTCTGTGTCCCACACCCCTACCTCCTGTCTCAGGCCCTGTCACTGTGTCCCACACCCCTACCTCCTATCTCAGGCCCTGTCTCTGTGTCCCACACCCCTACCTCCTGTCTCAGGCCCTGTCTCTGTGCCCCCACACGCCTACCTCCTGTCTCAGGCCCTGTCTCTGTGTCCCACAACCCTACCTCCTGTCTCAGGCCCTGTCTCTGTGTCCCACACCCCTACCTCCTGTCTCAGGCCCTGTCTCTGTGTCCCACACCCCTACCTCCTGTCTCTGTCATCCACACCCCTACCTCCTGTCTCAGACCCTGCTTCTGTGTCCCACACCCCTACCTCCTGTCTCAGGCCCTGTCACTGTGTCCCACACCCCTACCTCCTGTCTCAGGCCCTGTTTCTGTGCCCCCACACCCCTACCTCCTGTCTCAGGCCCTGTCTCTGTGTCCCACACCCCTACCTCCTGTCTCTGTCATCCACACCCCTACCTCCTGTCTCAGGCCCTGTCTCTGTGTCCCACACCCCTACATCCTGTCTCAGGCCCTGTCACTGTGTCCCACACCCCTACCTCCTGTCTCAGGCCCTGTCACTGTGTCCCACACCCCTACCTCCTGTCTCAGGCCCTGTCTCTGTGCCCCCACACACCTACCTCCTGTCTCAGGCCCTGTCTCTGTGACCCACACCCCTACCTCCTGTCTCAGGCCCTGTCTCTGTGCCCCCACACCCCTACCTCCTGTCTCAGGCCCTGTCTCTGTGCTCCACACCCCTACCTCCTGTCTCAGGCCCTGTCTCTGTGTCCCACACCCCTACCTCCTGTCTCAGGCCCTGTCTCTGTGTCCCACACCCCTACCTCCTGTCTCAGGCTCCGATCTGTGTCCCACACCCCTACCTCCTGTCTCAGGCCCTGTCTCTGTGTCCCACAACCCTACCTCCTAGTCTCAAGCCCTGCCTCTCTGTCCCACACCCCTACCTCCTGTCTCAGGCCCTGTCTCTGTGTCCCACAACCCTACCTCCTGTCCCAGGCCCTGTCTCTTTGTCCCACATCCCTACCTCCTGTCTCAGGCCCTGTCTCTGTGTCCCACACCCCTACCTCCTAGTCTCAGGCCCTGTCTCTGTGTCCCACACCCCTACCCCCTGTCTCAGGCCCTGTCTCTGTGTCCCACATCCCTACCCCCTGTCTCAGGTCAGGCCTCTGTGTCTCACACCCTACCTCCTAGTCTCAGGCCCTGCCTTGAGTCCCACATCCCTACCTCCTGTCTCAGGTCAGGCCTCTGTGCCTCACACCCCTACCTCCTGTCTCAGGTCCTGTCTATGTGTCCCACATAGCTACCTTCTGTCTCAGACACTGCCTCTGTGTCCCAAAGCCCTACCTCCTGTCTTAGGCCCTGTTTATGTGTCCCACACCCCTACCTCCTGTCTCAGGCTCTGTCTCTGTGTCCCACACCCCTACCTCCTGTCTCAGGCCCTGTCTCTGTCATCCACACCCTTACCTCCTGTCTCAGGCCCTGCCTCTGTGTCCCAAACTCTACCTCCTGTCTCAGGCCCTGTTTCTGTGTCCCACACCCCTACCTCCTGTCTCAGACCCTGCCTCTGTGTCCCAAACTCTACCTCCTTGTCTCAGGCCCTGTCTCTTTCTTCTTGACTCTGTTGCCTGATTCAGGCCTGCCTGTCTCTCCTCTCTCCTTGCTCACTGTCTCTCCATCTCTCTCCTCAGGCCTAGTTTCTCCCTCTATTCACCCGCTCAAACTTGCTTCTTTGTGCCTCGCACCCTGTTTTACTCTCTCTCTATGTATATATCAGGTTCTCTCTTGTCACCCCTGTCTCAATATCCCTCTCCTTTCATGCCATTTCCCATCCTCAGTCCTTCTCTTTCCTCTCTCCTCAGGTACTGGTTCTCGCTCTCCTCAATACTTGTTTTCTTTCGTCCGGGCCCTGTCTCCGTGCATCTCTCTTATCCTCATCTCTCTCCTCTTCCCCTCTCATCCCTGTCTCTCCCTCTCCATATTCTCCATGTACGTGTGTCTCGCTCTGTCTCCTCTCACTGCCTCCCCCCATCTATTTTGCCCTCCCCCTGTCTCTCTCGCTCTCTCCTCTCCCCATATCTCTCTTGCGCTCTCCCTGTCCCTCTCGCTCTTTCCTCTCCCCACTTCTCTCTCTCGCCATCTCTCCCCCCTCTTTTCTTATCTCCCCGCTCTAGATTTCACGTTTCCCTTTCTTTGTCTCTCCTCTCCCTCTCTCTTTTTTCCTCCCTGTTTTTAATCGCTCTGTCTCTCATTCCTCACCCCTACCTCTCTATGACTCAGGCCTGGTCTCTGTGGTCTGTACCTGGTTTTTCTGTGCCTTTTTTCCCAGGCCCAGCAGCCGTGTCTGTTACTTTTCTTCGCCTCAGCAGGATGGTTTCCAGCTCACTCTGTTTCTTCTCCCTTTTCCAGCTGTATTGCCGCTCTTTCCTCTTTGACATTGTATCCTTCCAACACAATTCACATTAGGTTAACCACATGCGAGCAAACCAGGCTTGAAACCAACCGATTATCATTGGGAATCTCTGGAGCTGGATTCTCTGTCGGTGAAACCCTCCCCTTCGCCGGCGGCGCACTCACGCCCGCGGAATTCCCGACGCCGTGGACGTGCCCGCAACGGGGAACCCCATTGGCCCGGCTGCCGGGACGACGATACCGCTGCCGGTGGGGGCGCACCGCACCAGAAAACGGGAGCGGCGGGGCGGATAATCCCGTCCAAGGCGTTTGAGCAGGATCTCACTTCCCCAAACCGTTCCCATTTTTCCCAGAGCTCCATGTTTAAATCCTAGCAATCCGCCCCTGCTCCAGTGCTGGAATGGCTCTTATTAAAGTCACACATGACAGCCTGTTTGAATGAGGCAAAGATAAACGTTGCCTCCTTCTCCTTCTGAACCTGTGTGCACCCATTGACAGGGTTGGCCACACCCTCCTGCAACACCACACCCACTGTCGTCCAGCTGGGTGGGGCTGCTCTCACCGTCTGCCGTTCTCATCTGTCTAATCACAGCCAGGGTATCAATGGTCTCTCTTCCTGCTCCTGCACCGTTACCTCTGGTATCCCCAAGGATCAATCCTGGGTGCCCGCCTATTTCTCACCCGCAGGCTGCTCCTCAGTAACATTGTCCATAAGCACGGAATTACTTTTCACTCCTACGCTCACGACACCCAGTGCGCCCTCACCACCACCTCTCGCGACTCCCCCGTAGTCGCTAAATTATCAGACAATGCATCAGCCACCTCGTACTGGGTGAGCAGAAATTTTTCTCCAATTAAATATTGGAAAGTCTGAAGCCATTGATTCAGCCCCTGAATCAAACTCCATTCCCTAGCTACCGGCTCCTCCCCTCTCCATGGCTGGCAACTGCGATGAATGTAAGATTTTGTCATATTGTACATTTTTTAACAGCAATATTATTAAAACCTGGGTTAAGATGCATAGACAGTATGACCACTGGAGTAATTAAGGTGCTATAAAAGTGTGGTAATCATTGATATACAGGTGAACTCTTCTGCTAACAGATCTTCAGAACCATTTACTTGTTTGCAGATAGCTAGCTAATGGAATACTGTTTTGGTTTGAAGGACCACTAGGGTGCAAATAATTTGTGAGAGGTATTGTGTTTGGACCTGGCGAAAGAAGTAAGGGGCATCTTGTAAGAAGAGACAAAAGAACGCCTTATGCTTTGGGTCCAGATGATGTAGTTAATGGGAGGAGCCAGGTCTGTCTGAACAATCAGTCGGTCCTAGAATGCTAATATGAACAATGGTGTTTCAGTTTGGTCCTGAATGGTTCTCTCTCCAAAGATTCTACACAAAGAAAAGTAAGTAAAACCCTGGTTATTAAACTTATTCACGAATGGTATTTGAAATATATTGGTTTGCTTAATTGGAACATAGTGGCTGGTTTGGGAAATAAGTTAAGGTTTATTCCTTTACTTCATAACATTTGTAATTGTTAACTGTAAAGCTAGTTCTTTGTTGCTGATGTGGTTAATTCTGTGTTTAAATTAAAGTTAGTTTTAACATAAAATACACCTATTGGTCAGTGTTATCCCTCAGGGGGTGCAGTAATATTTCCACACAGTTTTACAAATTGAAGATAGTTGGGTTCTCTTTCGAGATCCGAATACAACTGGCCCAAGCCGAACCAGATTGATTGGAACTTTGGCCTCATATTTGACCCTGAAATGAGCTTCTGCCCACAATCCATGCCTTCGCTAAGACAACTACTTTTCACTTCTGTGATACTGCCTGGCTTTACCCCTGTCTTAGCTCATTTGCCGATGAAGCCATCATTCATACCTATGTTACCGCTAGACTCGACTATTCTAATGTACACCTTCCTGATCTCCCACACTCTACCCTCCGTAAACATGAGTGCATTGAAAACTCTAATGCCCATGTCTTATTAAGCCTTGTTCACTCCCCAACCTACATTGACTCCTGGTCAAGCATGCATCAAATTTAAAACACACATTTTTATGTTCAAATCGCTCTGTTGTGTTTGTATGATGTGGGTGTCAGTGCCTGGACCAGCATTTATTACCCATCCCTAATTTTGTTTTTCATTTATGGGATGTGGGCGGTCGCTGGTTAGGCCAGCATTTATTGTCCATCCCTAGTTACCCTTCAGAAGGTGGTGGTGAGCTGCCTTCCTGAACCACTGCAGTCCTTGAGGTGTAGGTACACCCACAGCGCTGTTAGGGAAGGAGTTCCAGGATGTTGCCCCAGCGACAGTGAAGGAAAGTCAATATATTTCCATGTCAGGGTGGTGAGTGACTTGGAGGGGAACCTCCAGGTGGTGGGGTTCACAGGTATCTGCTGCTCATGTCCTTCTAGATGGTAGTGGTCGTGGGTTTGGATGGCGCTGTCTCAGGAACCGTGGCGAGTTACTGCAATGCATCGTGTAGATAGTACACACGGCTGCCACTGTTCGTCGGTGGTGGAGAGTTTGAATGTTTGTGGAAGGGGGAGCAATCAAGCGGGCTGCTTTGTCCTGGATGGTATTGAGGGTCTTGAGTGTTGTTGGAGCTGCACTCTGTATTAGTCCTTGTGTCTGAATAAAGCTCGTAGTCTTACAGTTGAAGTAGATGCTTTATTTCTGTGAGCTCGTTCTCTCTCCAGTGCTTAGACTATGTTACATCTGAGCTGCCTGCCTGTGCCCTGCTCACCAGCTGCCGTTTTTCATTTCCTGTGAAGAGAGAGAGGCTACTTCCTGTTTGTTTATGTATATATACATCTCTGGTGCTCCCTCTAATGGTTACTTAGTTGTAGTGTATTTACCGTAACCCCTTGTGTGTATACAGTGATGCATATCACTACATCCCCCCTTTTTTCTTGTTACATATTTTCTGTACTTTGTGAAAGAAAATTGTACAAAACACGTTGTGATGATATTGATGATTATACAAAGCCAATTAATATTTATGAGTCCAATCTTAATTTAAAAAATTTATGAGTCCAAACTTTATGAATTTGTTCAGTTGAGTTGCTTTCTTCTTCTGTTGTTGAAGTGGTGATGTTGATGTTGTCATTTCTTTGTGAACGTCGTCAGTGTTCTTGTGTTTAATTAACCAAGAAGTCATCATGAGGTGTTTGAATGGTCGAATCATTTTGTTGTCTGATTTAGATTTTCCTGTGCTTGCGGTATTGATTCTGTATGGCATCTTTGTTGTTGTCTTTGTTATGTTTATTGTTGTTGTGTTTGTTATTGTTCTTGTGGACTTTGTTGTTGTGCTTGTAGTTTTTGCTGTTGTTCTTGTTGCGCTCAATGACTGTTCCGTGTGGATAATTCGAGTCATTCTCAAAGTTATTCGTGTCAGTGTCCTTTGTGGTATCTGATGTTGCATTTAAAGAAGTGTTTCTTCTTGAGGATTGTGTGAATGATCTGATGTTGCATTGATCTTGGTGACATCAGTCATTTGTGGTTGATGTGATTCCTCTTTTATTCCTTGGTGCTCCTCTTCTGGAGTCATTTCTGGTTCACTTGAATCATCGTTGGTTTCTTGGTGCTCCTCTTCCGGAGTCAAAATCTTCAAGATTTCATTTTCTTGTGGATAGGTTAGAGTAGATGAGGTTTTAATTGACGTGGTCTCACTGGACTCAGGAGTAGTTTCACTTTGATTGTCGAGTGCTTCTGCACAGACGAGCTGAGATCTGTCAGTCTCGCTGTGGTCTTGCACATCTTGTATGGGAATTGTGATTTTTTTCATCACTTGTCTCACATACAGTGGGTAGACATTCAGTGTCTTCTTGTTGGTTAAATGAGCGGGGTAGACTTTCATAGTCTTTCCCTGGTGGCTCAAATAAGCTGGGTAGACTGTCATCGTCTTTTTGTTGTTCACGTGAGCTTGGTAGACTTTCATAGACTGCTGCTGGTTGCTCAGATAAGGTCGAGAGACTTTCATGGTCTTGTTCATGCATGGACTTCGCTATGGAGTCCTGAGTTGCTTCCATTTTGAAGTCTGTCAACGAGCTCTCTGTGGAGGCTCGCATCGCTCTCTCTGTGGAGGCTCTCATCGCTCTCTGTGTGGAGTCATGCAGTGTTCTCATTGTGGAGTTGATCTGTGCTCTCTCAACGGAGTCGTTCAGTACGCGCTGTGTGGCATCGTTTTCTTCTTGGGTATTTGACAGGTTGCTGTCATCCAATGTATCGGCGATCTGCCATTGCATCATGGTATTGGATTCATCTACCATGAGTAGAATCGTTTACCATCAACCGTGGCGCTGATGCTTTTATGATCATCATATCCGAATAACTCAGCCATGTCTGAGTCGTATTCTTCGATAAACAAATCACCTTCTTTGGTTTCAGGTTTGTCATTGTGCTCTTCACTTTGGGTGGTGCAAACTGCTTGTTCCAGCGTGCTGCGGAGGTCATTTTCAACTGCTGGTAGAAGTTCAGGCATTGTTCTGTCTTTCGAGGTGAACAAATTGTGTTTTGTAGCTTTAAAACTCTTTGTTTCAATTTTCGGACATTACCCCTTTAAGTGGGCGTGGCCCAGGGCCTCTGACGTCATGACGCTCGTGACGTAAAGCGTAGGATTGGATTGCACATGCGCAGAACGATCAGCGCCCAAAACTTCTTTTTTCAATTGCGCATGCACTGAACAATCTGAATCGAAAATGCCTTTTATCAATTGTGCATGCCCGGCTGCCATTTCCTGCGCATGTGCAGACCCAGATTTGCATCTTTGGTTTCCCGGGGTGTTTAAAATGTACTCAGACGTCATTTTAACTGCTTCAGACCCGTGGAAAAGAACTTTTTTGCCGTTTGTTCTTGTTAAAAAGTTAAAGTTATTTTTTCTTGCGATCTGCATTTGTCAATCGCGATTTCGAGCATTAACCTTTCCGTTCTGATGATTGTTTGAGTTTTGCAACACTCATTCCCTGTGCAATTTGGTCTCTGAGCATTGAATGTCTTAAAGCAGCATTGTTACTGGTGTTACAGTAATCTTCAAATTTTTTAAAATATTATTTCTAATTTGGTGTTGTCTTCACCTTTCAAGTAATTAAAACAGTTATAGATTTCTCTAGCTTCATATCCTGCTGGGAGACGTGCTATTTTCATTTCTTCTGAGGCCGCGCTCAACTCATTAACTACGATATACAGTTCGAACGTTTGTTTAAAGATTTTCCATCTATGACTTAAATTACCGGTTGTTTTCAGCTGCGGTGGAGTTCTAACGAGTTGCATCGACTCAGCGAAGTCTCCCCACGTCCGAGTTTTCTTCTGTTATCGATCGTGCTTTGTCTGCACCTTGTGTAACTTTTCTAGTGAGCGTTCTGAAGTCACCTGATCCTGGTACCATGTATTATTCCTTGTGTCTGAATAAAGCTCGTAGTCTTACAGTTGAAGGAGATGCTTTATTTCTATGAGTTTGTTCTCTCTCCAGCGCTGATACTATGTTACATCTGAGCTGCCTGTCTGTGTCCTGCTAACCAGCTGCCGTTCCTGTGAAGAGCGAGAGGCTACTTCCTGTTTGCCTATGTATATATACATCTCTGGTGCTCCCTCTAGTGGTGACTTAGTTGCAGTGTATTTACCTTAACCCCTTGTGTGTATACAGTGATGCATGTCACTACACACTCATCCAGGCAAGTGGAGAGGATTCCAGAACACCCCTGACTTGTGCCTTGTAGATGGTGGACAGGCTTTGGGGGGGGGTCACGACGTGAGTTACTCGCCGCAGAATTCCCAGCCTCTGCCCTGTGTCTCCTGGTTCCCATAATAATAACACCTCAGACTGAAAATGCTGGAACTTTATATCAAATGTATTTCTTTAAGCTCTGCACGTGGCTGATAGATCGATACATTGTTCCCTGGCAGCTGACTGCAGTCCCGCAGTAAATGTACCTGAGATGTACATTCTCATAACGATGAGTACTAACTTTTTTCCCAATAGTATAGCAACCTTCCTTGGCCTACGTATGTAACCCCCCTCTCGCCCCAAACCCACTCTCCCCCAAAACCCAGAGAATTATTTGTACTGGTCCCTTGAGCATTGCTGACGGTACTCACACCACAACTGTCAGCTTGCAATTCACTTCCTGTCCCTCTCAGCCTATCCCTCCTCCTTAACACCTACCTCTTTGGGGTGGAATGGCCTCTTTCTGTGCCGTAGTTATGACAAAGCTTTTGGTCACCTGACCAAATACCTCCGAAGGAGGCTCAGGGTCAAATTTTGTTTGATGACACCGGGGGTCGATTCGGAATTCCAAGCTGGAGCGTGGGAAGGGAGGGAGGGTCGGGGTTTTTTATCATAGAATTTACAGTGCAGAAGGAGGCCATTCGGCCCATCGGGTTCCGAGGTCCCTGCCTCTATTTCGCTCCCGCGAACCTCTGATGCCCATACTGCCCTTTGGGTCAACATGGATCCCCAATTCGGCGTTAAGACTGGGGGCGCGACTCTCCGACCCCCCCACCGGGTCGGAGAATCGCCGGGGGCTGGCGTGAATCCCGCCCCGCCGTGTCCCGAATTCTCCGGCGCCAGAGAATCGGCGGGGGCGGGAATCGCGCCGCGCCGGTCAGCGGGCCCACCCCCGGCGATTCTCCGGCCCGCGATGGGCCGAAGTCCCGCCGCTGTCAACCCTCTCCCGCCGGCGTGGATTAAACCACCTACCTTACCGCCAGGACAAGGCGGCGCGGGCGGGCTCCGGGGTCCTGGGTGGGGGCGCGGGGCGATCTGGCCCCGGGGGGGTGCTCCCACGGTGGCCTGGCCCGCGATCGGGGCCCACCGATCCGCGGGCCGGCCTGTGCCGTGGGGACACTCTTTTTCTTCCGCCTTCCCCATGGTCTTTACTATGGCGGAGGCGGAAGAGACCCCCTCCCCTGCGCGGGGATGAAGTCAGCAGCCGCTGACGCTCCCGCGCATGCATCGCCCGGCGAAGACCTTTCGGCCCCAGCTGGCACGGCGCCAAAGCTCTTTCCTGCCAGCCGGCGGGGCGGAAACCACTCCTGCGCGGGCCTAGCCCCTCAAGGTGGGCGCTTGGCCCCTAAAGGTGCGGAGACGCCGGAGTGGTTCCCGCCACTCCATTACGCCGGAACCCCCCCGCCCCGCCGGGTCGGGGAGAATCCCGCCCTGGGTCAGTGAGCATTCCCCGATTCCAGGCCTCAGCCCCCTTCCTGCCAAGTCAGTCAATCCTCAAATTCGGGTCCCCTGCCAGTCGTCCCTCATGTTGCCTGAACTTTAACTCAGGCCCTGCTGAAAGAGCATGAAATCATCTTTCGCTCTCCCCCAAAGACCAGTCCCTTACTTACCAGTAATCCTTTCAGCTCATTGACAGCACTCCCTTCATTCCCACTGCTGGAAGCATTTGGATCCAGGAGCTATGGACAGGTACAGAATAAGAGCAGATTAGTCCCTTATGGCGGAGAGTTATTTTAATATTCATTCATTCATTCTTGGGATTTGGGTGTCCATTGATAAGGCCACCACTTATTGCTCCTCCCTTTTAGGTATGAATATAGGAGGGCTATATACGGATAATGTGAAAATTGTGGGGTGGTAAATAGTGAGGAATTTAGCCGTAGATTCCAGGAGGATATAGACGGGCTGGTCAGATGGGCTGATCAGTGGCAAATGGAATTAAATCCGGAGAAGTGAGAGGTGATGCACTTGGGCAGGACAAACAAGGCAAGGGAATACAGGATACACGGCAGGACCCTGGGAAGCAGCGAGGATCAGAGGGACCTTGGTTTGCATGTACACCCGTCCCTTAAGGTAGCAGTGAGATGTGCCGTTAGGTAATTTGGACATTATGAATTCCCCCTCAGTGTACCCGAACAGGTGCCGGAATGTGGCGACTAGGAGCTTTTCACAGTAACTTCATTGCAGTGTTAATGTAAGACTACTTGTTGATGTGTTAGGCTGACTGGTTTGATGTGGACTGCATTCGATGCAGGGAAGCTAGAAGCAGACGTCTAACACTGGAGAAAATCCAACACTGTTTTATTCAACGATAGAACTGATATACATGTTCAGCCGTGGGACGACACTATACTGAACTGACTGGAGACCTTGTATTAGCCTGACCAGACTTGCTAGCTACCGCTAGCTCGTGGACTCTGACTGCCTCAGTAGCTGGGTCCCGAGAGAGCGGGAAACCTAGTGCCCTCTGGCTTTATAGTGGTGGTGTCCTGTCTGGTGATTGGCTGCACTGTGTTGTGTGCTTATTGGTCATCCTGTGTGTCAATCACTGCCTGTCTGCAATAATTAAAATGAATTCAAATAAAATGAAAAATGAAATGAAATGAAAATCGCTTATTGTCACGAGTAGGCTGCAATGAAGTTACTGTGAAAAGTCCCTAGTCGCCAAATTCCGGCGCCTGTTCGGGGAGGCTGGTACGGGAATTGAACCGTGCTGCTGGCCTGCCTTGGTCTGTTTTAAAAGCCAGCGATTTAGCCCAGTGTGCTAAACCAGCCCCAAGTAGATATTATGACACTCGTGACAATAAAGATTATTATTATTATAGATAGAGGGATTGAGTACAAAAAGGAAGTAGTCTTTACTAGTCCCTGGTTAGACCTCAGCTAAACAATTCTGAGCACCACATTTTAGGAAGCATATCAAGGCCTTGGAGTGAATGCAGAAGAGGTTTGTATGGTACCAGCGATAAGAGAATTCAGTTGCGTGGAGAGGTTGAGAAGCTAAGATTCTTCTCCTTGGAGTAGAGAGGATTAAGGGGAGGCTGAATAGAGATATTCAAAATAAGAGAATTTGATGGAGCAAATAGGGAGAGATAGTTTTCTCTGACAAGTAAGCTGGTAGGCCAGAGATCTACAATATTGGCAAACGGGCTCGAGGGGAAATGAGGGGAAATCTGAATATTGCTGAAAAGAGAGACATGTTGCTGAAGCTTTTCATTGTGCACTCAACAGTAAAAATGCAAGAATGACAAATTTCAAATGATCACAACAATTTATATGACAGGGGAAAATCTCCCGGGTAATTCAAAATATTCCTCTTGTGGTATAAATCGTTGTGAACATTTGAAATTTGGCATTCTTGCACTTATCCTGCTGATTTCAAAATGAAACATTTCAGTAACTTTTCAGCAATATTCCAGGGAAAATGTCTTCGCACAGACAGATGCCAAGATCTGGAACTCACTACTGAGTTTCTGTGGTGAATGTATTCACCTAATGCATGCATGATACTGTAACCTATGACCTATGACCTGGAAGTGGTAATACGAGCTGCGTCCAGGTACTGTACTGTAACCCCAGTGGGCTCCGCCTCTGGCTCCGCCCTCACCGGGGCCATATATAGACCGGCCGCCTGTGGGCGGCACTCAATTGTACAACCGACTCTGGCTAGGCAGGTTCATGATTAATAAAGCCTAATGTTCACTCACTCTCTCTGCCTCTCGATGAATTGAAGGTATATCAGTTTCCATTGGAACTTTCAGAAGGCATTTGGACATGTGCTTGCAGAGGTGTCATTTGTGGGGCTATGGAGAAAGAGTTGGGAAGTGGAACTAATGAAAAAAAAAAACTCTTTTGAAACTCATTGGCATGTGGGCCCGGATGGTCCCCTTCTTAACCTGGCTGTAAGATTCAATGACCCAGAACGTCCAATTGAAATGTGTGCCCCGTTGTACCTCCATCTTCCTTTGTGTGGATTTCAGGACAACGCCATTTTTGATCCTGTCCATCATCTCGTCTATAGCTTTCACCTTCTGCTCATTGAGATCTGCTGCGCCTGGAGGTAAAAGAGGGGAATTTGGTGAATTGATGGTTGATGCATGAGGTAAACCCAAGTGGTTCCATACAAGTTCCATCGTGACCTCTGGGTGCCCCGTGGAATTTACAGCTTTTTGGAAGCAAAGTCCCTCTCGTAATGCAGGAAATGCAGCAACTAGTTTGTGCTCAGCAAGATCCCACAGACAGGAATGTGGTAATAGCCAGATCATCTGTCTTTTGGTGATGTTGGTAGAGGGATAGATATTGGCCAGCAAGCCAGGCAGCACCCCACAGCTCACCTTTGACATGATGTCAATAGACCTTTTACATCCACCCGAGGGGGCAGATGTGGCCTTGATTTTAATGTTGCATCTGAAAGATGGCAGCTCTGACAGGGCAGCACTCCCACGGCACATCACTGGAGAGTCAGAACGGGTTAAGAGGCTCAAGTTTCTCGAGTGGAACAAAGAACAAAGAACAAAGAAATGTACAGCACAGGAACAGGCCCTTCGGCCCTCCAAGCCCGTGCCGACCATACTGCCCGACTAAACTACAATCTTCTACACTTCCTGGGTCCGTATCCTTCTATTCCCATCCTATTCATATATTTGTCAAGATGCCCCTTAAATGTCCCTATCGTCCCTGCCTCCACTACCTCCTCCGGTAGTGAGTTCCAGGCACCCACTACCCTCTGCGTAAAAAACTTGCCTCGTACATCTACTCTAAACTTTGCCCCTCTCACCTTAAACCTATGCCCCCTAGTAATTGACCCCTCTACCCTGGGGAAAAGCCTCTGACTATCCACTCTGTCTATGCCCCTCATAATTTTGTATACCTAAACTTGGACCCACGAACTTCTGGCACGGAAGAAGGAAGTTGATTTGGTTGGGGTTACAGTGAGTGGTGACAAAAATCCACCTCAGCAGCCTAGGCCCTCACCTGAACACGGGAACGCCTTCATTTTGCTTCTTAAAGACACCCTGTGGTAGTACCAGGTATTGCGGTACCCGAGAGGCTGATGACCATTGGTTAGACCCAGGAGTCTACCATTGGCTGCATTACGTAGCTCCGCCCTGAAGGCGGGGTATAAGAGGCGGTGCCGTCCCAGCAGCCTTCACTTTCTGTACCGAAGCTGCTGGGGAAAAGGTTCTAGTAGATTAAAGCCTTCAGTTATAAAATCACTTTGTCTTGAGTGTAATTGATTGCGCATCACACCCCTTAAAAACCTCGATGACCAAGCTTTCGTTCACCTGCCTTGATGTCTCCTTCTGTGATTTATTGTCAGATTATGATGCTCAGCTTTGGGATGAGGCCGCTGAACCGCGCGAGGTTTAACGGAGCCTCACGAGGCATCAGGATCCGGATCTTCCCCTCGCTGGGTGTGATCCGGATCAGCATATTTAAATGAGCCGTTTGCCTAATTTAAATATGCGTCGCAGGATTTCCCCCCGGAGCCCGGGACCTAACGGCGGCGCCTGGGACGCCTCGCCAGGGCGCAGTTTAGTTCTGGCACCCACAAACGTAGACCAGTGGAGATCGGGTCGCCGTCGTGTCTGACTGTGAGGAGCCTTTGGAAAGTGTGGCCTCGGCGCGAGAACCTTCCCAAGGAGCTGTTAGCACTGCAGCCTCTGAGAATCAACATGCTCAATGCACCCAAAACTCGACTGGGATTTGTTTTCTGGTTCAAACCCCCACCTTTACTTTGTTTAAGAATAAAGCTGGGTTATTTTCAAATTGAACCATTTACAACATATACAAATATTTATCCCGGATCACACAAAGGAAATGCCCCAAATCCTACCCCATGGGCGCTGCCTGGCAAAATATACTGACCATTGTTATTCTGTTTCTCTTTCTGATTCTTGTATCTTCTCTGCAATAACTGAGCCAGGGGGCTGTGGAGGAAGCACAGTGTCAGCTGGGATCACAGTGTGGAGACGGTACAGAACCTGGCCTCTGCTGTGCAACCCAGCCACAGTGAAATAGAGCAGCAAAGTCTGGAGACATCGTCAGAGGCAGCCGGACAAATACATATCTCCAGGTTCAGATACTGTAGGAGGGAGAGTGAGGGAGGGGCAAGAGTGAGGGAGAGGCGAGAGTGAGGGAGAGGCGAGAGTGAGGGAGGGGGTAGAGTGAGGGAGGGGGAGAGTGAGGGAGGGGCGAGAGTGAGGGAGGGGCGAGAGTGAGGGAGGGGAGAGAGTGAGGGAGGGGAGAGAGTGAGGGAGGGGCGAGAGTGAGGGAGGGGCGAGAGTGAGGGAGGGGCGAGAGTGAGGGAGGGTCAAGAGTGAGGGAGAGGCGAGAGTGAGGGAGAGGCGAGAGTGAGGGAGGGGGTAGAGTGAGGGAGGGGGAGAGTGAGGGGGGGCGAGAGTGAGGGAGGGGCGAGAGTGAGGGAGGGGAGAGAGTGAGGGAGGGGAGAGAGTGAGGGAGGGGCGAGAGTGAGGGAGGGGCGAGAGTGAGGGAGGGGCGAGAGTGAGGGAGGGGAGAGAGTGAGGGAGGGGCGAGAGTGAGGGAGGGGCGAGAGTGAGGGAGGGGGTAGAGTGAGGGAGAGGGGGTAGAGTGAGGGAGGGGCGAGAGTGAGGGAGGGGCGAGAGTGAGGGAGAGGCGAGAGTGAGGGGAGGGGGTAGAGTGAGGGAGGGGCGAGAGTGAGGGAGGGGAGAGAGTGAGGGAGGGGGTAGAGTGAGGGAGAGGGGGTAGAGTGAGGGAGGGGCGAGAGTGAGGGAGAGGCGAGAGTGAGGGGAGGGGGTAGAGTGAGGGAGGGGCGAGAGTGAGGGAGGGGCGAGAGTGAGGGAGAGGGGGTAGAGTAAGGGAGGGGCGAGAGTGAGGGAGGGGCGAGAGTGAGGGAGAGGCAAGAGTGAGGGGAGGGGGTAGAGTGAGGGAGGGGCGAGAGTGAGGGAGGCGCGAGAGTGAGGGAGGGGGTAGAGTGAGGGAGGGGAGAGAGTGAGGGAGGGGCGAGAGTGAGGGGAGGGGGTAGAGTGAGGGAGGGGCGAGAGTGAGGGAGGGGCGAGAGTGAGGGAGGGGAGAGAGTGAGGGAGGGGCGAGAGTGAGGGGAGGGGGAAGAGTGAGGGAGGGGCGAGAGTGAGGGAGGGGAGAGAGTGAGGGAGGGGCGAGAGTGAGGGAGAGGCGAGAGTGAGGGAGAGGCGAGAGTGAGGGAGGGGGAGAGTGAGGGAGGGGGAGAGTGAGGGAGGGGGAGAGTGAGGAAGGGGCGAGAGTGAGGGAGGGGCGAGAGTGAGGGAGGGGCAAGAGTGAGGGAGGGGGGAGAGTGAGGGAGGGGGGAGAGTGAGGGAAGGGCGAGAGTGAGGGAGGGGGGAGAGTGAGGGAGGGGGAGAGTGAGGGAGGGGGAGAGTGAGGGAGGGGGTAGAGAGGGAGGAGAGAGAGAGAGGGAGGGGTAGAGTGAGGGAGGGGCGAGAGTAAGGAAGAGGCGAGAGTGAGGGAGAGGCGAGAGTGAGGGAGGGGGTAGAGTGAGGGAGGGGGAGAGTGAGGGAAGGGCGAGAGTGAGGGAGGGGGGAGTGAGGGAGGGGGTAGAGTGAGGGAGGAGAGAGAGAGAGGGAGGGACGAGAGTGAGGGAGGGACGTGAGTGAGGGAGGGGCGAGAGTGAGGGAGGGTTGAGAGTAAGGGAGGGGAGAGAGTGAGGGAGGGGAGAGAGTGAGGGAGGGGGAGAGTGAGGGAGGGGAGAGAGTGAGGGAGGGGAGAGAGTGAGGGAGGGGTAGAGTGAGGGAGGGGCGAGAGTAAGGAAGAGGCGAGAGTGAGGGAGAGGCGAGAGTGAGGGAGGGGGTAGAGTGAGGGAGGGGGAGAGTGAGGGAAGGGCGAGAGTGAGGGAGGGGGGAGTGAGGGAGGGGGTAGAGTGAGGGAGGAGAGAGAGAGAGGGAGGGACGAGAGTGAGGGAGGGACGTGAGTGAGGGAGGGGCGAGAGTGAGGGAGGGTTGAGAGTAAGGGAGGGGAGAGAGTGAGGGAGGGGAGAGAGTGAGGGAGGGGGAGAGTGAGGGAGGGGAGAGAGTGAGGGAGGGGAGAGAGTGAGGGAGGGGGAGAGCGAGGGAGGGGAGAGAGCGAGGGAGGGGAGAGAGTGAGGGAGGGGAGAGAGTGAGGGAGGGGTGAGGTTGAGGGAAGGGCGAGAGTGAAGGAGGGGGGAGAGTGAGGGAGGGGCGAGAGTGAGGGAGGGGTAGAGTGAGGGAGGGTGTAGAGTGAGGGAGGGGGGAGAGTGAGTGAGGGGGGAGAGTGAGGGAGGGGGGAGGGTGAGGGAGGGGCGAGAGTGAGGGAGGGGCGAGAGTGAAGGAGGGGCGAGAGTGAGGGAGGGGCGAGAGTGAGGGAGGCTAGAGTGAGGGAGGGGAGAGAGTGAGTGAGGGGTAGAGTGAGGGAGGAGAGAGAGTGAGGGAGGGGCGAGAGTGAGGAAGGGGCGAGAGTGAGGGAGGGTAGAGTGAGGGAGGGGAGAGAGTGAGGGAGGGGTAGAGTGAGGGAGGGTGTAGAGTGAGGGAGGGGCGAGAGTGAGGGAGGGGCGAGAGTGAGGGAGGGGCGAGAGTGAGGGGGGGGAGAGTGACGGAGGGGTAGAGTGAGGGGAGAGAGTGAGGGAGGTGGAGAGTGAGGGAGGGTAGAGTGAGGGAGGGTAGAGTGAGGGAGGAGAGAGAGTGAGGGAGGTGGAGAGTGAGGGAGGAGAGAGAGTGAGGGAGGGTAGAGTGAGGGAAGGGCGAGAGTGAGGGAGGGGCGAGAGTGAGAGAGGGGTAGAGTGAGGGAGGGGTAGAGTGAGGGAGGAGAGAGGGAGGGAGGTGGAGAGTGAGGGAGGTGGAGAGTGAGGGAGGGTAGAGTGAGGGAGGGTAGAGTGAGGGAGGAGAGAGAGTGAGGGATGGGTAGAGTGAGGGAGGGGCGAGAGTGAGGGGGAGAGTGAGGGAAGTGAAGAGCGAGGGAGGAGAGAGTGAGGGAGGTGGAGAGTGAGGGAGGAGGGAGTGAGGAAGGGGAGAGAGTGAGGGAGGGGGAGAGTGAGGGAGGTGGAGAGTGAGGGAGGAGAGAGTGAGGGAGGTGGAGAGTGAGGGAGGAGAGAGTGAGGGAGGTGGAGAGTGAGGGAGGAGAGAGTGAGGGAGGGGTGAGAGTGAGGGAGGGGGAGAGTGAGGGAGGTGGAGAGTGAGGGAGGAGAGAGTGAGGGAGGTAGAGAGTGAGGGAGGAGAGAGTGAGGGAGGTGGAGAGTGAGGGAGTGGGAGTGTGAGGGAGTGGAGAGTCTGAGGGAGTGTGAGGGAGTGGGATTGGGAGGGAGTGGGAGTGTGAGGGAGGAGAGAGTGAGGGTGGGGAGAGTGAGGGAGGGGAGTGGGAGGGAGTGAGAGTGGGAGGGAGTGTGAGGGAGTGGGGGTGGGTGGGAGTGGGAGTGTGAGGGAGGAGAGAGTGAGGGAGTCTGAGGTAGGGGAGAGTGAGAGAGGGGAGAGTGAGGGAGGGGAGAGTGAGGCAGAGAATGAGGGAGGGGAGAGTGAGGGGGAGAGTGAGGGATGGGAGAGTGAGGGAGGGGAGAGTGAGGCAGAGAGTGAGGGAGGGGAGAGTGAGGGGGAGAGTGAGGGAAGAGAGTGAGGGAGGGGAGAGTGAGGGGAGAGTGAGGGAGGTGAGTGAGGGAGGGGAGAGTGAGGGGGAGAGTGAGGGAGGGGAAGAGTGAGGGAGGGAGGGGAGAGTGAGGGAGGGGAGAGCGAGGGAGGGCAGTGTGAGGGAGAGTGATGGAGTGAGGGAGTGTGAGTGAGAGGAGAGTGAGGGAGGGGAGAGTGAGGGGGTGAGTAAGGGGGAGAGTGAGGGGGAGAGTGAGGGAGCAGAGAGTGAGGGAGGGGAGAGTGAGGGAGGGGTGAGTAAGGGAGGGGAGAGTGAGGGAGGGGGAGAGTGAGGGGGAGAGTGAGGGAGGGGAGAGTGAGGGAGGGGGAGAGTGAGGGGGAGAGTGCGGGAGGGGAGTGTGAGGGAGGGGGAGAGTGACGGAGGAGAGTGTGGGAGCGGAGAGTGAGGGAGTGAGAGAGCGAGGTAGTGGAGAGTGAGGAGTGGGAGGGTGAGGAAGGGGGAGGGGGTGGGAGTGGGAGAGTGAGGGAGTGGGGAGTGAGGGAGTCGGGAAGTGAGGGAGTTGGGAAGTGATGGAGTGGGAGAGTGAGGGAGGGCAGAGTGAGGGAGTGTGAGGGAGAGGAAAGTGAGGGAGGGGAGAGTGAGGGAGGGGTGTGTGAGGGGGAGAGTTGAGGGGAGAGTGAGGGTGGGGAGAGGGAGTGGGAGAGTGAGGGAGGGGAGAGTGAGGGGGAAAGTGATGGATGGGGAGAGTGAGGGGAGAGAGTGAGGGGGAGAGTGAGGGGTAGAGTGAGGGAGGGGAGAGTGAGGGAGGTGAGAGTGATGGAGGGGGAGAGTGAGGGGAGAGTGAGGGGGTGAATGTGGGAAGGGAGCGTGAGGGAGGGGGAGAGTGAGGGAGGGGAGAGTGAAGGGGAGAGTGAGGGGGAGAGTGAGGGAGGAGAGAGTGAGGGGAGGGGAGAGTGATGGAGGGGGAGAGTGAGGGGGAGTGTGAGGGATTGGGAGAGTGAGGGAGGGAAGAGTGAGGGGGAGAGTGAGGGGGAGTGAGGGAGTGGGAGAGTGAGGGAGGGGAGAGTGCGGGGGAGAGTGTGGGAAGGGAGCGTGATGGAGGGGGAGAGTGAGGGAGGGGGAGAGTGAGGGAGGGGAGAGTGAGGGTGAGAGTGAGGGAGGGGAGAGTGAGGGAGGGGAGAGTGAGGGAGAAGAGAGTGAGGGGGGAGAGTGAGGGGGAAAGTGATGGAGGGGAGCGTGAGGGAGGGGGAGAGTGAGGGAGGGGTGGTGAGTGAGGGAGGGGGAGAGTGAGGGGGAGAGTGAGGGAGGGGGAGAGTGAGGGGGTGAGTGTGGGAGGGGAGAGTGAGGGAGGGGAGAGTGAGAGGGAGAGTGAGGGAGCGGGAGAGTGAGGGTGGGGGAGAGTGGGGGAGGAGAGAGTGAGGGGAAAGTGATGGAGGGGAAGAGTGAGGGGGAGAGTGAGGTAGGGGAGAGTGAGGGAGCGTAGAGTGAGGTAGGGGAGAGTGAGGGGGAAGTGATGGAGGGGAGAGTGAGGGAGGGGAGAATCAGGGAGGGGAGAGTGTGGGGGGAGAGTGAGGGGGAGAGTGAGGGAGGGGAGAGTGAGGGAGTGGAGTGTTAGGGAGGGGAGAGTTAGGGAGGGGAGAGTTAGGGAGTGAGGGAGTGGGAGAGTGAGGGAGGGGTGAGAGTGAGGGAGGGGGAGAGTGAGGGAGGGGATAGTGAGGGGGAGAGTGAGGGAGGGGGAGGGTGAGGGAGGGGTGAGTGAGGGAGGGGATTGTGAGGGGGAGAGTGAGGGAAGGGGAGAGTGAGGGAGGGGAGAGTGAGGGTGGGGATAGTGAGGGGGAGAGTGAGGGAAGGGAGAGTGAGGGAGGGGAGAGTGAGGGAGGGGAGAGTGAGTGGGAGAGTGAGGGTGGGGGAGAGTGAGGGTGGGGAGAGTGAGGTAGGAGAGAGTGAGGGAGAGGAGAGTGATGGAGGGGGTGAGTGAGGGGGAGAGTGAGGGAGAGGAGAGTGAGGGAGTGGGAGAGTGAGGGAGGGGCGAGAGTGAGGGAGGGGAGAGAGTGAGGGGGGAGAGTGAGGGAAGTGAAGAGCGAGGGAGGAGAGAGTGAGGGAGGTGGAGAGTGGGGAGGAGGGTGTGAGGGAGGTGGAGAGTGTGGGAGGAGAAAGTGAGGGAGGGAGAGAGTGAGGAGGGGGAGAGTGAGGGAGGTGAGTGTGAGGGAGGAGAGAGTGAGGGAGGTGGAGAGTGAGGGTGGAGTGAGTGAGGGAGGTGGAGAGTGAGGGAGTGGGTGTGTGGGGAGTGGAGAGTGTGAGGGAGTATGAGGGGTGGGATTGGGAGGGAGTGGGAGTGTGAGGGAGGAGAGAGTGAGGGTGGGGAGAGTGAGGGAGGGGAGTGGGAGGGAGTGAGAGTGGGAGGGAGTGTGAGGGAGTGGGGGTGGGTGGGAGTGGGAGTGTGAGGGAGGAGTGAGTGAGGGAGTCTGAGGTAGGGGAGAGTGAGAGAGGGGAGAGTGAGGGAGGGGAGAGTGAGGCAGAGAATGAGGGAGGGGAGAGTGAGGGTGAGAGTGAGGGAGGGGGAGTGAGGGAGGGGTGAGTGTGGGAGGGGAGAGTGAGGGGGAGTGTGAGGGAGGGGAGAGTGAGGGGAGAGTGTGGGTGGGTGAGTGAGGGGGGTGGAGTGAGGGGGGAGAGTGAGGGAGGGGAGAGTGAGGGAGTGTGAGGGAGGGGAGAGTGAGGGAGGGGAAGAGTGAGGGAGGGAGGGTAGAGTGAGGGAGGGGAGAGCGAGGGAGGTCAGTGTGAGGAGGTGTGAGGGAGAGTGATGGAGTGAGGGAGTGTGAGTGAGAGGAGAGTGAGGGAGGGGAGAGGAAGGGGGTGAGTAATGGGGAGAGTGAGGGGGAGAGTGAGGGAGGGGAGAGTGAGGGAGGGGAGAGTAAGCGAGGGGAGAGTGAGGGAGGGGGAGAGTGAGGGGAGAGTGAGGGAGGGGAGAGTGAGGGAGGGGGAGAGTGAGGGGGAGAGTGAGGGAGGGGAGTGTGAGGGAGGGGGAGAGTGACGCAGGAGAGTGTGGGAGCGGAGAGTGAGGGAGTGAGAGAGCGAGGTAGTGGAGAGTGAGGGAGTGGGAGGGTGAGGAAGGGGGAGGGAGTGGGAGAGTGAGGGAGTGGGGAGTGAGGGAGTCGGGAAGTGAGGGAGTTGGGAAGTGATGGAGTGGGAGAGTGAGGGAGTGGAGATTGAGGGAGAGGGGAAGTGAGGGACTGGGGAAGTAAGGGAGGGGGAGAGTGAGGGAGTGTGAGAGTGAGGGAGGGGAGAGTGAGGGAGGGGAGAGTGAGGGAGGGGAGAGTGAGTGAGTGGGAGTGTGAGGGAGGGGCGAGTTAGGGAGTGGAGAGTGAGGGAGGTGAGAGTGAGGGAGGGGAGAGTTAGGGAGGGGAGCGTGAGGGAGTGTGAGAGTGAGGGAGTCAGGAAGGGAGGGAGTTGGAAAGTGAGAGAGTGGAGAGTGAGGGAGTGGGGAAGTGAGGGAGGGGAGAGTGAGGGAGGGGAGAGTGAGGGAGGGAGAGTGAGTGAGTGGGAGTGTGAGAGAGTGGGAGAGTGAGGGAGGAGACAATGAGGGAGGGGAAAATGAGTGAGTATGAGTGTGAGGGAGTGGGAGTGTGAGGGAGTGGAGAGTGAGGGAGTGGAGAGTGAGGGAGTGGAGAGTGAGGGAGTGGGAGAGTGAGGGAGGGGAAAGTGAGTGAGTGGGAGAGTGAGGGAGGGGGAGAGTGAGGGAGGGCAGAGTGAGGGAGGGGTGAGTGAGGGGGAAAGTGATGGAGGGGGAGTGTGAGGGGGAGAGTGAGGGGAGTGGAGAGTGAGGGAGGGGGAGAGTGAGGGGGAATGTGATGGAGGGGGAGTGTGAGGGGGGGAGAGTGAGGGGGGGAGAGTGAGGGAGTGGAGAGTGAGGGGAAAGTGATGGATGGGGAGAGTGAGGGAGGGGAGAGTGAGGGGAGAGAGTGAGGGGGAGAGTGAGGGGTAGAGTGAGGGAGGGGGAGTGAGGGAGGAGAGAGTGAGGGAGGTGAGAGTGTTGGAGGGGGAGAGTGAGGGTGAGAGTGAGGGAGTGGGAGAGTGAGGGAGGGAGAGTGAGGGAGAGAGTGAGGGGGAGAGTGAGGGGTAGAGTGAGGGAGGGGGAGTGTGGGAGGAGAGAGTGAGGGAGGTGAGAGTGATGGTGGGGGAGAGTGAGGGTCAGAGTGAGGGAGTGGGAGAGTGTGGGAGGGGAGAGTGAGGGGAGAGAGTGTGGGGGAGAGTGAGGGGTTGGTGAGGTGGGGAGTGTGAGGGAGGTGAGAGTGAGGGAGGTGTGGGGTGAGAGTGATGGAGGGGGAGAGTGAGGGGGAGAGTGAGGGAGTGGGAGAGTGAGGGAGGGGAGAGTGAGGGGGTGAATGTGGGAGGGAGCGTGAGGGAGGGGGAGAGTGAGGGAGGGGAGAGTGAGGGGGAGAGTGAGGGGGAGAGTGAGGGGGAGAGTGAGGGTGGGGGAGAGTGAGGGAGGGGAGAGTGTGGGGGAGAGTGAGGGGGAGAGTGAGGGGAGAGTGAGGGGGAGAGTGAGGGAGGGGAGAGTGAGGGAGGAGAGAGTGAGGGTGGGAGAGTGATGGAGGGGGGTGAGTGAGGGGGAGTGTGAGGGAGTGGGAGAGTGAGGGAGGGAAGAGTGAGGGGGAGAGTGAGGGGAGTGAGGGAGTGGGAGAGTGAGGGAGGGGAGAGTGCGGGGAGAGTGTGGGAAGGGAGCGTGATGGAGGGGGAGAGTGAGGGAGGGGGAGAGTGAGGGAGGGGAGAGTGAGGGGGAGAGTGAGGGAGGGGGAGAGTGAGGGAGGGGAGAGTGAGGGAGAAGAGAGTGAGGGGGGAGAGTGAGGGGGAAGTGATGGAGGGGGAGTGTGAGGGGAGAGTGAGGGAGGGGAGAGTGAGGGGGGGAGAGTGAGAGGGGAGAGTGAGGGAGTGGAGAGTGAGGGGGAAGTGATGGATGGGGAGAGTGAGGGAGGGGAGAGTGAGGGGAGAGAGTGAGGGGGAGAGTGAGGGGTAGAGTGAGGGAGGGGGAGTGAGGGAGAACAGAGTGAGGGAGGTGAGAGTGATGGAGGGGGAGAGTGAGGGGGTGAGTGAGGGAGTGGGAGAGTGAGGGAGGGGAGAGTGAGGGGTGTGAATGTGGGAAGGGAGCGTGAGGGGGGGAGTGGGGAGAGTGAGGGAGGGGAGAGTGAGGGGGAGAGTGAGGGGGAGAGTGTGGGGGAGAGTGAGGGAGGGGAGAGTGAGGGAGGGGGAGAGTGAGGGGGAGAGTGAGGGGGAGAGTGTGGGGGAGAGTGAGGGTGGGGGAGTGTGGGAGGAGTGAGTGAGGGTGGGGTGTGTGTGGGTGGGGGAGTGTGAGGGGGGAGTGTGAGGATGTGGGAGAGTGAGGGAGGGAAGAGTGAGGGGGGAGAGTGAGGGGGAGTGAGGGAGTGGGAGAGTGAGGGAGGGGAGAGTGCGGGGGAGAGTGTGGGAAGGGAGCGTGATGGAGGGGGAGAGTGAGGGTGGGGGAGAGTGAGGGAGGGGTGAGTGAGGGGGTGAGTGAGGGAGGTTGAGGTGTGGGTGGGGAGTGTGAGGGAGATGTGAGTGAGGGGGGTGAGTGAGGGGGGAAGTGATGGTGGGGAAGTGAGGGAGGGGGTGAGTGGGGAGGGGGAGGTGAGGGTGTGAGTGTGGGAGGGGAGTGTGAGGGTGGGGTGAGTGAGGGGGAGAGTGAGGGTGGTGGGAGAGTGAGGGAGGGGAGAGTGAGGGGGTGAATGTGGGAGGGGAGGTGAGGGAGGGGGAGAGTGAGGGAGGGGGAGAGTGTGGGGGAGAGTGAGGGGGTGAGTGAGGGGGAGAGTGAGGGAGGGGGAGAGTGAGGGAGGGGAGAGTGAGGGGGAGGTGAGGGGGAGAGTGTGGGGGAGAGTGAGGGGGGAGAGTGAGGGAGGGGAGAGTGAGGGAGGAGAGAGTGAGGGAGGGGAGAGTGATGGAGGGGGAGAGTGAGGGGGAGTGTGAGGAAGTGGGGAGAGTGAGGGAGGGAAGAGTGAGGGGGAGAGTGAGGGGGGAGTGAGGGAGTGGGAGAGTGAGGGAGGGGAGAGTGCGGGGAGAGTGTGGGAAGGGAGCGTGATGGAGGGGGGAGAGTGAGGGAGGGGGAGAGTGAGGGAGGGGAGAGTGAGGGGGAGAGTGAGGGAGGGGGAGTGAGGGAGGGGAGAGTGAGGGAGAGAGAGTGAGGGGGGAGAGTGAGGGGGAAAGTGATGGAGGGGAGCATGAGGGAGGGGGTGAGTGAGGGAGGGGAGAGTGAGGGTGTGAGTGTGGGAGGGGAGAGTGAGGGAGGGGAGAGTGAGGGGGAGAGTGTGGGAGCGGGAGAGTGAGGGTGGGGGTGAGTGAGGGAGGAGAGAGTGAGGGGGAAAGTGATGGAGGGGAAGAGTGAGGGGGAGAGTGAGGGAGGGGAGAGTGAGGGAGCGGAGAGTGAGGTAGGGGAGAGTGAGGGGGAAAGTGATGGAGGGGAGAGTGAGGAGGGGAGAATCAGGGAGGGGAGAGTGTGGGGGAGAGTGAGGGGGAGAGTGAGGGAGGGGAAAGTGAGGGGTGTGAGTAAGGGGGAGTGTGAGGGGGTGAGTGGGGTGGGGAGAGTGAGGGAGGGGAGAGTAGGGAGGGGAGAGTGAGGGAGGGGGAGAGTGAGGGGGAGAGAGTGGGAGGGGAGAGTGAGGGAGGGGGAGGGTGAGGGGGAGAGTGAGGGAGGGGAATGTGAGGCAGGGGGAGAGTGACGGAGGAGAGTGTGGGAGCGGAGAGTGAGGGAGTGAGAGAGCGAGGTAGTGGAGAGTGAGGGAGTGGGAGGGTGAGGAAGGGGGAGGGGGGTGGGAGTGGGAGAGTGAGGGAGTCGGGAAGTGAGGGAGTTGGGAAGTGATGGAGTGGGAGAGTGAGGGAGGGCAGAGTGAGGGAGGGCAGAGTGAGGGAGGGGAGAGTGATGGGGAGAGTTGAGGGGAGAGCGAGGGAGGGGAGAGTGAGGGGGATGGTGAGGGGTAGAGTGAGGGAGGGGAGAGTGAGGGAGGAGAGAGTGAGGGAGGTGAGAGTGATGGAGGGGGAGAGTGAGGGAGTGGGAGAGTGAGGGAGGGGGAGAGAGTGAGGGAGGGGGGAGAGTGAGGGAGGGGAGAGAGTGAGGAGGGGAGAGAGTGAGGGAGGGGGGAGAGTGAGGGAGGGGGGAGAGTGAGGAGGGGGAGAGTGAGGGAGGGGGTAGAGTGAGGGAGGAGAGAGAGAGAGGGAGGGGTAGAGTTAGGGAGGGGAGAGAGTGAGGGAGGGGTGAGGTTGAGGGAAGGGCAAGAGTGAAGGAGGGGGGAGAGTGAGGGAGGGGCGAGAGTGAGGGAGGGGGGAGAGTGAGTGAGGGGCGAGAGTGAGGGAGGGGTGAGAGTAAGGGAGGGAGGAGAGTGAGTGAGAGGCGAGAGTGAGGGAGAGGCGAGAGTGAGGGAGGGGAGAGAGTGAGGGAGGGGAGAGAGTGAGGGAGGGGAGAGAGTGAAGGAGGGGAGAGAGTGAGGGAGGGGAGAGAGTGAGGGAGGGTGGGAGAGTGAGGGAGGTGGAGAGTGAGGGAGGAGAGAGTGAGGGAGGTAGAGAGTGAGGGAGGAGAGAGTGAGGGAGGTGGAGAGTGAGGGAGTGGGAGTGTGAGGGAGTGGAGAGTGTGAGGGAGTGGGATTGGGAGGGAGTGGGAGTGTGAGGGAGGAGAGAGTGAGGGTGGGGAGAGTGAGGGAGGGGAGTGGGAGGGAGTGAGAGTGGGAGGGAGTGTGAGGGTGTGGGGGTGGGTGGGAGTGGGAGTGTGAGGGAGGAGAGAGTGAGGGGTCTGAGGTAGGGGAGAGTGAGAGAGGGGAGAGTGAGGGAGGGGAGAGTGAGGCAGAGAATGAGGGAGGGGAGAGTGAGGGGGAGAGTGAGGGACGGGAGAGTGAGGGAGGGGAGAGTGAGGCGGAGAGTGAGGGAGGGGAGAGTGAGGGGGAGAGTGAGGGAAGAGAGTGAGGGAGGGGAGAGTGAGGGGGAGAGTGAGGGAGGTGAGTGAGGGAGGGGAGAGTGGAGGGGAGAGTGAGGGAGGGGAAGAGTGAGGGAGGGAGGGGAGAGTGAGGGAGGGGAGAGCGAGGGAGGGCAGTGTGAGGGAGTGTGAGGGAGAGTGATGGAGTGAGGGAGTGTGAGTGAGAGGAGAGTGAGGGTGGGGAGAGTGAGGGGGTGAGTAAGGGGAGAGTGAGGGGGGAGAGTGAGGGAGGGGAGAGTGAGGGAGGGGAGAGTATGGGAGGGGAGAGTGAGGGAGGGGGAGGTGAGGGGGAGGGGGAGGAGGAGAGGTGAGGGAGGGGGAGAGTGAAGGAGGGGAGAGACTGAGGGAGGGGAGATAGTGAGGGAGGGGGGAGAGTGAGGGAGGGGAGAGAGTGAGGGAGGGGAGAGAGTGAGGGAGGGGTGAGGTTGAGGGAAGGGCAAGAGTGAAGGAGGGGGGAGAGTGAGGGAGGGGCGAGAGTGAGGGAGGGGGGAGAGTGAGTGAGGGGCGAGAGTGAGGGAGGGGGGAGGGTGAGGGAGGGGCGACAGTGAGGGAGGGGCGAGAGTGAAGGAGGGGCGAGAGTGAGGGAGGGGCGAGAGTGAGGGAGGCTAGAGTGAGGGAGGGGAGAGAGTGAGGGAGGGGTAGAGTAAGGGAGGAGAGAGAGTGAGGGAGGGGCGAGAGTGAGGAAGGGGCGAGAGTGAGGGAGGGTAGAGTGAGGGAGGGGAGAGAGTGAGGGAGGGGTAGAGTGAGGGAGGGTGTAGAGTGAGGGAGGGGCGAGAGTGAGGGAGGGGCGAGAGTGAGGGGGGGAGAGTGACGGAGGGGTAGAGTGAGGGGAGAGAGTGAGGGAGGTGGGAGAGTGAGGGAGGGTAGAGTGAGGGAGGGTAGAGTGAGGGAGGAGAGAGAGTGAGGGAGGTGGAGAGTGAGGGAGGAGAGAGAGTGAGGGAGGGTAGAGTGAGGGAAGGGCGAGAGTGAGGGAGGGGCGAGAGTGAGGGAGGGGTAGAGTGAGGGAGGGGTAGAGTGAGGGAGGGGAGAGGGAGGGAGGTGGAGAGTGAGGGAGGGTAGAGTGAGGGAGGGTAGAGTGAGGGAGGAGAGAGAGTGAGGGATGGGTAGAGTGAGGGAGGGGCGAGGGTGAGGGGGGAGAGTGAGGGAAGTGAAGAGCGAGGGAGGAGAGAGTGAGGGAGGTGGAGAGTGAGGGAGGAGGGAGTGAGGAAGGGGAGAGTGAGGGAGGAGAGAGTGAGGGAGGTGGAGAGTGAGGGAGGAGAGAGTGAGGGAGGGGAGAGAGTGAGGGAGGGGGAGAGTGAGGGAGGTGGAGAGTGAGGGAGGAGAGAGTGAGGGAGGTAGAGAGTGAGGGAGGAGAGAGTGAGGGAGGTGGAGAGTGAGGGAGTGGGAGTGTGAGGGAGTGGAGAGTGTGAGGGAGTGGGATTGGGAGGGAGTGGGAGTGTGAGGGAGGAGAGAGTGAGGGTGGGGAGAGTGAGGGAGGGGAGTGGGAGGGAGTGAGAGTGGGAGGGAGTGTGAGGGAGTGGGGGTGGGTGGGAGTGGGAGTGTGAGGGAGGAGAGAGTGAGGGAGTCTGAGGTAGGGGAGAGTGAGAGAGGGGAGAGTGAGGGAGGGGAGAGTGAGGCAGAGAATGAAGGAGGGGAGAGTGAGGGGGAGAGTGAGGGACGGGAGAGTGAGGGAGGGGAGAGTGAGGCGGAGAGTGAGGGAGGGGAGAGTGAGGGGGAGAGTGAGGGAAGAGAGTGAGGGAGGGGGAGAGTGAGGGGGAGAGTGAGGGAGGTGAGTGAGGGAGGGGAGAGTGAGGGGGAGAGTGAGGGAGGGGAAGAGTGAGGGAGGGAGGGGAGAGTGAGGGAGGGGAGAGCGAGGGAGGGCAGTGTGAGGGAGTGTGAGGGAGAGTGATGGAGTGAGGGAGTGTGAGTGAGAGGAGAGTGAGGGAGGGGAGAGTGAGGGGGTGAGTAAAGGGGAGAGTGAGGGGGAGAGTGAGGGAGGGGAGAGTGAGGGAGGGGAGAGTAAGGGAGGGGAGAGTGAGGGAGGGGGGAGAGTGATGGGGAGGGGGAGGGAGGAGAGAGTGAGGGAGGGGGAGAGTGAGGGGGAGAGTGCGGGAGGGGAGTGTGAGGGAGGGGGAGAGTGACGGAGGAGAGTGTGGGAGCGGAGAGTGAGGGAGTGAGAGAGCGAGGTAGTGGAGAGTGAGGGAGTGGGAGGGTGAGGAAGGGGGAGGGGGTGGGAGTGGGAGAGTGAGGGAGTGGGGTGAGGGAGTCGGGAAGTGAGGGAGTTGGGAAGTGATGGAGTGGGAGAGTGAGGGAATGGAGAATGAGGGAGAGGGGAAGTGAGGGACTGGGGAAGTAAGGGAGGGGGAGAGTGAGGGAGTGTGAGAGTGAGGGAGGGGAGAGTGAGGGAGGGGAGAGTGAGGGAGGGGAGAGTGAGTGAGTGGGAGTGTGAGGGAGGGGTGAGTTAGGGAGTGGAGAGTGAGGGAGGGGAGAGTGAGGGAGTCAGGAAGTGAGGGAGTTGGGAAGTGAGGGAGTGGAGAGTGGGAGAGTGAGGGAGGGGAGGGAGGAGACAATGAGGGAGGGGAAAGTGAGTGAGTATGAGTGTGAGGGAGTGGGAGAGCGAGGGAGTGGGAGTGTGAGGGAGTGGAGAGTGAGGGAGTGGGAGAGCGAGGGAGTGGGAGTGTGAGGGAGTGGGAGAGCGAGGGAGTGGGAGTGTGAGGGAGTGGAGAGTGAGGGAGTGGAGAGTGAGGGAGTGGGAGAGTGAGGGGGAGAGTGAGGGAGCGGGAGAGTGAGGGAGGGGAAAGTGAGTGAGTGGGAGAGTGAGGGAGGGGAGAGTGAGGGAGGGCAGAGTGAGGGAGTGTGAGGGAGAGGAAAGTGAGGGAGGGTAGAGTGAGGGAGGGGTGAGTGAGGGGGAGAGTTGAGTGGAGAGTGAGGGTGGGGAGAGGGAGTGGGAGAGCGAGTGAGGTGACAGTGAGGGAGGGGAGTGTGAGGGGGAGAGTGAGGCAGGGGAGAGTGAGGGAGTGGAGAGTGAGGGGGAAAGTGATGGAGGGGGAGTGTGAGGGGGAGAGTGAGGGAGGGGAGAGTGAGGGGGAGAGAGTGAGGGAGAGGAGAGTGAGGGAGGGGAGAGTGAGGGAGTGGAGAGTGAGGGGGAAAGTGATGGATGGGGAGAGTGAGGGAGGGGAGAGTGAGGGGAGAGAGTGAGGGGGAGAGTGAGGGAGGGGAGAGTGAGGGAGGGGAGAGTGAGGGAGGAGAGAGTGAGGGAGGTGAGAGTGATGGAGGGGGAGAGTGAGGGGGAGAGTGAGGGAGTGGGAGACTGAGGGGGTGAATGTGGGAAGGGAGCGTGATGGAGGGGGAGACTGAGGGAGGGGAGAGTGAGGGGGAGAGTGAGGGGGAGAGTGAGGGGGAGAGTGAGGGAGGGGAGAGTGATGGAGGGGGAGAGTGAGGGGGAGTGTGAGGGAGTGGGAGAGTGAGGGAGGGAAGAGTGAGGGGGAGAGTGAGGGGGAGTGAGGGAGTGGGAGAGTGAGGGAGGGGAGAGTGCGGGGGAGAGTGTGGTAAGGGAGCGTGATGGAGGGGGAGAGTGAGGGAGGGGGAGAGTGAGTGATGGGAGAGTGAGGGGGAGAGTGAGGGAGGGGGAGAGTGAGGGAGGGGAGAGTGAGGGAGAAGAGAGTGAGGGGGAGAGTGAGGGGGAAAGTGATGGAGGGGAGCGTGAGGGAGGGGGAGAGTGAGGGAGGGGGTGAGTGAGGGAGGGGGAGAGTGAGGGGGAGAGTGAGGGAGGGGGAGAGTGAGGGGGTGAGTGTGGGAGGGGAGAGTGAGGGAGGGGAGAGTGAGGGGGAGAGTGAGGGAGCGGGAGAGTGAGGGTGGGGGAGAGTGAGGGAGGAGAGAGTGAGGGGGAAAGTGATGGAGGGGAAGAGTGAGGGGGAGAGTGAGGGAGGGGAGAGTGAGGTAGGGGAGAGTGAGGGGGAAAGTGATGGAGGGGAGAGTGAGGGAGGGGAGAATCAGGGAGGGGAGAGTGTGGGGGGAGAGTGAGGGGGACAGTGAGGGAGGGGAGTGTGAGGGGGAGAGTGAGGCAGGGGAGAGTGAGGGAGTGGAGAGTGAGGGGAAAGTGATGGAGGGGGAGTGTGAGGGGGAGAGTGAGGGAGGGGAGAGTGAGGGGGAGAGAGTGAGGGAGAGGAGAGTGAGGAGGGGAGAGTGAGGGAGTGGAGAGTGAGGGGGAAAGTGATGGATAGGGAGAGTGAGGGAGGGGAGAGTGAGGGGAGAGAGTGAGGGGGAGAGTGAGGGGTAGAGTGAAGGAGGGGAGACTGAGGAGGAGAGAGTGAGGGAGGTGAGAGTGATGGAGGGGGAGAGTGAGGGGGAGGAGTGAGGGAGTGGGAGACTGAGGGGGTGAATGTGGGAAGGGAGCGTGATGGAGGGGAGAGTGAGGAGGGGAGAGTGAGGGGGAGAGTGAGGGGGAGAGTGAGGGGGGGAGAGTGAGGGAGGGGAGAGTGATGGAGGGGGAGAGTGAGGGGGAGTGTGAGGGAGTGGGAGAGTGAGGGAGGGAAGAGTGAGGGGGAGAGTGAGGGGAGTGGGAGAGTGAGGGAGGGGAGAGTGCGGGGGAGAGTGTGGGAAGGGAGCGTGATGGAGGGGGAGAGTGAGGGAGGGGGAGAGTGAGTGATGGGAGAGTGAGGGGGAGAGTGAGAGGGAGGGGGAGAGTGAGGGAGGGGAGAGTGAGGGAGAGAGAGTGAGGGGGAGAGTGAGGGGGAAAGTGATGGAGGGGAGCGTGAGGGAGGGGGAGAGTGAGGGAGGGGGTGAGTGAGGGAGGGGGAGAGTGAGGGGGAGAGTGAGGGAGGGGGAGAGTGAGGGGGTGAGTGTGGGAGGGGGAGAGTGAGGGAGGGGAGATGTGAGGGGGCGAGAGTGAGGGAGCGGGAGGGTGAGGGTGGGGGTGAGTGAGGGAGGAGAGAGTGAGGGGGAAAGTGATGGAGGGGGAAGAGTGAGGGGGAGAGTGAGGGAGGGGAGAGTGAGGTAGGGGAGAGTGAGGGGGAAAGTGATGGAGGGGAGAGTGAGGGAGGGGAGAATCAGGGAGCGGATAGTGTGGGGGGAGAGTGAGGGGGAGAGTGAGGGAGGGGAGAGTGAGGGAGTGGAGAGTTAGGGAGGGGAGAGTTAGGGAGGGGAGAGTTAGGGAGTGGGAGAGTGAGGGAGGGGAGAGTGAGGGAGGGGATAGTGAGGGGGCGAGTGAGGGAGGGGGAGAGTGAGGGAGGGGAGAGTGAGGGAGGGGAGAGTGAGTGGGAGAGTGAGGGAGGGGGGAGAGTGAGGGAGGGGAGAGTGAGGGAGGAGAGAGTGAGGGAGGGGAGAGTGATGGAGGGGGAGAGTGAGGGGGAGAGTGAGGGAGAGGGAGAGTGAGGGAGTGGGAGAGTGAGGGAGGGGCGAGAGTGAGGGAGGGGCGAGAGTGAGGGGGGGGAGAGTGAAGGAGGGGTAGAGTGAGGGAGGGGAGAGAGTGAGGGAGGTGGAGAGTGCGGGAGGGCAGAGTGAGGGAGGGTAGAGTGAGGGAGGAGAGAGAGTGAGGGAGGTGGAGAGTGAGGGAGGAGAGAGAGTGAGGGACGGTAGAGTGAGGGAAGGGGCGAGAGTGAGGGAGGGGCGAGAGTGAGGGAGGGGTAGAGTGAGGGAGGGGTAGAGTGAGGGAGGAGAGAGGGAGGGAGGTGGAGAGTGAGGGAGGGTAGAGTGAGGGAGGAGAGAGAGTGAGGGATGGGTAGAGTGAGGGAGGGGCGAGAGTGAGGGGGGAGAGTGAGGGAAGTGAAGAGCGAGGGAGGAGAGAGTGAGGGAGGTGGAGAGTGAGGGAGGAGGGGAGTGAGGAGGGGAGGAGAGTGAGGGAGGGGGAGAGTGAGGGAGGTGGAGAGTGAGGGAGGAGAGAGTGAGGGAGGTGGAGAGTGAGGGAGGAGAGAGTGAGGGAGGTGGAGAGTGAGGGAGGAGAGAGTGAGGGAGGGGGAGAGAGTGAGGGAGGGGGAGAGTGAGGGAGTTGGAGAGTGAGGGAGGAGAGAGTGAGGGAGGTGGAGAGTGAGGGAGGAGAGAGTGAGGGAGGTGGAGAGTGAGGGAGTGGGAGTGGGAGGGAGTGTGAGGGAGTGGGGGGTGGTGGGAGTGGGAGTGTGAGGGAGGAGAGAGTGAGGGAGTCTGAGGTAGGGGAGAGTGAGAGAGGGGAGAGTGAGGGAGGGGAGAGTGAGGCAGAGAATGAGGGAGGGGAGAGTGAGGGGGAGAGTGAGGGACGGGAGAGTGAGGGAGGGGAGAGTGAGGCGGAGAGTGAGGGAGGGGAGAGTGAGGGGGAGAGTGAGGGAAGAGAGTGAGGGAGGGGAGAGTGAGGGGGAGAGTGAGGGAGGTGAGTGAGGGAGGGGAGAGTGAGGGGGAGAGTGAGGGAGGGGAAGAGTGAGGGAGGGAGGGGAGAGTGAGGGAGGGGAGAGCGAGGGAGGGCAGTGTGAGGGAGAGTGATGGAGTGAGGGAGTGTGAGTGAGAGGAGAGTGAGGGAGGGGAGAGTGAGGGGGTGAGTAAAGGGGAGAGTGAGGGGGAGAGTGAGGGAGGGGAGAGTGAGGGAGGGGAGAGTAAGGGAGGGGAGAGTGAGGGAGGGGGAGAGTGAGTGGGAGGGGGAGGGAGGAGAGAGTGAGGGAGGGGGAGAGTGAGGGGGAGAGTGCGGGAGGGGAGTGTGAGGGAGGGGGAGAGTGACGGAGGAGAGTGTGGGAGCGGAGAGTGAGGGAGTGAGAGAGCGAGGTAGTGGAGAGTGAGGGAGTGGGAGGGTGAGGAAGGGGGAGGGGGTGGGAGTGGGAGAGTGAGGGAGTGGGGTGAGGGAGTCGGGAAGTGAGGGAGTTGGGAAGTGATGGAGTGGGAGAGTGAGGGAATGGAGAATGAGGGAGAGGGGAAGTGAGGGACTGGGGAAGTAAGGGAGGGGGAGAGTGAGGGAGTGTGAGAGTGAGGGAGGGGAGAGTGAGGGAGGGGCGAGTTAGGGAGTGGAGAGTGAGGGAGGGGAGAGTGAGGGAGTCAGGAAGTGAGGGAGTTGGGAAGTGAGGGAGTGGAGAGTGGGAGAGTGAGGGAGGGGAGGGAGGAGACAATGAGGGAGGGGAAAGTGAGTGAGTATGAGTGTGAGGGAGTGGGAGAGCGAGGGAGTGGGAGTGTGAGGGAGTGGAGAGTGAGGGAGTGGGAGAGCGAGGGAGTGGGAGTGTGAGGGAGTGGGAGAGCGAGGGAGTGGGAGTGTGAGGGAGTGGAGAGTGAGGGAGTGGAGAGTGAGGGAGTGGGAGAGTGAGGGGGAGAGTGAGGGAGGGGGAGAGTGAGGGAGGGGAAAGTGAGTGAGTGGGAGAGTGAGGGAGGGGAGAGTGAGGGAGGGCAGAGTGAGGGAGTGTGAGGGAGAGGAAAGTGAGGGAGGGTAGAGTGAGGGAGGGGTGAGTGAGGGGGAGAGTTGAGTGGAGAGTGA
Source organism: Scyliorhinus torazame (assembly GCF_047496885.1). Taxonomy (NCBI): domain Eukaryota; kingdom Metazoa; phylum Chordata; class Chondrichthyes; order Carcharhiniformes; family Scyliorhinidae; genus Scyliorhinus; species Scyliorhinus torazame. The sequence continues at coordinate 352,406,575 of NC_092709.1, read as the reverse complement.
GGGTGGGGAGAGGGAGTGGGAGAGCGAGTGAGGTGACAGTGAGGGAGGGGAGTGTGAGGGGGAGAGTGAGGCAGGGGAGAGTGAGGGAGTGGAGAGTGAGGGGGAAAGTGATGGAGGGGGAGTGTGAGGGGGAGAGTGAGGGAGGGGAGAGTGAGGGGGAGAGAGTGAGGGAGAGGAGAGTGAGGGAGGGGAGAGTGAGGGAGTGGAGAGTGAGGGGGAAAGTGATGGATGGGGAGAGTGAGGGAGGGGAGAGTGAGGGGAGAGAGTGAGGGGGAGAGTGAGGGAGGGGAGAGTGAGGGAGGGGAGAGTGAGGGAGGAGAGAGTGAGGGAGGTGAGAGTGATGGAGGGGGAGAGTGAGGGGGAGAGTGAGGGAGTGGGAGACTGAGGGGGTGAATGTGGGAAGGGAGCGTGATGGAGGGGGAGACTGAGGGAGGGGAGAGTGAGGGGGAGAGTGAGGGGGAGAGTGAGGGGGAGAGTGAGGGAGGGGAGAGTGATGGAGGGGGAGAGTGAGGGGGAGTGTGAGGGAGTGGGAGAGTGAGGGAGGGAAGAGTGAGGGGGAGAGTGAGGGGGAGTGAGGGAGTGGGAGAGTGAGGGAGGGGAGAGTGCGGGGGAGAGTGTGGTAAGGGAGCGTGATGGAGGGGGAGAGTGAGGGAGGGGGAGAGTGAGTGATGGGAGAGTGAGGGGGAGAGTGAGGGAGGGGGAGAGTGAGGGAGGGGAGAGTGAGGGAGAAGAGAGTGAGGGGGAGAGTGAGGGGGAAAGTGATGGAGGGGAGCGTGAGGGAGGGGGAGAGTGAGGGAGGGGGGTGAGTGAGGGAGGGGGAGAGTGAGGGGGAGAGTGAGGGAGGGGGAGAGTGAGGGGGTGAGTGTGGGAGGGGAGAGTGAGGGAGGGGAGAGTGAGGGGGAGAGTGAGGGAGCGGGAGAGTGAGGGTGGGGGAGAGTGAGGGAGGAGAGAGTAAGGGGGAAAGTGATGGAGGGGAAGAGTGAGGGGGAGAGTGAGGGAGGGGAGATTGAGGTAGGGGAGAGTGAGGGGGAAAGTGATGGAGGGGAGAGTGAGGGAGGGGAGAATCAGGGAGGGGAGAGTGTGGGGGGAGAGTGAGGGGGACAGTGAGGGAGGGGAGTGTGAGGGGGAGAGTGAGGCAGGGGAGAGTGAGGGAGTGGAGAGTGAGGGGGAAAGTGATGGAGGGGGAGTGTGAGGGGGAGAGTGAGGGAGGGGAGAGTGAGGGGGAGAGAGTGAGGGAGAGGAGAGTGAGGGAGGGGAGAGTGAGGGAGTGGAGAGTGAGGGGGAAAGTGATGGATAGGGAGAGTGAGGGAGGGGAGAGTGAGGGGAGAGAGTGAGGGGGAGAGTGAGGGGTAGAGTGAAGGAGGGGAGAGTGAGGGAGGAGAGAGTGAGGGAGGTGAGAGTGATGGAGGGGGAGAGTGAGGGGGAGAGTGAGGGAGAGGGAGACTGAGGGGGTGAATGTGGGAAGGGAGCGTGATGGAGGGGGAGAGTGAGGGAGGGAGAGAGTGAGGGGGAGAGTGAGGGGGAGAGTGAGGGGGAGAGTGAGGGAGGGGAGAGTGATGGAGGGGGAGAGTGAGGGGGAGTGTGAGGGAGTGGGAGAGTGAGGGAGGGAAGAGTGAGGGGGAGAGTGAGGGGGAGTGAGGGAGTGGGAGAGTGAGGGAGGGGAGAGTGCGGGGGAGAGTGTGGGAAGGGAGCGTGATGGAGGGGGAGAGTGAGGGAGGGGGAGAGTGAGTGATGGGAGAGTGAGGGGGAGAGTGAGGGAGGGGGAGAGTGAGGGAGGGGAGAGTGAGGGAGAAGAGAGTGAGGGGGAGAGTGAGGGGGAAAGTGATGGAGGGGAGCGTGAGGGAGGGGGAGAGTGAGGGGGAGAGTGAGGGAGGGGGAGAGTGAGGGGGTGAGTGTGGGAGGGGAGAGTGAGGGAGGGGAGAGTGAGGGGGGAGAGTGAGGGAGCGGGAGAGTGAGGGTGGGGGAGAGTGAGGGAGGAGAGAGTGAGGGGGAAAGTGATGGAGGGGAAGAGTGAGGGGGAGAGTGAGGGAGGGGAGAGTGAGGTAGGGGAGAGTGAGGGGGAAAGTGATGGAGGGGAGAGTGAGGGAGGGGAGAATCAGGGAGCGGAGAGTGTGGGGGGAGAGTGAGGGGGAGAGTGAGGGAGGGGAGAGTGAGGGAGTGGAGAGTTAGGGAGGGGAGAGTTAGGGAGGGGAGAGTTAGGGAGTGGGAGAGTGAGGGAGGGGAGAGTGAGGGAGGGGATAGTGAGGGGGAGAGTGAGGGAAGGGGAGAGTGAGGGAGGGCAGAGTGAGGGAGGGGAGAGTGAGTGGGAGAGTGAGGGAGGGGGAGAGTGAGGGAGGGGAGAGTGAGGGAGGAGAGAGTGAGGGAGGGGAGAGTGATGGAGGGGGAGAGTGAGGGGGAGAGTGAGGGAGAGGGAGAGTGAGGGAGTGGGAGAGTGAGGGAGGGGCGAGAGTGAGGGAGGGGCGAGAGTGAGGGGGGGAGAGTGAAGGAGGGGTAGAGTGAGGGAGGGGAGAGAGTGAGGGAGGTGGAGAGTGCGGGAGGGCAGAGTGAGGGAGGGTAGAGTGAGGGAGGAGAGAGAGTGAGGGAGGTGGAGAGTGAGGGAGGAGAGAGAGTGAGGGACGGTAGAGTGAGGGGAGGGCGAGAGTGAGGGAGGGGCGAGAGTGAGGGAGGGGTAGAGTGAGGGAGGGGTAGAGTGAGGGAGGAGAGAGGGAGGGAGGTGGAGAGTGAGGGAGGGTAGAGTGAGGGAGGAGAGAGAGTGAGGGATGGGTAGAGTGAGGGAGGGGCGAGAGTGAGGGGGGAGAGTGAGGGAAGTGAAGAGCGAGGGAGGAGAGAGTGAGGGAGGTGGAGAGTGAGGGAGGAGGGAGTGAGGGAGGGGAGAGAGTGAGGGAGGGGGAGAGTGAGGGAGGTGGAGAGTGAGGGAGGAGAGAGTGAGGGAGGTGGAGAGTGAGGGAGGAGAGAGTGAGGGAGGTGGAGAGTGAGGGAGGAGAGAGTGAGGGAGGGGAGAGAGTGAGGGAGGGGGAAGAGAGAGGGAGTTGGAGAGTGAGGGAGGAGAGAGTGAGGGAGGTGGAGAGTGAGGGAGGAGAGAATGAGGGAGGTGGAGAGTGAGGGAGTGGGAGTGTGAGGGAGTGGAGAGTGTGAGGGAGTAAGAGGGAGTGGGATTGGGAGGGAGTGGGAGTGTGAGGGAGGAGAGAGTGAGGGTGGGGAGAGTGAGGGAGGGGAGTGGGAGGGAGTGAGAGTGGGAGGGAGTGTGAGGGAGTGGGGGTGGGTGGGAGTGGGAGTGTGAGGGAGGAGAGAGTGAGGGAGTCTGAGGTAGGGGAGAGTGAGAGAGGGAAGAGTGAGGGAGGGGAGAGTGAGGCAGAGAATGAGGGAGGGGAGAGTGAGGGTGAGAGTGAGGGATGGGAGAGTGAGGGAGGGGAGAGTGAGGCGGAGAGTGAGGGAGGGGAGAGTGAGGGGGAGAGTTAGGGAAGAGAGTGAGGGAGGGGAGAGTGAGGGGAGAGTGAGGGAGGAGAGTGAGGGAGGGGAGAGTGAGGGGGAGAGTGAGGGAGGGGAGAGTGAGGGAGTGGGAGGGAGGGGAGAGTGAGGGAGGGGAAGAGTGAGGGAGGGAGGGGAGAGTGAGGGAGGGGAGAGCGAGGGAGGGCAGTGTGAGGGAGTGTGAGGGAGAGTGATGGAGTGAGGGAGTGTGATTGAGAGGAGAGTGAGGGGGAGAGTGAGGGAGGGGAGTGTGAGGGAGGGGGGAGAGTGACGGAGGAGAGTGTGGGAGCGGAGAGTGAGGGAGTGAGAGAGCGAGGTAGTGGAGAGTGAGGGAGTGGGAGGGTGAGGTAGGGGGGAGTGGGTGGGAGTGGGAGAGTGAGGGAGTGGGGAGTGAGGGAGTCGGGAAGTGAGGGAGTTGGGAAGTGATGGAGTGGGAGAGTGAGGGAATGGAGATTGAGGGAGAGGGGAAGTGAGGGACTGGGGAAGTAAGGGAGGGGGAGAGTGAGGGAGTGTGAGAGTGAGGGAGTGGAGAGTGAGGGAGGGGAGAGTGAGGGAGGGGAGAGTGAGTGAGTGTGAGTGTGAGGGAGGGGCGAGTTAGGGAGTGGAGAGTGAGGGAGGGGAGAGTGAGGGAGGGAAGAGTTAGGGAGGGGAGCGTGAGGGAGTGTGAGAGTGAGGGAGTCAGGAAGTGAGGGAGTTGGGAAGTGAGAGAGTGGGGAAGTGAGGGGGGGGAGAGTGAGGGGGAAAGTGATGGAGGGGGAGTATGAGGGGGAGAGTGAGGGAGGGGAGAGTGAGGGAGGGGAGAGTAAGCGAGGGGAGAGTGAGGGAGGGGGAGAGTGAGGGAGGGGAGAGTGAGGGAGGGGAGGGAGGAGACAATGAGGGAGGGGATAATGAGTGAGTATGAGTGTGAGGGAGGGGGAGAGCGAGGGAGTGGGAGTGTGAGGGAGTGGAGAGTGAGGGAGTGGAGAGTGAGGGAGTGGGAGAGTGAGGGGGAGAGTGAGGGAGGGGGAGAGTGAGGGAGGGGAAAGTGAGTGAGTGGGAGAGTGAGGGAGGGGAGAGTGAGGGAGGGCAGAGTGAGGGAGTGGGAGTGTGAGAGAGTGGGAGTGTGAGAGAGTGGGAGAGTGAGGGAGGGGAGGGAGGAGACAATGAGGGAGGGGATAATGAGTGAGTATGAGTGTGATGGAGTGGGAGAGCGAGGGAGTGGGAGTGTGAGGGAGTGGAGAGTGAGGGAGTGGAGAGTGAGGGAGTGGGAGAGTGAGGGGGAGAGTGAGGGAGGGGGAGAGTGAGGGAGGGGAGAGTGAGTGAGTGGGAGTGTGAGAGAGTGGGAGAGTGAGGGAGGGGAGGGAGGAGACAATGAGGGAGGGGATAATGAGTGAGTATGAGTGTGAGGGAGTGGGAGAGCGAGGGAGTGGGAGTGTGAGGGAGTGGAGAGTGAGGGAGTGGAGAGTGAGGGAGTGGGAGAGTGAGGGAGTGGGAGAGTGAGGGAGGGGGAGAGTGAGGGAGGGGAAAGTGAGTGAGTGGGAGAGTGAGGGAGGGGAGAGTGAGGGAGGGCAGAGTGAGGGAGTGTGAGGGAGAGGAACGTGAGGGAGGGGAGAGTGAGGGAGGGGTGAGTGAGGGGGAGAGTTGAGTGGAGAGTGAGGGTGGGGAGAGGGTGTGGGAGAGCGAGTGAGGGGACAGTGAGGGAGGGGAGAGTGAGGGAGGGGAGAGTGAGGGGGAAAGTGATGGAGGGGGAGTATGAGGGGGAGAGTGAGGGAGGGGAGAGTGAGGGGGGGAGAGTGAGGGAGAGGAGAGTGAGGGAGGGGAGAGTGAGGGGGAAAGTGATGGAGGGGGAGTATGAGGGGGAGAGTGAGGGAGGGGAGAGTGAGGGGGGGGAGAGTGAGGGAGAGGAGAGTGAGGGAGGGGAGAGTGAGGGAGTGGAGAGTGAGGTGGAAAGTGATGGATGGGGAGAGTGAGGGAGGGGAGAGTGAGGGGAGAGAGTGACGGGGAGAGTGAGGGGTAGAGTGAGGGAGGGGAGAGTGAGGGAGGAGAGAGTGAGGGAGGTGAGAGTGATGGAGGGGGAGAGTGAGGGGGAGAGTGAGGGGGTGAATGTGGGAAGGGAGCGTGAGGGAGGGGGAGAGTGAGGGAGGGGAGAGTGAGGGGGAGAGTGAGGGGGAGAGTGAGGGGGAGAGTGAGGGGGAGAGTGAGGGAGGGGAGAGTGAGGGGGAGAGTGAGGGAGGGGAGAGTGATGGAGGGGGAGAGTGAGGGGAGGGGGAGAGTGAGGGAGGGGAGAGTGAGGGGGAAAGTGATGGAGGGGAAGAGTGAGGGGGAGAGTGAGGGAGGGGAGAGTGAGGCAGCGGAGAGTGAGGTAGGGGAGAGTGAGGGGGAAAGTGATGGAGGGGAGAGTGAGGGAGGGGAGAATCAGGGAGGGGAGAGTGTGGGGGGAGAGTGAGGGGGAGAGTGAGGGAGGGGAGAGTGAGGGAGTGGAGAGTTAGGGAGGGGAGAGTTAGGGAGGGGAGAGTAAGGGAGTGGGTGATTGAGGGAGTGGGAGAGTGAGGGAGGGGTGAGAGTGAGGGAGGGGAGAGTGAGGGAGGGGATAGTGAGGGGGAGAGTGAGGGAAGGGGAGAGTTAGGGAGGGGAGAGTGAGGGAGGGGAGAGTGAGTGGGAGAGTGAGGGTGGGGGAGAGTGGGAGGGGAGAGTGAGGGGGAGAGAGTGAGGGAGGGGAGAGTGATGGAGGGGGAGAGTGAGGGGGAGAGTGAGGGAGAGGGAGAGTGAGGGAGTGGGAGAGTGAGGGAGGGGCGAGAGTGAGGGAGGGGCGAGAGTGAGGGGGGGAGAGTGAAGGAGGGGTAGAATGAGGGAGGGGAGAGAGTGAGGGAGGTGGAGAGTGCGGGAGGGCAGAGTGAGGGAGGGTAGAGTGAGGGAGGAGAGAGAGTGAGGGACGTGGAGAGTGAGGGATGAGAGAGAGTGAGGGAGGGTAGAGTGAGGGATGGGCGAGAGCGAGGGAGGGGCGTGAGTGAGGGAGGGGTAGAGTGAGGGAGGGGTAGAGTGAGGGAGGAGAGAGGGAGGGAGGTGGGGAGTGAGGGAGGGTAGAGTGAGGGAGGGTAGAGTGAGGGAGGAGAGAGAGTGAGGGATGGGTAGAGTGAGGGAGGGGCGAGAGTGAGGGGGGAGAGTGAGCGAAGTGAAGAGCGAGGGAGGAGAGAGTGAGGGAGGTGCAGAGTGAGGGAGGAGGGAGTGAGGGAGGGGAGACAGTGAGGGAGGGGGAGAGTGAGGGAGGTGGAGAGTGAGGGAGGAGAGAGTGAGGGAGGTGGAGAGTGAGGGAGGAGAGAGTGAGGGAGGTGGAGAGTGAGGGAGGAGAGAGTGAGGGAGGGGAGAGAGTGAGGGAGGGGGAGAGTGAGGGAGGTGGAGAGTGAGGGAGGAGAGAGTGAGGGAGGTGGAGAGTGAGGGAGTGAGAGTGTGAGGGAGTGGAGAGTGTGAGGGAGTGTGAGGGAGTGGGATTGGGAGGGAGTGGGAGTGTGAGGGAGGAGAGAGTGAGGGTGGGGAGAGTGAGGGAGGGGAGTGGGAGGGAGTGAGAGTGGGAGGGAGTGTGAGGGAGTGGGGGTGGGTGGGAGTGGGAGTGTGAGGGAGGAGAGAGTGAGGGAGTCTGAGGTAGGGGAGAGTAGAGAGAGGGGAGAGTGAGGGAGGGGAGAGTGAGGCAGAGAATGAGTGAGGGGAGAGTGAGGGGGAGAGTGAGGGACGGGAGAGTGAGGGAGGGGAGAGTGAGGCGGAGAGTAAGGGAGGGGAGAGTGAGGGGGAGAGTGAGGGAAGAGAGTGAGGGAGGGGAGAGTGAGGGGAGAGTGAGGGAGGAGAGTGAGGGAGGGGAGAGTGAGGGGGAGAGTGAGGGAGGGGAGAGTGAGGGAGTGTGAGGGAGGGGAGAGTGAGGGAGGGGAAGAGTGAGGGAGGGAGGGGAGAGTGAGGGAGGGGAGAGCGAGGGAGGGCAGTGTGAAGGAGTGTGAGGCAGAGTGATGGAGTGAGGGAGTGTGAGTGAGAGGAGAGTGAGGGAGGGGAGAGTGAGGGGGTGAGTAAGGGGGAGAGTGAGGCGGAGAGTGAGGGAGGGGGGAGAGTGAGGGAGGGGAAAGTGAGTGAGTGGGAGAGTGAGGGAGGGGAGAGTGAGGGAGGGCAGAGTGAGGGAGTGGGAGTGTGAGAGAGTGGGAGTGTGAGAGAGTGGGAGAGTGAGGGAGGGGAGGGAGGAGACAATGAGGGAGGGGATAATGAGTGAGTATGAGTGTGATGGAGTGGGAGAGCGAGGGAGTGGGAGTGTGAGGGAGTGGAGAGTGAGGGAGTGGAGAGTGAGGGAGTGGGAGAGTGAGGGGGAGAGTGAGGGAGGGGGAGAGTGAGGGAGGGGAGAGTGAGTGAGTGGGAGTGTGAGAGAGTGGGAGAGTGAGGGAGGGGAGGGAGGAGACAATGAGGGAGGGGATAATGAGTGAGTATGAGTGTGAGGGAGTGGGAGAGCGAGGGAGTGGGAGTGTGAGGGAGTGGAGAGTGAGGGAGTGGAGAGTGAGGGAGTGGGAGAGTGAGGGAGTGGGAGAGTGAGGGAGGGGGAGAGTGAGGGAGGGGAAAGTGAGTGAGTGGGAGAGTGAGGGAGGGGAGAGTGAGGGAGGGCAGAGTGAGGGAGTGTGAGGGAGAGGAACGTGAGGGAGGGGAGAGTGAGGGAGGGGTGAGTGAGGGGGAGAGTTGAGTGGAGAGTGAGGGTGGGGAGAGGGAGTGGGAGAGCGAGTGAGGGGACAGTGAGGGAGGGGAGTGTGAGGGGGAGAGTGAGGGAGGGGAGAGTGAGGGAGGGGAGAGTGAGGGGGAAAGTGATGGAGGGGGAGTATGAGGGGGAGAGTGAGGGAGGGGAGGGAGAGTGAGGGGGGGAGAGTGAGGGAGAGGAGAGTGAGGGAGGGGAGAGTGAGGGAGTGGAGAGTGAGGTGGAAAGTGATGGATGGGGAGAGTGAGGGAGGGGAGAGTGAGGGGAGAGAGTGACGGGGAGAGTGAGGGGTAGAGTGAGGGAGGGGAGAGTGAGGGAGGAGAGAGTGAGGGAGGTGAGAGTGATGGAGGGGGAGAGTGAGGGGGAGAGTGAGGGGGTGAATGTGGGAAGGGAGCGTGAGGGAGGGGGAGAGTGAGGGAGGGGAGAGTGAGGGGGAGAGTGAGGGGGAGAGTGAGGGGGAGAGTGAGGGGGAGAGTGAGGGAGGGGAGAGTGAGGGGGTGAGTGAGGGAGGGGAGAGTGATGGAGGGGGAGAGTGAGGGAGGGGGAGAGTGAGGGAGGGGAGAGTGAGGGGGAGAGTGAGGGAGGGGGAGAGTGAGGGAGGGGAGAGTGAGGGAGAAGAGAGTGAGGGGGGAGAGTGAGGGGGAAAGTGATGGATGGGAGCGTGAGGGAGGGGGAGAGTGAGGGAGGGGGTGAGTGAGGGAGGGGGAGAGTGAGGGAGGGGGAGCGTGAGGGAGGGGGAGAGTGAGGGAGGGGGTGAGTGAGGGAGGGGGAGAGTGAGGGAGGGGGAGAGTGAGGGAGGGGGAGAGTGAGGGGGTGAGTGTGGGAGGGGAGAGTGAGGGAGGGGAGAGTGAGGGAGGGGAGAGTGAGGGGGAGAGTGAGGGAGGGGAGAGTGAGGGAGGGGGAGAGTGAGGGAGGAGAGAGTGAGGGGGAAAGTGATGGAGGGGAAGAGTGAGGGGGAGAGTGAGGGAGGGGAGAGTGAGGGAGCGGAGAGTGAGGTAGGGGAGAGTGAGGGGGAAAGTGATGGAGGGGAGAGTGAGGGAGGGGAGAATCAGGGAGGGGAGAGTGTGGGGGGAGAGTGAGGGGGAGAGTGAGGGAGGGGAGAGTGAGGGAGTGGAGAGTTAGGGAGGGGAGAGTTAGGGAGGGGAGAGTAAGGGAGTGGGTGATTGAGGGAGTGGGAGAGTGAGGGAGGGGTGAGAGTGAGGGAGGGGAGAGTGAGGGAGGGGATAGTGAGGGGGAGAGTGAGGGAAGGGGAGAGTTAGGGAGGGGAGAGTGAGGGAGGGGAGAGTGAGTGGGAGAGTGAGGGTGGGGGAGAGTGAGGGAGGGGAGAGTGAGGGAGGAGAGAGTGAGGGAGGGGAGAGTGATGGAGGGGGAGAGTGAGGGGGAGAGTGAGGGAGAGGGAGAGTGAGGGAGTGGGAGAGTGAGGGAGGGGCGAGAGTGAGGGAGGGGCGAGAGTGAGGGGGGGAGAGTGAAGGAGGGGTAGAGTGAGGGAGGGGAGAGAGTGAGGGAGGTGGAGAGTGCGGGAGGGCAGAGTGAGGGAGGGTAGAGTGAGGGAGGAGAGAGAGTGAGGGACGTGGAGAGTGAGGGATGAGAGAGAGTGAGGGAGGGTAGAGTGAGGGAAGGGCGAGAGCGAGGGAGGGGCGTGAGTGAGGGAGGGGTAGAGTGAGGGAGGGGTAGAGTGAGGGAGGAGAGAGGGAGGGAGGTGGGGAGTGAGGGAGGGTAGAGTGAGGGAGGGTAGAGTGAGGGAGGAGAGAGAGTGAGGGATGGGTAGAGTGAGGGAGGGGCGAGAGTGAGGGGGGAGAGTGAGCGAAGTGAAGAGCGAGGGAGGAGAGAGTGAGGGAGGTGCAGAGTGAGGGAGGAGGGAGTGAGGGAGGGGAGACAGTGAGGGAGGGGGAGAGTGAGGGAGGTGGAGAGTGAGGGAGGAGAGAGTGAGGGAGGTGGAGAGTGAGGGAGGAGAGAGTGAGGGAGGTGGAGAGTGAGGGAGGAGAGAGTGAGGGAGGGGAGAGAGTGAGGGAGGGGGAGAGTGAGGGAGGTGGAGAGTGAGGGAGGAGAGAGTGAGGGAGGTGGAGAGTGAGGGAGTGAGAGTGTGAGGGAGTGGAGAGTGTGAGGGAGTGTGAGGGAGTGGGATTGGGAGGGAGTGGGAGTGTGAGGGAGGAGAGAGTGAGGGTGGGGAGAGTGAGGGAGGGGAGTGGGAGGGAGTGAGAGTGGGAGGGAGTGTGAGGGAGTGGGGGTGGGTGGGAGTGGGAGTGTGAGGGAGGAGAGAGTGAGGGAGTCTGAGGTAGGGGAGAGTAGAGAGAGGGGAGAGTGAGGGAGGGGAGAGTGAGGCAGAGAATGAGTGAGGGGAGAGTGAGGGGGAGAGTGAGGGACGGGAGAGTGAGGGAGGGGAGAGTGAGGCGGAGAGTAAGGGAGGGGAGAGTGAGGGGGAGAGTGAGGGAAGAGAGTGAGGGAGGGGAGAGTGAGGGGAGAGTGAGGGAGGAGAGTGAGGGAGGGGAGAGTGAGGGGGAGAGTGAGGGAGGGGAGAGTGAGGGAGTGTGAGGGAGGGGAGAGTGAGGGAGGGGAAGAGTGAGGGAGGGAGGGGAGAGTGAGGGAGGGGAGAGCGAGGGAGGGCAGTGTGAAGGAGTGTGAGGCAGAGTGATGGAGTGAGGGAGTGTGAGTGAGAGGAGAGTGAGGGAGGGGAGAGTGAGGGGGTGAGTAAGGGGGAGAGTGAGGCGGAGAGTGAGGGAGGGGAGAGTGAGGGAGGGGAGAGTAAGGGAGGGGAGAGTGAGGGAGGGGGAGAGTGAGGGGGAGAGTGAGGGAGGGGAGAGTGAGGGAGGGGGAGAGTGAGGGGGAGAGTGAGGGAGGGGAGTGTGAGGGAGGGGGAGAATGACGGAGGAGAGTGTGGGAGCGGAGAGTGAGGGAGTGAGAGAGCGAGGTAGTGGAGAGTGAGGGAGTGGGAGGGTGAGGAAGGGGGAGGGGGTGGGAGTGGGAGAGTGAGGGAGTGGGGAGTGAGGGAGTCGGGAAGTGAGGGAGTTGGGAAGTGATGGAGTGGGAGAGTGAGGGAGTGGAGATTGAGGGAGAGGGGAAGTGAGGGACTGGGAAAATAAGGGAGGGGGAGAGTGAGGGAGTGTGAGAGTGAGGGAGGGGAGAGTGAGGGAGGAGAGAGTGAGGGAGGGGAGAGTGAGTGAGTGGGAGTGTGAGGGAGGGGCGAGTTAGGGAGTGGAGAGTGAGGGAGGGGAGAGTGAGGGAGGGGGAGAGTGAGGTAGTTTGAGAGTGAGGGAGGGGAGAGTGAGGGAGGGGAGTGTGAGGGAGGGGAGAGTGAGTGAGTGGGAGTGTGAGAGAGTGGGAGAGTGAGGGAGGGGAGGGAGGAGACAATGAGGGAGGGGATAGTGAGTGAGTATGAGTGTGAGGGAGTGGGAGAGCGAGGGAGTGGGAGTGTGAGGGAGTGGAGAGTGAGGGAGTGGAGAGTGAGGGAGTGGGAGAGTGAGGGGGAGAGTGAGGGAGTGGGAGAGTGAGGGAGGGGAGAGTGAGGGAGGGGAAAGTGAGTGAGTGGGAGAGTGAGGGAGGGGAGAGTGAGGGAGGGCAGAGTGAGGGATTGTGAGGGAGACGAAAGTGAGGGAGGGTAGAGTGAGGGAGGGGTGAGTGAGGGGGAGAGTTGAGGGGAGAGTGAGGGTGGGGAGAGGGAGTGGGAGAGCGAGTGAGGGGAGAGTGAGGGAGGGGAGAGTAAGGGGGAAAGTGATGGAGGGGGAGTGTGAAGGGGAGAGTGAGGTAGGGGAGAGTGAGGGGGGGAGAGTGAGGGAGTGGAGAGTGAGGGGGAAAGTGATGGATGGGGAGAGTGAGGGAGGGGAGAGTGAGGGGAGAGAGTGAGGGGGAGAGTGAGGGGTTAGAGTGAGGGAGGGGAGAGTGAGGGAGGAGATAGTGAGGGAGGTGAGAGTGATGGAGGGGGAGAGTGAGGGTGCGAGTGAGGGAGTGGGAGAGTGAGGGAGGGGAGAGTGAGGGGGTGAATGTGGGAAGGGAGCGTGAGGGAGGGGGAGAGTGAGGGAGGGGAGAGTGAGGGGGAGAGTGAGGGGGAGAGTGAGGGGGAGAGTGAGTGGGAGAGTGAAGGAGGGGAGAGTGAGGGAGGGGAGAGTGAGGGAGGAGAGAGTGAGGGAGGGGAGAGTGATGGAGGGGGAGAGTGAGGGGGAGAGTGAGGGAGTGGGAGAGTGAGGGAGGGGAGAGTGAGGGGGAGAGTGAGGGGGAGTGAGGGAGTGGGAGAGTGAGGGAGGGGAGAGTGCGGGGAGAGTGTGGGAAGGGAGCGTGATGGAGGGGGAGAGTGAGGGAGGGGAGAGTGAGTGGGAGAGTGAGGGAGGGGGAGAGTGAGGGAAGGGAGAGTGAGGGAGAAGAGAGTGAGGGGGGAGAGTGAGGGGAAAGTGATGGAGGGGAGCGTGAGGGAGGGGAGAGTGAGGGAGGGGGTGAGTGAGGGAGGGGGAGAGTGAGGGAGGGGGAGAGTGAGGGAGGGGGGAGTGAGGGAGGGGAGGAGTGAGGGGGTGAGTGTGGGAGGGGAGAGTGAGGGAGGGGAGAGTGAGGGGGAGAGTGAGGGAGGGGGAGAGTGAGGGAGGGGGAGAGTGAGGGAGGAGAGAGTGAGGGGGAAAGTGATGGAGGGGAAGAGTGAGGGGGAGAGTGAGGGAGGGGAGAGTGAGGGAGCGGAGAGTGAGGTAGGGGAGAGTGAGGGGGAAAGTGATGGAGGGGAGAGTGAGGGAGGGGAGAGTCAGGGAGGGGAGAGTGTGGGGGGAGAGTGAGGGGGAGAGTGAGGGTGGGGAGAGTGAGGGAGTGGAGAGTTAGGGAGGGGAGAGTTAGGGAGGGGAGAGTTAGGGAGTGGGTGAGTGAGGGAGTGGGAGAGTGAGGGAGGGGTGAGAGTGAGGGAGGGGAGAGTGAGGGAGGGGAGAGTGAGGGGGAGAGTGAGGGAGGGGGAGAGTGAGGGAGGGGAGAGTGAGGGAGGGGAGAGTGAGTGGGAGAGCGAGGGAGGGGGAGAGTAAGGGAGGGGAGAGTGAGGGAGGAGAGAGTGAGGGAGGGGTGAGTGATGGAGGGGGAGAGTGATGGGTAGAGTGAGGGAGGGGAGGGTGAGGGGGAGAGTGAGGGAGGGGGAGAGTGACGGAGGGGGAGAGTGTGGGAGGGGAGAGTGAGGGGGGGAGAATGAGGGGGAAAGTGATGGAGGGGAGAGTGTGGGAGGGGTGAGTGAGGGAGGGGAGGGTGAGGGGGAAAGTGATGGAGGGGAGAGTGAGGGAGGGGAGAGTGAGGGGGAGAGTGAGGGAGGGGAGAGTGAGGGAGGGGGAGAGAGAGGGCGGGGGAGAGTGAGGGAGGGGGTGGATGAGGGGGAGTGTATGGGAGGGGAGAGTGAGGGAGGGGAGTGAGGGGGAGAGGGAGGGAGGGGGAGAGTGAGGGAGTGGGAGGGTGAGGGAGGGGGAGGGTGAGGAGGGAGACAGTGAGGGAGGGGGAGAGTGAGGGAGGGGAGAGTGAGGGCGTGGGAGAGTGAGGGAGGGGGAGAGTGAGGGAGTGGGAGAGTGAGTGAGGGGGAGAGTGAGGGAGGGGGAGAGTGAGGGAGTGGGAGAGTGAGGGAGGGGGAGAGTGAGGGAGGGGAGTGTGAGGGAGGGGGAGAATGAGGGAGTAGGGAAGTGAGGGAGGGGAGAGTGAGGGAGGGGACAGTGAGGGCGGGGGAGAGTGAGGGAGGGGAGATTGAGGGAGGGGAGAGTGAGGGTGTGGGAGAGTGAATGAAGGGGACAGTGAGGGAGGTGAGAGTGAGGGAGGGGGAGATGAGGGAGGGGGAGAGTGAGGGGGAGAGTGAGGGAGGAGCGAGAGTAAGGGACGGGGAGAGTGAGGGAGGGGGAGAGTGAGGGAGGGGCGAGTGAGGGAGGGGAGAGTGAGGGGGACAGTGAGGGAGGAGAGTGTGAGGGGGGGAGAGTGAGATAGTGGGGAAGTGAGGGAGTGGAGAGTGAGGGGGAGAGTGAGGGAAGGGGAGAGTGAGGGAGGGGGAGAGTGAGGTAGTAGGGAAGTGAGGGAGTGGAGAGTGAGGGGGAGAGTGAGGGGAGGGGAGAGTGAGGGAGGGGGAGAGTGAGGTAGTAGGGAAGTGAGGGAGTGGAGAGTGAGGGGGAGAGTGAGGGGAGGGGAGAGTGAGGGAGGGGAGAGTGAGGGAGGGGGAGAGTGAGGGAGGGGAGAGTGAGGGAGGGGAGAGTGATGGAGGGGAGAGTGAGGGAAGGGGAGAGTGAGGGAAGGGGAGAGTGAGGGAAGGGGGAGAGTGAGGGAAGGGGGAGAGTGAGGGAGGGGGAGAGTGAGGGGGAGAGTGAGGGAGGGGAGAGTGATGGAGGGGAGAGTGAGGGAGGGGAGAGTGAGGGAGGGGGAGAGCGAGTGTGCAATAATCTGCAAGGAACACACGGTGCTGAATGAGGGGGAGAGTGAAGGAGGCGATGTTGTGGGAGGGAGGCGTGAATGAGCAAGTGGAGAGTGGGGAAGGGGTGAGTAATGGAGGGGAGAATGAGTGAGGGGAAGTGGGAAGAGTGGAGGAGAGGAGAGTGAGGGCAAGTTGGGGAGGCAAAAGTGGGGATCAGAGAGAGATTGGAGAGAGTGAGTGTGGAGAGAGTGAGGGAGGTGGAGAGTGACGGAGTGGGAGAGTGAGGGAGCGTGAGAGTGAGGGAGGAGAGAGTGAGGGAGGGGAGAGTGAGGGAGGGGAGAGTGAGTGAGTGGGAGTGGGAGGGAGTAGAGAGTGAGGGAGGGGAAAGTGAGTGAGTGGCAGTGTGAGGGAGTGGGAGTGTGAGCGAGTGGGAGTGTGAGGGAGTGGGAATGTGAGCGAGTGGGAGTGTGAGCGAGTGGGAGTGTGAGGGAGTGGGAGTGTGAGGGAGTGGGAGTGTGAGGGAGTGGGAGAGTGAGGGAGTGGCAGTGTGAGGGAGTGGGAGAGTGAGGGAGTGTGAGAGTGAGGGAGGGAAGAGTGAGGGAGGGGAGAGTGAGTGAGTGGAGGGTGAGGGAGTGGGAGAGTGAGGGAGTGTGAGTGAGTGGTAGTGTGAGGGAGTGGAAGTGTGAGGGAGTGGGAGTGTGAGGGAGTGGGAGTGTGAGGGAGGGGACACTGAGTGAGTGGGAGAGTGAGGGAGTGGAGGGTGAGGGAGTGGAGGGTGAGGGAGTGATGGATGAGGGAGTGGAGAGTGAGGGAGTGAGAGTGAGGGAGGGGAGAGTGAGGGAGTGGAGGGTGATGGAGTGGAGAGTGAGGGAGTTGGGGTGTGAGGGAGTGGGAGAGTGAGGAAGTGGAGAGTGTGGGAGTGGTAGAGTGAGGGAGTGGAGGGTGAGGGAGTTGGAGAGTCAGGGAGTGGAGGGTGAGGGAGTGGAGAGTGAGGGAGTTGGAGAGTGAGGGAGTGGAGGGTGAGGGAGTGGAGGGTGAGGGAGTGATGGATGAGGGAGTGGAGGGTGAGGGAGTGGAGAGTGAGGGAGTTGGAGAGTCAGGGAGTGGAGGGTGAGGGAGTGGAGAGTGAGGGAGTGTGAGGGAGTGGGTGTTTGAGGGAGGGGACAGTGAGGAAGTGGGAGAGTGAGGGAGTGGGAGAGTGAGGGAGTGGAGGGTGAGGGTGTGGGAGAGTGAGGGAGTGGGAGAGTGAGGGAGTGGGAGAGTGAGGGAGTGAAGGGTGAGGGAGTGGGAGAGTGAGGGAGTGGAGGGTGAGGGAGTGGAGAGTGAGGGAGTGGGAGAGTGAGGGAGGGGACAGTGAGGGAGGGGGGACTGAGGGAGTGGGTGGGTGAGGGTGTGGAGGGTGAGGGAGTGGGAGAGTGAGCGAGTGTGAGGGAGTGGGTGTTTGAGGGAAGGGACAGTGAGGGTGTGGGAGGGTGATGGAGGGGACAGTGAGGAAGTGGGAGAGTGAGGGAGTGGAGGGTGAGGGAGTGGGAGAGTGAGGGAGTGGAGGGTGAGGGAGTGGGAGAGTGAGGGAGTGAAGGGTGAGGGAGTGGGAGAGTGAGGGAGTGGAGGGTGAGGGAGTGGAAGAGTGAGGGAGGGGAGAGTGAGGGAGGGGACAGTGAGGGAGTGGAGGGTGAGGGAGTGGGAGAGTGAGGGAGTGGGAGAGTGAGGGAGTGAAGAGTGAGGGATTGGGAGTTTGAGGGGGGACAGTGAGGGAGTGCGAGAGTGAGGGAGTGGGAGAGTGAGGGAGTGGGAGAGTGAGGGAGTGGGAGAGTGAGGGAGTGGGAGAGTGAGGGAGTGGAGGGTGAGGGAGTGGGAGAGTGAGGGAGTGGGAGAGTGAGGGAGTGGGAGAGTGAGGGAGTGGAGGGTGAGGGAGTGGAGGGTGAGGGAGTGGGAGAGTGAGGGAGTGGAGGGTGAGGGAGTGGAGGGTGAGGGAGTGGGAGAGTGAGGGAGTGGGAGAGTGAGGGAGTGGGAGAGTGAGGGAGTGGAGGGTGAGGGAGTGGAGGGTGAGGGAGTGGGAGAGTGAGGGAGTGGGAGAGTGAGGGAGTGGAGGGTGAGGGAGTGGGAGGGTGAGGGAGTGGGAGAGTGAGGGAGTGGGAGAGTGAGGGAGTGGGAGAGTGAGGGAGTGGAGGGTGAGGGAGTGGGAGAGTGAGGGAGTGGAGGGTGAGGGAGTGGAGGGTGAGGGAGTGGTAGAGTGAGGGAGTGGAGAGTGAGGGAGGGGAGAGTGAGGGAGTGAAGAGTGAGGGAGGGGTCAGTGAGGGAGTGGGAGAGTGAGGGAGTGAAGAGTGAGGGAGTGGGAGAGTGAGGGAGTGGAGAGTGAGGGAGTGGGAGAGTGAGGGAGTGGAGAGTGAGGGAGTGGAGGGTGAGGGAGGGGAGAGTGAGGGAGTGGAAGAGTGAGGGAGTGGGAGAGTGAGGGAGGGGAGAGTGAGTGAGTGAAGAGTGAGGGAGGGGTCAGTGAGTGAGTGGGAGAGTGAGGGAGGGGAGAGTGAGGGAGTGAAGAGTGAGGGAGGGGAGAGTGAGGGAGGGGAGAGTGAGGGAGTGAAGAGTGAGGGAGGGGTCAGTGAGGGAGTGGGAGAGTGAGGGAGTGAAGAGTGAGGGAGGGGAGAGTGAGGGAGTGGAAGAGTGAGGGAGGGGAGAGTGAGGGAGTGGAGAGTGAGGGAGTGGGAGAGTGAGGGAGTGGGAGAGTGAGGGAGTGGGAGAGTGAGGGAGTGGAGGGTGAGGGAGTGGAAGAGTGAGGGAGGGGAGAGTGAGGGAGTGGAGAGTGAGGGAGTGGGAGAGTGAGGGAGTGGGAGAGTGAGGGAGTGGGAGAGTGAGGGAGTGGAGGGTGAGGGAGTGGAAGAGTGAGGGAGGGGAGAGTGAGGGAGGGGACAGTGAGGGAGTGGAGGGTGAGGGAGTGGGAGAGTGAGGGAGTGGGAGAGTGAGGGAGTGAAGAGTGAGGGATTGGGAGTTTGAGGGGGGACAGTGAGGGAGTGCGAGAGTGAGGGAGTGGGAGAGTGAGGGAGTGGGAGAGTGAGGGAGTGGGAGAGTGAGGGAGTGGAGGGTGAGGGAGTGGGAGAGTGAGGGAGTGGGAGAGTGAGGGAGTGGGAGAGTGAGGGAGTGGAGGGTGAGGGAGTGGAGGGTGAGGGAGTGGGAGAGTGAGGGAGTGGAGGGTGAGGGAGTGGAGGGTGAGGGAGTGGGAGAGTGAGGGAGTGGGAGAGTGAGGGAGTGGGAGAGTGAGGGAGTGGAGGGTGAGGGAGTGGAGGGTGAGGGAGTGGGAGAGTGAGGGAGTGGGAGAGTGAGGGAGTGGAGGGTGAGGGAGTGGGAGGGTGAGGGAGTGGGAGAGTGAGGGAGTGGGAGAGTGAGGGAGTGGAGGGTGAGGGAGTGGGAGAGTGAGTGAGTGGAGGGTGAGGGAGTGGAGGGTGAGGGAGTGGAGGGTGAGGGAGTGGAGGGTGAGGGAGTGGGAGAGTGAGTGAGTGGAGGGTGAGGGAGTGGAGGGTGAGGGAGGGGAGAGTGAGGGAGTGGGAGGGTGAGGGAGTGGGAGAGTGAGGGAGTGGGAGAGTGAGGGAGTGGAGGGTGAGGGAGTGGGAGAGTGAGTGAGTGGGAGAGTGAGGGAGTGAAGAGTGAGGGAGTGGGAGAGTGAGGGAGTGGAGGGCGAGGGAGTGGAAGAGTGAGGGAGGGGAGAGTGAGGGAGTGAAGAGTGAGGGAGGGGTCAGTGAGGGAGTGGGAGAGTGAGTGAGTGGGAGAGTGAGGGAGTGAAGAGTGAGGGAGTGGGAGAGTGAGGGAGTGGGAGAGTGAGTGAGTGAAGAGTGAGGGAGGGGTCAGTGAGTGAGTGGGAGAGTGAGGGAGGGGAGAGTGAGGGAGTGAAGAGTGAGGGAGGGGAGAGTGAGGGAGTGGAAGAGTGAGGGAGTGGGAGAGTGAGGGAGGGGAGAGTGAGGGAGGGGAGAGTGAGTGAGTGGGAGAGTGAGGGAGTGGGAGAGTGAGGGAGTGAAGAGTGAGGGAGGGGAGAGTGAGGGAGTGGAAGAGTGAGGGAGGGGAGAGTGAGGGAGTGGAAGAGTGAGGGAGGGGAGAGTGAGGGAGTGGGAGAGTGAGGGAGGGGACAGTGAGGGAGTGGGAGAGTGAGGGAGTGGGAGAGTGAGGGAGGAGAGAGTCAGGGAGTGGGAGAGTGAGGGAGGGGAGAGTGAGGAAGGGGAGGGAGAGGGAGTGGGAGAGTGAGGGAGGGGAGAGTGAGGGAGGGGTCAGTGAGGGAGTGGGAGAGTGAGTGAGTGGGAGAGTGAGGGAGTGAAGAGTGAGGGAGTGGGAGAGTGAGGGAGTGGAAGAGTGAGGGAGGGGAGAGTGAGGGAGGGGAGAGTGAGTGAGTGGGAGAGTGAGGGAGGGGAGAGTGAGGGAGTGAAGAGTGAGGGAGGGGAGAGTGAGGGAGGGGAGAGTGAGGGAGTGAAGAGTGAGGGAGGGGTCAGTGAGGGAGTGGGAGAGTGAGGGAGTGAAGAGTGAGGGAGGGGAGAGTGAGGGAGTGGAAGAGTGAGGGAGTGGGAGAGTGAGGGAGGGGAGAGTGAGGGAGGGGAGAGTGAGTGAGTGGGAGAGTGAGGGAGTGGGAGAGTGAGGGAGTGAAGAGTGAGGGAGGGGAGAGTGAGGGAGTGGAAGAGTGAGGGAGGGGAGAGTGAGGGAGTGGAAGAGTGAGGGAGGGGAGAGTGAGGGAGTGGGAGAGTGAGGGAGGGGACAGTGAGGGAGTGGGAGAGTGAGGGAGTGGGAGAGTGAGGGAGGAGAGAGTCAGGGAGTGGGAGAGTGAGGGAGGGGAGAGTGAGGAAGGGGAGGGAGAGGGAGTGGGAGAGTGAGGGAGGGGAGAGTGAGGGAGTGGGAGAGTGAGGGAGGGGAGAGTGAGGGAGTGGAAGAGTGAGGGAGGGGAGAGTGAGGGAGTGGGAGAGTGAGGGAGTGAAGAGTGAGGGAGGGGAGAGTGAGGGAGTGGGAGAGTGAGGGAGTGAAGAGTGAGGGAGGGGTCAGTGAGGGAGTGGGAGAGTGAGGGAGTGGAGGGTGAGGGAGTGGGAGAGTGAGGGAGGGGAGAGTGAGGGAGGGGAGAGTGAGGGAGGGGACAGTGAGGGAGTGGGAGAGTGAGGGAGTGGAGGGTGAGGGTGTGGGAGAGTGAGGGAGGAGAGAGTCAGGGAGTGGGAGAGTGAGGGAGGGGAGAGTGAGGAAGGGGAGGGGGAGGGAGTGGGAGAGTGAGGGAGTGGGAGAGTGAGGGAGGGGAGAGTGAGGGAGGGGACAGTGAGGGAGTGGGAGAGTGAGGGAGTGGAAGAGTGAGGGAGTGGAGAGTGAGGGAGTGGGAGAGTGAGGGAGTGGGAGAGTGAGGGAGGGGAGAGTGAGGGAGTGGGAGAGTGAGGGAGTGGAAGAGTGAGGGAGGGGAGAGTGAGGGAGTGGGAGAGTGAGGGTGTGGGAGAGTGAGGGAGTGGAAGAGTGAGGGAGTGGAGAGTGAGGGAGTGGGAGAGTGAGGGAGTGGGAGAGTGAGGGAGGGGAGAGTGAGGGAGTGGGAGAGTGAGGGAGGGGAGAGTGAGGGAGGGGAGAGTGAGGGAGTGGGAGAGTGAGGGAGGGGAGAGTGAGGAAGGGGAGGGTGAGGGTGTGGGAGAGTGAGGGAGTGGAAGAGTGAGGGAGTGGAGAGTGAGGGAGTGGGAGAGTGAGGGAGTGGGAGAGTGAGGGAGGGGAGAGTGAGGGAGTGGGAGAGTGAGGGAGTGGAAGAGTGAGGGAGGGGAAAGTGAGGGAGTGGGAGAGTGAGGGAGTGGGAGAGTGAGGGAGGGGAGAGTGAGGGAGTGGGAGAGTGAGGGAGTGGAAGAGTGAGGGAGGGGAGAGTCAGGGAGTGGGAGAGTGAGGGAGTGGAGGGTGAGGGAGTGGGAGAGTGAGGGAGGAGAGAGTCAGGGAGTGGGAGAGTGAGGGAGGGGAGAGTGAGGGAGTGGAGGGTGAGGGAGTGGGAGAGTGAGGGAGGGGAGAGTGAGGGAGTGGGAGAGTGAGGGAGTGGGAGAGTGAGGGAGGGGAGGGGGAGGGAGTGGGAGAGTGAGGGAGGGGAGAGTGAGGGAGTGGGAGAGTGAGGGAGGGGAGAGTGAGGAAGGGGAGGGGGAGGGAGTGGGAGAGTGAGGGAGTGGGAGAGTGAGGGAGGGGAGAGTGAGGGAGTGGAAGAGTGAGGGAGGGGAGAGTGAGGGAGTGGGAGAGTGAGGGAGTGGAAGAGTGAGGGAGGGGAGAGTGAGGGAGTGGAGGGTGAGGGAGTGGGAGAGTGAGGGAGGAGAGAGTCAGGGAGTGGGAGAGTGAGGGAGTGGAGGGTGAGGGAGTGGGAGAGTGAGGGAGGGGAGAGTGAGGGAGGGGACAGTGAGGGAGTGGAGGGTGAGGGAGTGGGAGAGTGAGGGAGTGGAGGGTGAGGGTGTGGGAGAGTGAGGGAGGAGAGAGTCAGGGAGTGGGAGAGTGAGGGAGTGGGAGAGTGAGGGAGTGGGAGAGTGAGGGAGGGGAGAGTGAGGGAGTGGGAGAGTGAGGGAGTGGAAGAGTGAGGGAGGGGAGAGTGAGGGAGTGGAGGGTGAGGGAGTGGGAGAGTGAGGGAGGAGAGAGTCAGGGAGTGGGAGAGTGAGGGAGTGGGAGAGTGAGGGAGTGGAAGAGTGAGGGAGGGGAGAGTGAGGGAGTGGGAGAGTGAGGGAGTGGGAGAGTGAGGGAGTGGAAGAGTGAGGGAGTGGAGGGTGAGGGAGTGGGAGAGTGAGGGAGGGGACAGTGAGGGAGTGGGAGAGTGAGTGAGGGGACAGTGAGGGAGAGGAGGGTGAGGGAGTGGAGGGTGAGGGAGTGGAGGGTGAGGGAGTGGGAGAGTCAGGGAGTGTGAAGGAGTGGGAGTGTGAGGGTGAGGGAATGTGAGGGTGAGGGAGTGGTGGGTGAGGGAGGGTGGACTGAGGGAGTGGGTGGGTGAGCGAGTGGGAGAATGAGTGAGGGGGCAGTGAGGGAGTGGAGAGTGAGGGAGTGGAGGGTGAGGGAGTGGAGGGTGAGGGAGTGTGAGTGTGAGGGAGGGGGGACTGAGGGAGTGGGTGGGTGAGGGAGTGGAGGGTGATGGAGTGGGAGAATGAGTGAGGGGCCAGTGAGGGAGTGGGAGAGTGAGGGAGTGGAGGGTGAGGGAGTGGCGGGTGAGGGAGTGTGAGGGAGTGGGAGTGGGAGAGTGAGGGAGTGGAGGGTGAGGGAGTGGCGGGTGAGGGAGTGTGAGGGAGTGGGAGTGTGAGGGAGTGGGAGTGTGAGGGAATGGGAATGTGAGGGAGTGGGAGAATGAGTGAGGGGACAGTGAGGGAGTGGGTGGGTCACGGAGGGGACAGTGAGGGAGTGCGAGAGTGAGGGAGTGGAGGGTCAGGGAGGGGGGACTGAGGGAGTGGGTGGGTGAGGGAGTGGAGGGTGAGGGAGTGGGAGAATGAGTGAGGGGCCAGTGAGGGAGTGGAGGGTGAGGGAGTGGAGAGTGAGGCAGTGGAAGAAATAGGATTGATGACTTGTGGGGAGAGGGTGAGAGGGGAGTTAGAGTTGCGAGAGGGAGCATTGCCAAGTGGCGAGTTGACTAAGGGTGAGGAGGACGTGTGAGAGGTGATGAGATCGATGCAGTAACTGGTCAGTGAGCACCGGCACTCTGGCGTGTGAAACTGCTTACTTGATTGGAGTTGACGGTTGTGCCAGCGGTGGGAGAGGTGGGGGAGGTGGAGGAGGCGGAGGAGGTTGCGTCAATGACTCCTGCTTCACTGCTCCTTCAGCTGATTTTAGCTTCTCTTCAAGATCGTTGACTGGAAGCAAAGAAACAGAAATCAAGATAGATCCCAGGCCCCATGCTGACATCGCTGTCAATTCTAACCCAACTCCAAATGTGCTCCCTCCTGACACCGACACCAATCAGCAATGAGCACTAAGCACATCATTGGATGTGGACATTGATGGCTAGGCCAGCATTTTATCATAGAATTTACAGTGCAGAAGGAGGCCATTCCGCCCATCGAGTCTGCACCGGCTCCTGGAAAGAGCACCCTACCCAAGGTCAACACATCCACCCTATCCCCACAACCCAGTAACCCCACCCAACACTAAGGGCAATTTTGGACACTAAGGGCAATTTATCACGGCCAATCCACCTAACCTGCACATCTTTGGACTGTGGGAGGAAACCGGAGCACCTGGAGGAAACCCACGCACACACGGGGAGGACGTGCAGACTCCGCACAGACAGTGACCCAAGCCGGAATCAAACCTGGGACTCTGGAGCTGTGAAACAATTGTGCTATCCACAATGCTACCGTGCTGCCCGAAATTGCCCACCTCTCCACAGTGTCCCATCAAACACTCCCAGGACAGGTACAGGACGGGGCTAGATACAGAGTAAAGCTCCCTCTACACTGTCCCCATCAAACACACCCAGGACAGGTGTCATGATATTCAGGTAAACATCATGGTGCAAACATACATACATACTGATGGACAGATCAACGGACCAATCAATACACACACAACACCACAGCCAATCACAGGCAAGAGCATACACACTATAAAACAGGGAACACGACACTTCCCGCTCATTCCAGCAGGAGACAGCTCAGGGCACAGAGCTCACAGCAAGCCACTCAGACATCCACCATGTGCTGAGTGCCACTCCAAGATAGTGTTAGGGATAGGTCCACAGATTCAAGGGTAATGAACGAACCACAGTAACCAGTTTCCCATTGTAAATATTGTTAGTAATAAAACTGAGTTGTACCATTCGCAACCGTGTTGGTTCGTCTGTGTAGCAGAGCACCCAACACGACATAGTACCAGGATTGGAACCCGGTAACGGTGAGACCTACCTATGAATCCTCAGGAATCCGCCATCCTGCGCCATGGACACCGTCAGCACGCCGCAGCCGCTACAAATCGCTGGAAACCTCGGCGTTAACTGGAAGTTGTTTAAACAGCGCTTCCAGTTCTTCCTGGAAGCCAACGAAAAGGAGAGCGCTTCGGGCACCAGAAAAATCGCCCTCCTCCTCTCCACGGCAGGGCAACACGCCATCCATGTCTACAACTCCCTGGTGTTCGCGGAAGGTGAGGACAAGACCAAGTACAAGACGGTCCTTCTCAAACTCGAGCAACACTTCAGCGTCGAGGTAAATGAGAGCTTCGAGAGGTATCTCTTCCAGCAGCGCCTGCAGGGTAAGGATGAGCCCTTTCAATCCTTCCTTACGCACCTCCGTATCCTCGCGCAGTCCTGCGGTTACGACACCACCTCCGATTCAATGATTCGGGACCAGATTGTTTTTGGGGTCACCTCGGGCACCCTCCGCCAGCAGCTCCTAAAAATTAAAGGCCTCACCCTAGCCTCCGCAATCGAAGCCTGTGTCCTTCATGAAAACGCGACTAGCCGCTACTCCCAGTTTCAAGCGCCCGAATCGGCGCGGCAGGCGTCCTACGCGGCCGGATCGGCGAGGCAGGGGTCCTACGCGGCCAAACGGGTCCAGGCGATCGAGTTCCTCCCGGCCCGCGGCCTGGATGAGGGCGGCCTTTCGCGTGCGTTTGTGCGCGCCAAAAAAGATGTCGACGCAGAGGGACGTGACGCGCAGCCGCGCTCGACGCAAGACCGAACTGCGCATGCGCAGTGGCGCAACAAACGCCATGACGTCACGACGTGCGGCAACTGCGGAGCCGCACATTTAAAGCGGCAATGTCCGGCAAGAAACCGACAATGCCTCCGCTGTGGCAAGATGGGCCACTACGCTGCCTGCCGTCGAGCAGCTCAACCTGCCAATGTTCCCCAATTCCGCCAGCCTCGCAGGGACGTGCGGACCATTCAGCCTCCATACACCGAGTCGTGCCCAGACGATATCCAGACCAGTGACACAGACGACCGGGACGCCTTCCGTGTTGCGGTCATTGATGGGAACCGGATGTCTCCAGCCAGGACCCACCAGCCGATGCCAGTGAACAGTGTCAATCCGGGTGATGAATGGTGTGCCACCCTAACGGTCAACCGATCACCAATAACATTCCGTCTGGACACTGGCGCCTCCGCCAACCTCATAGCATGGTCTGCCTTCTACGCCTTGAAGGTCAGACCACCAATTCGGCCATCCCGTTGCAAGATGGTCGACTACAATGGAAACTTTATCCCGGCTATGGGATCCTGCCAGCTCCAGGTGACACACAACACATACACGGCCACACTGTCCTTCGAAATAGTCGGGTCATCAAAGGACTCCCTGCTGGGCGCACAGGCATGCAAGTTTCTCCACCTCGTGCAGCGGGTCCACGCTCTGTCTCCAGAAGGCACGTCCGACTTCCCGGATGCAGAGTTCTACGCACAGCTCCAATCGCTCCTCGCCCACATCCAGGAGGCATTCGAGGGCATGGGAACACTGCCCTACACCTACAGAATTCGGTTCAAACCGGACGCCACCCCGGTCATTCACGCACCTCGCAGGGTCCCAGCGCCACTCAAAGACCGCCTCAAGCAGCAGCTGCAGGATCTCCAGGACCAAGGGGTGCTATCCCGGGTCATGGAGCCCACACCATGGGTCAGCTCCATGGTGTGTGTTAAGAAGCCTTCTGGCGAACTCCGGATCTGCATTGACCCGAAAGACCTGAACAACAACATCATGAGGGAACACTACCCCGTACCCAAATGGGAGGAGATCACGAGCGAAATGGCCCAGGCTAAAATGTTTACAAAGCTGGATTCCTCGAAGGGTTTTTGGCAGATCCAACTGGATCAGTCCAGCCGAAAGCTGTGCACCTTCAACACCCCTTTCGGCAGGTTCTGCTGTAACAGAATGCCGTTTGGCATCATCTCGGCATCCGAGGTCTTTCACAGGATCATGGAACAGATGATGGAGGGCATCGAAGGGGAGCGCGTCTACGTGGACGACGTCACCATCTGGTCCACCACACCACAGGAGCACATCAATCGTCTCCAGCGCGTCTTTGCGCGGATACGGGAAAACGGCCTGCGCCTCAACTGAGCCAAGTGTTCTTTCGGCCAAACCGAGCTCAAGTTCCTGGGGGACCACATATCCGGGTCAGGAGTGCGTCCGGATGCAGACAAGGTGAGCGCCATTACAGCCATGCCGCAGCCGGCAGACGAGAAAGCAGTGCTACGCTTCCTAGGCATGGTCAACTTCCTGGGGAAGTTCATTCCCAACCTTGCCTCCCACACAACGGCTCTTCGCCACCTAGTCAAGAAGTCCACAGAGTTCCAGTGGCTGCCCGCACACCAGCAGGAATGGGAGGAGCTCAAAATTAAGCTCACCACAGCCCCGGTATTGGCGTTTCTCGACACATCTCGTGACACTAAAATTTTGACGGATGCCAGCCAGTCCGGCATTGGGGCGGTACTCCTACAGAGGGATGACACTGCATCATGGGCCCCGGTCGCCTAAGCCTCGCGGGCCATGACCCCCACAGAACAGCGCTACGCGCAGGTCGAAAAGGAGTGCCTGGGTTTGCTAACCGGAATAGACAAGTTCCATGACTACGTGTATGGTCTCCCCCAGTTTACCGTTGAGACTGACCATCGCCCCCCTGGTCAGCATCATACATGAGGATCTGAACGAGATGACCCCTCGCCTCCAGCGCATCCTACTCAAACTCAGGAGGTACGACTTCCAACTGGTCTACACCCCGGGAAAGGACCTTATCATTGCGGATGCCCTATCTAGAGCAGTGAGCACACCGCCCGACTCGGAGGAGTTCGTCTGTCAGGTCGAAGCGCAGGTGGCCTTCACATCGGCAAATCTGCCAGCCGATGACTCCAGTCTGGCCCGTATTCACCAGGAGACTGCGGCTGACCCCCTTCTACAACGGGTAATGCGCCACATGACGGGAGGGTGGCTCAAAGGACAGTGCCCGCAGTTCTACAATGTCTGGGACGACTTGGCCGTTATTGACGGTGTCCTCCTAAAGCTGGACCGGATTGTGATTCCACACAGCATGCACAAACTGGTCCTCGACCAACTACACGAAGGCCATCTGGTGGTCGAGAAGTGCAGACGGAGGGCCCGAGAAGCTGTATACTGGCCGGGCATCAGTGATGACATTGCCAATATGGTGCTCAACTGCCCCACCTGCCAAAGGTTTCAGCCGGCGCAACCCCCTGAGACGCTTCAGCCCCATGAGTTGGTGACGTCCCCCTGGGCGAAAGTGGGTGTGGACCCTTTTCACACGCTCGGCAGGGACTATGTAATCGTCATAGATTACTTTTCAAACTATCCAGAGGTCATATGCCTCCTCGATTGAACATCGTCCGCTGTCATAAGGGCCTGCAAAGACACCTTCGCACGCCACGGCATTCCGATTACTGTCATGTCGGACAATGGGCCCTATTTTGCCAGCCAGGAATGGTCGCCCTTTGCGGCCTCGTATGGCTTCACACACGTGACGTCCAGCCCTCTGCATCCCCAGTCCAATGGAAAGGCGGAAAAGGGCGTTCACATCGTCAAGCAGCTCCTCTGCAAGGCTGCTGCTGCCGGATCGGATTTCTGCCTAGCCCTGCTGGCCTATCGCTCGGCCCCACTAGCCACTGGCCTCTCACCAGCCCAGCTGTTGATGGGTCGCGCCCTCAGGACCACTGTGCCGTCCATTCTGGTCCCCACAACCAACCATGCTCCAGTACTGCAAAGGATGCGACAGCAGCGCGTTCGCCAGAAGGTGGCACATGACGCACGGGCAACTGATCTTCCCGCCCTGGTGCCTGGGGACGATGTCCGCATCCACCTACCAGAAGGTGGCTGGTCAGCACCTGCCGAAGTTCTCCGCCGTGTGGCTCCCCGCTCGTTCCTGGTTCGCATGCCTGATGGCTCCATTCGCAGGCGCAATCGCCGGGCTCTTCGCCTGCTTCCACGCTCGCTACGGGAACTTACACCGGTGCCACGCCCTCCTGTTGTTCCTGATGTCGACTTCGTGGAGCTTCCTGACACCATGCCCATTCCGTCGTCGCCCGTGGCCAGGCCCATTCCTCAGCCGGTGAATCCTGACCCACCCTTGAGGCAGTCAACCCGAATTGTTCGCCTGCCTACTAGGCTGGATTTATGAGCCTGTTTGAACATTGAACTCACTGATGTGTCATATCACTGTGTTAATATGTTTCTCTTTTTCCTTGTCGTTACAGGAGTTCGTTTTGACGTTTAACATGTCCACGTGTTTTGTTTATGGTACAACCTCGGTGCTATGTCGCACCTGACATCGCCCCATGTATATAGTTTAGCCTCATGTACATGCTGTAGATATTGCACACACACACATTCAGCTGCACTCAGTACACATCTCTATTTATAACCACGTAGGCACATGTTCTTGTAAAAAAGGGGGGATGTCATGATATTCAGGTAAACATCATGGTGCAAAAATACATACATACTGATGGACAGATCAACGGACCAATCAATACACACACAACACCACAGCCAATTACAGGCAAGCGCATACACACTATAAAACGGGGAACACAACACTTCCCGCTCATTCCAGCAGGAGACAGCTCAGGGCACAGAGCTTACAGCAAGCCACTCAGACATCCACCATGTGCTGAGTGCCACTCCAAGATAGTGTGAGGGATAGGTCCACAGATTCAAGGGTAATAAACGAACCACAGTAACCAGTTTCCCACTGTAAATATTGTTAGTAATAAAACTGAGTTGTACCATTCGCAACCGTGTTGGTTCGTCTGTGTAGCAGAGCACCCAAAACGACAACAGGTACTGCACGGGGTTAGATACAGAGTAAAGCTCCCTCTACACTGTCCCCATCAAACACTCCCAGGACAGGTACAGCACGCGGTTAGATACAGAGTAAAGCTCCCTCTACACTGTCACCATCAAACACTCCCAGGACAGATACAGCACGGGGTTAGATACAGAGTAAAGCTCCCTCTACACTGTCCCCATCAAACACTCCCAGGACAGGTACAGCACGCGGTTAGATACAGAGTAAAGCTCCCTCTACACTGTCACCATCAAACACTCCCAGGACAGATACAGCACGGGGTTAGATACAGAGTAAAGCTCCCTCTACACTGTCACCATCAAACACTCCCAGCACAGGTACAGCACTGGGTTAGATATAGAATGGCAGTAGAGTGGTTAGCACTGTTGCTTCACAGCTCCAGGGTCCCAGGTTTGATTTCTTGCTTGGGTCACTGTCTGTGCGGTGTCTACACATTCTCCCCGTGTCTGCGTGGGTTTCCTCCGGGTGTTCCGGTTTCCTCCCACAAGTCCCGAAAAACCTACTTTTAGGTAATTTGGACATTCTGAATTCTCCCTCAGTCTACCCGAACAGGCACCAGAGTGTGGCGGCTAGGGGATTTTCACAGTAACTTCATTGTAGTGTTAATGTAAGCCTACTTGAGACGATAAAGATTATTATTAAATTATTATTAGAATGAAACTCCCTCTACACTGACCGCATCAAACACTTCCAGGACAGGTACAGCACGGGGTTAGATACAGAGTAAAGCTCCCTCTACACTGTCCCCATCAAACACTCCCAGGACAGGTACAGCATGGGGTTAGATACAGAGCAAAGCTCCCTCTACCCTGTCCCATCAAACACTCCCAGGAGAGGTACAGCACAGGGTTAGATACAGAGTAAAGCTCCCTCTGCCCTGTCCCATCAAACACTCCCAGGACAGGTACAGCATGGGGTTAGATACAGAGTAAAGCTCCCTCCACACTGTCCCATCAAACACTCCCAGGACAGGTATAGCACGGAGTTAGATACAGAGTAAAGCTCCCTCTACACTGTCCCATCAAACACTCCCAGGACAGGTACAGCACGGGGTTAGATACAGAGTAAAGCTCCATCTACATTGTCCCATCAAACACTCCCAGGACAGGTACAGCACTCATTTAGATTAAGAGTAAAGCTCCCTCTACACTGACCCCATCAAACACTCCCAGGACAGGTACACCACGGGGTTAGATACAGGGTAAAGCTCCCTTTGCCCTGTCCCTATCAAACACTCCCAGGACAGGTACAGCACGAGGTTAGATACAGAGTAAAGCTCCCTCTATACCGTCCCCGTCAAACACTCCCAGGACAGGTGCAGCACGGAGTTAGATACAGAGTAAAGCTCCCTCGACACTGTCCCCATCAAACACTCCCAGGACAGGTACAGCAGGGGGTTAGATACAGAGTAAAACTCCCTCTACACTGTCCCCATCAAACACTCCCAGGACAGGTACAGCACGGGGTTAAATACAGAGTAAAGCTCCCTCTACACTGACCCATCAAACACTCCCAGGACAGGTACAGCACGGGTTAGATACAGAGTAAAGCTCCTTCTACACTGTCCCCATCAAACACTCCCAGGACAGGTACAGCACGGGGTTAGATACAGAGTAAAGCTTCCTCTACACTGTCCCCATCAAACACTCCCAGGACAGGTGCAGCACAGGGTTAGATGAGAAACGCTTATTGTCACAAGTAGGCTTCAAATGAAGTTACTGTGAAAAGTCCCTAGTCGCCACATTCCGGCGACTGTTCATGAGACTGTTACGGGAATCGAACCGTGCTGTGGGCCTGCCTTGGTCTGCTTTCAAAGCCAGCGATTTATCCCTGTGCTAAACAGCCCGCTCCCTCTACACTATCCCCATCAAACACTCCCAGGACAGGTTCAACACAGGGTTAGATAGAGAGTAAAGCTCCCTCTACACTGTCCCCATCAAACACTCCCAGGACAGGTACAGCACGGGGTTAAATACAGAGTAAAGCTCCCTCTACACTGTCCCCATCAAACACTCCCAGGACAGATACAGCACGGGGTTAGATACAGAGTAAAGCTCCCTCTACACTGTCCCATCAAACACTCCCAGGACAGGTACAGCATGGGGTTAGATACAGAGTAAAGCTCCCTCTACACTGTCCCATCAAACACTCCCAGGACAGGTACAGTACGGGGTTAGATACAGAGTAAAGCTCCCTCTACACTGTCCCCATCAAACACTCCCAGGACAGGTACAGCACGGTGTTAGATACAGAGTAAAGCTCCCTCTACACAGTCCCATCAAACACTCCCAGAGAGGATCGTGTCCGCAGGACTGTCTCTTAATTTTTCTGACCTTTTGTATCCAGCTCCACGCTCCTTGCCTCAGCCTCCTGGAGTTTTGTTTGCATCGCCTCTTTTTCATCTTCGGTCAATTGGACCAGCATTTGGAGTCTGTCAATTTCCTTCTTGGAATCAGACCCGTCAAGTTGCTCCTTTAGTTCTTTCACCTAACGGCAAACAGGCTCTTCATTATAAACATAGGAATACCGTAATGGTGCATTGCTGCCCAACCGCTCTTGTACTATTGTTCACTCTTGAGGCAACCTCTCCACTGAGAATTACCCATCAACTTCCCAAATCCCCTCATCCTGCTTTCCAATAGAATCTCCAACATGGGGACGGATTGCCTGGTAACTCTGGAAGCGAATTCCTGAATTCATATAGAGCCTGTTACACCATCAGGGCACTCCAAAGTGGGACAAAGCCAAGAAATTAGTTGAAAATGCAGTTCCTCTGGTGGGTTAGGCAAAAGTAGCAGCTATTTTGTGCGTGGCATGATCCCCTGAGCAGCAATGAGATAAAGGAGCAGTTTCTTGGTACACTACATTGTAGTACGCAATGGGATAAAGTTATCTCCGATTTAGTATCACATAATGAAGCAGGGTTAATTAGTACTGTCATAGTAAGTTCCTTTGGGGAATAGTGATCATAATACATTTGAATTCTCGTTGGATTCTGTACTCGTTGGAATTTAGAAGGATGAAGGGGGATCTTGTAGAAACATATAAGATTATGAAGGGAATAGATAGGATAGATGCGGGCAGGTTGTTTCCACTGGCGGGTGAAAGCAGAACAAGGGGGCATAGCCTCAAAATAAGGGGAAGTAGATTTAGGACTGAGTTTAGGAGGAAATTCTTCATCCAAAGGGTTGTGAATCTATGGAATTCCTTGCCCAGTGAAGCAGTAGAGGCTCCTTCATTAAATGTTTTCAAGATAAAGATAGATAGTTTTTTGAAGAATAAAGGGATTGAGGGTTATGGTGTTCGGGCCGGAAAGTGGAGCTGAGTCCACAAAAGATCAGCCATGATCTCATTGAATGGTGGAGCAGGCTCGAGGGGCCAGATGGCCGACTCCTGCTCCTAGTTCTTATGTTCTTATGAATTCCATATTAAGTTTAAAAGTGACATCCTCCAATCACAAATGTGAATCTTAAACTTAAACAAAGCCAGTTACATAGGCATGCATGGAGAACTGGCTTAAGTTGATTGGGTAAATAGAGTTAAGGTATGGAGTTAAATGAATAATGGGACACATTAAAGAAGCAAGTCAAAATCTTCAACAAAGCACATTCCTATGAAGAACAAAAACTCAGCAAAGAGACCCATCTGTGCCTGATTCAGAAAGATATGGATTGGTGATGAGAGGCATGGATCGAGTGGATAGCCAGAGACTTTTCCCCAGGGCGGAATTGGTTGTCACAAGGGGACATAATTTTAAGGTGATTGGAGGAGGGTATAGGGGAGATGTCATAGTCGGTTCTTTACACAGAGAGTGGTGGGTGTGTGGAATGCATTGCCAGCGGAGGTGGTGGAGTCAGAGTCATTCGGGACATTTAAGCGACTCTTGGACAGGCACATGGACAGCAGTAAATTGAAGGGGTGTAGGTTAGGTTGATCTTAGATTAGGATAAATGGTCGGCACAACGTCGTGGGCCGAAGGGCCTGTACTGTGCTGTACTGTTCTATGCTCTATATTAGGTTAGAAGCAGAGGCATATAATTTGGGGGAAAAACAGTCCAAGTCTGAGGATTGGGTGTGTTTTAGAAATGAGCAGAGGGCCAACAATAAGTTGATAAAATGGATGAAAGTAAACTTGCCAGAAATATAAAAACAGGGTATCAGAGCTTTCAAAAGTATATAAAAAGGAAGAGAGTAGCTAAAGCAAATATTGGTCCCTTAGAATCTGAGACAGGAGAAGTTATGATGGAGAAGGAGGAAACGGCAGAGACATTGAAGAAATATATTGAGCCTTCACAGTGGAAGGTGAAAGTTTTATGCCAGAAATAGGTGGTAACCTAGGGGCAAAAGCGAGTGAGGAAATTGAAGAAATAAAAACCAACTCTTGTTTCTTTAGAAACTGTGGAGTAAAGTTACTGAACAAATTCACAGGAGTCTGCTGATGAACTTTTAATACAAAGAATGTGTCATGTGAGAGTACCTTTAAGAAATGAGTGTTTATAAATGGGTGTGTATATAAATATCTGCAGTGAGAGTACCTTTAAGAAATGGGTGTTTACAAATGGGTGTGTATATAAATATCTGCAGTGAGATTACCTTTAAGAAATGGGTGTTTACTACTGCAGTGATGTCAGAGAGTGGGTGGAGCTGGGCTGGCTGTCAGCTTTTTACTTTCATTTTTGAGCAGGCTACAGGGTGTGTTTTAGTTTCGTTTTCAGAGCTGGATCGCTGCAGTCACAGCCAGAAGGTGTATGAATCTCTCTCTGTAATCTAAAGACTGTAAATCGATCCTGGTGATTTAAAACTAATAACAGTAGTGACTTTAACCTGATGTGCTTCTGGTAAAAGGTGTTTTAAGTCCTATGGATGTTAAAAGGAAAGCTTAAAGGATTACTTAGTGTTGTATTCTTTGGGGGTTGTATTTGAATTAATGGTTGCTAAGATGTTCACTGTATGTTTTAAAAAGGTTAACTTGAGTTCATAGAATAAACATTGTTTTGCTTTACAAAATAATTTTCCATTTCTGCTGTACCACACCTGTAGAGTGGGCCGTGTGCTCCCCATACCACAATCTATTAAAAGTTGTGGGTCAGGTGAACTCCATGATACGCATTGGGGTTCTCTAAACCCTGGCCCAGAACAAATATAATGTTTATGAAAATAAGACTTGTGAGCTATATTACAGCAGGTAAAAAGGTTGGACTACGAGAATCCAACATATTCCTGGAGCCTGATGGCCTACACCTTAGGGTTCCAAAAGAGGGATGTGCAGAATGTGCGAGGTCTGGTTTTCCAGAATTTCTGCAATTGGAAGTTGGCAACTGTTCCACTACTTTTCAGGAAGAGGCGAAGAGAAAACTGAACTACGGGCCAATTAGCCTAACATCAGTTGTTGTGAAAGTGCTGGAATCTATTACTAAGGAAGCCTTAACAATGAACTTGGAACAACAGTGTGATTAGAAGCCACCATGGCTTCGCTAAAGAAAAAACCCTGTTTGTCAGGTTTCTTGATTATAAGAACATAAGATCTAGGAGCAGGAGTCGGCCATCTGGCCCCTCGAGCCTGCTCCGCCATTCAATGAGATCATGGCTGATCTTTTGTGGACTCAGCTCCACTTTCCCGCCTGAACACATAACCCTTTATTCCTTTATTCTTCAAAAACTATCTATCTTTATCTTAAAAACATTTAGTGAAGGAGCCTCAACTGCTTCACTGGGCAGGGAATTCTATAGATCCACAACCCTTTGGGTGAAGAAGTTCCTCCTAAACTCAGTCCTAAATCTACTTCCCCTTATTTTGAGGCTATGCCCCCTAGTTCTGCTTTCACCCGCCAGTTGAAACAACCTGCCCGCATCTATCCTATCTATTCCCTTTCATAATTTTATATGTTTCTATAAGATCCCCCCCGCATCCTTCTAAATTCCAACGAGTGCAGTCCCAGTCTAC
This sequence comes from Scyliorhinus torazame, assembly GCF_047496885.1. Taxonomy (NCBI): domain Eukaryota; kingdom Metazoa; phylum Chordata; class Chondrichthyes; order Carcharhiniformes; family Scyliorhinidae; genus Scyliorhinus; species Scyliorhinus torazame. Next base: position 352,372,387 of record NC_092709.1, on the reverse strand, counting down.
TCAACCTCTCCTCGTAATCCAACCCCTTCAGCTCTGGGATTAACCTAGTGAATCTCCTCTGCACACCCTCCAGCGCCAGTACGTCCTTTCTCAGGTAAGGAGACCAAAACTGAACACAATACTCCAGGTGTGGCCTCACTAACACCTTATACAATTGCAACATAACCTCCCTAGTCTTAAACTCCATCTCTCTAGCAATGAAGGACAAAATTCCATTTGCCTTCTTAATCACCTGTTGCACCTGAAAACCAACTTTTTGCGACTCATGCACTAGCACACCCAGGTGTCTCTGAACAGCAGCATGTTTTAATATTTTATCTTTTAAATAATAATCCCTTTTGCTGTCATTCCTACGAAAATGGATAACCTCACATTTGTCAACATTGTATTCCATCTGCCAGACCCTAGCCCATTCACTTAACCTATCCAAATCCCTCTGCAGACTTCCAGTATCCTCTGCACTTTTTGCTTTACCACTCATCTTAGTGTCATCTGCAAACTTGGACACATTGCCCTTGGTCCCCAACTCCAAATCATCTATGTAAATTGTGAACAATTGTGGGCCCAACACTGATCCCTGAGGGACACCACTAGCTACTGATTGCCAACCAGAGAAACACCCATTAATCCCCACTCTTTGTTTTCTATTAATTAACCAATCCTCTATCCATGCTACTACCTTCCCCTTAATGCCATGCATCTTTATCTTATGCAGCAACCTTTTGTGTGGCACCTTGTCAAAGGCTTTCTGGAAATCCAGATATACCACATCCATTGGCTCCCCATTATCTACCGCACTGGTAATGTCCTCAAAAAATTCCACTAAATTAGTTAGGCACGACCTGCCCTTTATGAACCCATGCTGCGTCTGTCCAATGGGACAATTTCCATTCAGTTGCCTTGTTATTTCTTCCTTGATGATAGATTCCAGCATCTCCCCGACTACCGAAGTTAAGCGTACTGGCCTATAATTACCCGCTTTCTGCCGAGCTCTTTTTTTAAACAGTGGTGTCACGTTTGCTAATTTCCAATCCGCCGGGACCACCCCAGAGTCTAGTGAATTTTGGTAAATTATCACTAGTTCATTTGCAATTTCCCTAGCCATCTCTTTTAGCACTCTGGGATGCATTCCATCAGGGCCAGGAGACTTGTCTACCTTTAGCCCCATTAGCTTGCCCATCACTACCTCCTTGGTGATAACAATCATATCAAGGTCCTCACCTGTCATAGCCTCATTTCCATCAGTCACTGGCATGTTATTTGTGTCTTCCACTGTGAAGACCGACCCAAAAACCTGTTTAGTTCCTCAGCCATTTCCTCATCTCCCATTATTAAATCTCCCTTCTCATCCTCTAAAGGACCAATATTTACCTTAGCCACTCTTTTTTGTTTTATATATTTGTAGAAATTTTTACTATCTGTTTTTATATTCTGAGCAAGTTTACTCTCATAATCTATCCTACTCTTCTTTATAGCTTTTTTAGTAGCTTTCTGTTGCCCCCTAAAGATTTCCCAGTCCTCTAGTCTCCTACTAATATTTGCCACTTTGTATGTTTTTTCCTTCAATTTGATACTCTCCCTTATTTCCTTAGATATCCATGGTCGATTTTCCCTCTTTCTACCGTCCTTCCTTTTTGTTGGTATAAACCTTTGCTGGGCACTGTGGAAAATCGCTTGGAAGGTTCTCCACTGTTCCTCAACTGTTTCACCATAAAGTCTTTGCTCCCAGTCTACCTTAGCTAGTTCTTCTCTCATCCCATTGTAATCTTCTTTGTTTCAGCACAAAACATTCGTGTTTGATTTTACCTTCTCACCCTCCATCTGCATTTTAAATTCCACCATATTGTGATCGCTCCTTCCGAGAGGATCCCTATCTATGAGATCATTAATCAATCCTGTCTCATTACACCGGACCAGATCTATGACCGCTTGTTCCCTCGTAGGTTCCATTACATACTGTTCGAGGAAACTATCGCGGATACATTCTATAAACTCCTCCTCAATGCTGCCTTGACCGACCTGGTTAAACCAATCGACATGTATATTAAAATCTCCCATCATAACTGCTGTACCATTTCTACATGCATCAGTTATTTCTTTGTTTATTGCCTGCCCCAACATAATGTTACTATTTGGTGGCCTATAGACTACGCCTATCAGTGACTTTTTCGCCTTACTATTCCTGATTTCCACCCAAATGGATTCAACCTTATCCTCCATAGCACCAGTGGCATCCCTTACTATTGCCCGGATGTCATCCTTAAATAACAGAGCTACACCACCTCCCTTACCATCCACTCTGTCCTTCCGAGTAGTTTGGTGCCTTTGGATATTTAACTCCCAGTCGTGACCATCCTTTAACCATGTTTCAGTAATGGCCACTAAATCATAGTCATTCACGATGATTTGCGGCATCAACTCATTTACCTTATTCTGAATACTACTAGCATTCAGGTAAAGTACACTTATGTTGGCTTTTATACCTCTGTTTTGAATCTTAACACCTCGATCAGTAACCTCTCCGAAGTTATATTTCCTTTTAACCTTTCTCCTAATTTTCCTTGTCGTTGAACCCATATCTTCCTGTAACAACCTGCCGCGTCGCTTTCCATTAATGTTTTTACTTCCCGTTTCATTCCTTTAGTATTACTAAAGTATTATTATGCAACTAGTCTGGTAGTGTAATGAGCAATGTATAATTTGTCAGGAGAATATGTGCATACATACATTTTATGTATGTGTCAGAGAGAGAGGAGAAGAATTTTCAGTTCTCTGAACAGTGAGTTTACAGTGTGACTTTTGGTTGTCTTGGGGAGAGATGTGAGTTGGGTGAGAAGCATCAAGTGAATCCTCAGGAACTCACCACTTGCAACTGTGCCATTCACACGCAGCAAAGCCTTTATGTAAAGCTGGTGGTAACTCTTCACTGGTTTAGGTGTCTGGAAAGACATTGCTGCGGTAAAGGAATACTGGAAATTCCAATCATCTTCCTGAGTTTGTATTGAGGTCTGTCCAACCTTTGTGCCTGCTGTACTAGAGCTCACAAGTCTTATTTTCATAAACATTATATTCTTTGTATTAAAAGTTCATCAGCAGACTCCTGTGAATTTGTTCAGTAACTTTACTCCACAGTTTCTAAAGAAACAAGAGTTCGGATCGATCAAGCGAGATTTCATTCTGGGATCTGACAAGTCTAATATTTACATCAGTTGCAATCAGGGGCGGGATTCTCCGCAATCAGCGCGATGTTCGCCGACCGGCGCCAAAAACGGCGCGAATCAGTCCGGCATCGCGCCGGCCCAAAGGTGCGGAATTCTCCGCATCTTGAGGGGCCGAGCCCTCACCTTGTGGGGCTAGGCCCGCGCCGGACTGATTTCCGCCCCACCAGCTGGCGGGAAAGGCTTTTGGTGCCCCGCCAGCTGGCGTGGAAATGACTTTGCCGGGCGGCGCGTGCGCGGGAGCGTCAGCGGCCGCTCACGGCATCCCCGCGCATGCGCAGTGGAGGGGGTCTCTTCCGCCTCCGCCATAGTGCAGACCATGGCGAAGGCGGAAGGAAAAGAGTGCCCCCACGGCACAGGCCTGCCCGCAGATCGGTGGGCCCCGATCGCGGGCCAGGCCACCGTGGGGGCACCCCCCGGGGCCAGATCGCCCCGCGCCCCCCCCAGGACCCCGGAGCCCACCCGCGCCGCCTTGTCCCGGCGGTAAGAGAGGTGGTTTGATTCTCGCCGGCGGGACAGGCATTCCAGCAGCGGGACTTCGGCCCATCGCGGCCAGAGAATCGCCGGGGGGGGGGGGGTCCGCCAACCGGCGCAGCGCGATTCCCACCCCCGCCAAATATCCGGTGCCGGAGAATTCGGCAACCGGCGGGGGCGGGATTCACGCCAGCCCCCGGCGATTCTCCGACCCGGCGGGGGGTTGGAGAATCCCGCCCCGGAAACCTGAATTTCTAAAACGCACTCAATAGGGTCCAACTCAAAGGTTTCATACGCAGATACCCCAGAGGGTTTTGGATGCTACACCGTTGAATATATTTAAGGCTGGGGGATAGACAGGTTGTTGCTCTCTTGGGGAATTAAGGGATAGGGGGAGAGGTGGGAAGATGGATTTGAAACTCGGGAGCAATGGGCATGGTATTGAATGTGGAACAGGCTCAATGGGCCATGTCTCCTGCACCTGTTCCTATTCCTTGTGTTCTTGTCATAACAGTTTGTTATTACCAGAGAATAGGAGACTGTGCCGCATAGGAGACTGTCATATAAGTTAAGAGCCCATGGTGTTCAGGGTAAGATCCTGGCATGAATAGAGGATTGGCTGACTGGCAGGAGCCAGAGAGTGGGGATAAGGGGGTATTTTTCAGGATGGCAGCCGGTGACTAGTGGTGTGCCTCAGGGGTCTGTGCTGGGACCACAACTTTTCACAATATACATTAATGGTCTGGAAGAAGGAACCGAAGGCACTGTTGATAAGTTTGCAGATGATACAAAGATCTGTAGAGACAGGTAGTATTGAGGAAGCAAGGGGGCTGCTGAAGGATTTGGACAGGCTAGAAAAGTGGGCAATGAAGTGGCAAATGGAATACAATGTGGAAAAGTGCGAGGTTATGCACTATGGAAGGAGCGATGGAGCCACAGACTATTTTCTAAATGAGGAAATCAGAAGCACAAAGGCACTTGGGAGTCCTTGTTCACGATTCTCTTAAGGTTAATGTGCAGGTTCAGTCGGCAGTTAAGAAGGCAAATACAATGTTAGCATTTACATCGAGAGGGCTAGAATACAAGACCAGGGATGTACTTCTGAGGCTGCATAAGGCTCTGGTCAGATCCCATTTGGAGAATTGGGAGCAGTTTTGGGCCCCGTATCTAAGGAAGGATGTGCTGGCCTTGGAAAGGGTCCAGAGGAGGTTCACAAGAATGATCCCTGGAATGAAGAGCTTGTCGTATGAGGAACATTTGAGGACTCTGGGTCTGTACTCGTTGGAGTTTAGAAGGATGAGAGGGGATCTTATTGAAACATACAAGATACTGCGAGACCTGGATAGAGTGGACGTGGAGAGGATGTTTCCACTTATAGGAAAAACTAGAAGCAGAGGACACCATCTCAGTCTAAAGGGACGATCCTTTAAAACAGAGATGAGGAGGAAGTTCTTCAGCCAGAGGGTGGTGAATCTGTGGAACTCTTTGCCGCAGAAGGCTGTGGAGGCCAAATCACGGAGTGTCTTTAAGACAGAGACAGATAGGTTCTTGATCAATAAGGGGATCAGGGGTTATGGGGAGAAGGCAGGAGAATGGGGGTGAGAAAATATCAGCCATGATTGAACGGTGCAGCAGACTCGATGGGCCGAGTGGCCTAATTCTGCTCCTATGTCTATTTGGTCTAATAGATAAGAGTCAACTACATTGCAATGGGTCTGGAGTCACACAGAGGTCAGACTGGGGAAGGACAGAGAATTCCTCCCCTGAAGGATATGAATGAACCAGATGGTTTTAACAATAGTTGGGCATGGTTACTAATCCTAGCAACTTGGTCTCGAATTGGCTAACTTACAGAATTTAAATTCCTCAACTTTGTGGTGGGATTTTACCAGGACCCTGAAATGCAAAGAAAATAAACATTGTTCTAACTAATGGGTTGTTGTGTTCGGGATGGAGGGGATTGGTGGGTTCAGGAAGTACGGGGATTGGTGGGTTCAGGATGCACAGGGATTGGTGGGTTCGGGATGGATGGGGATTGATAGGTTCAGGATGGACGGGGATTGATGGGTTCAGGAAGGACGGGGATTGGTGGATTCAGGATGGACGGGGATTGGTGGGTTCGGGATGGATGGGGATTGGTGTGTTCAGGATGGACGGGGATTGATGGGTTCAGAAAGGACGGGGATTGGTGGATTCAGGATGGACAGGGATTGGTGGGTTCAGGATGGATGGGGATTGGTGGGTTCAGGATGGACGGGGATTCGTGAGTTCAGGATAGACTGGGATTGGTGGGTTCAGGATGGGCGGGGATTGGTGGGTTCAGGATGGACGGGGATTGGTAGGTTCAGGATGGACGGGGATTGGTGGGTTCAGGATGGACGGGGATTGGTGGGTTCAGGATGGACGGGGATTGGTGGATCCGGATGGACGGGGATTGGTAGGTTCAGGGTGGACGGGGATTGGTGGGTTCAGAATGAAGGGGGATTGGTGGCTTCAGGATGGACGGGGATTGGTGTGTTCAGGATGGACGGGAATTGGTGGGTTCAGGATGGACGGGGATTGGTGGGTTCAGGATGGACGGGAATTGGTGGGTTCAGGATGGACGGGGATTGGTGAGTTCAGGATAGACTGGGATTGGTGGGTTCAGGATGGGCGGGGATTGGTGGGTTCAGGATGGACGGGGATTGGTGGGTTCAGGATGGACAGGGATTGGTGGGTTCGGGATGGATGGGGATTGGTATGTTCAGGATGGACGGGGATTGATGGGTTCAGAAAGGACGGGGATTGGTGGATTCAGGATGGACAGGGATTGGTGGGTTCAGAATGGATGGGGATTGGTGGGTTCAGGATGGACGGGGATTCGTGAGTTCAGGATAGACTGGGATTGGTGGGTTCAGGATGGGCGGGGATTGGTGGGTTCAGGATGGACGGGGATTGGTAGGTTCAGGATGGACGGGGGTTGGTGGGTTCAGGATTGACGGGGATTGGTGGGTTCAGGATGGACGGGGATTGGTGGATCCGGATGGACGGGGATTGGTAGGTTCAGGGTGGACGGGGATTGGTGGGTTCAGAATGAAGGGGGATTGGTGGCTTCAGGATGGACGGGGATTGGTGTGTTCGGGATGGAGAGGAATTGGTGGGTTCGGGATGGACGGGGATTGGTGGGTTCAGGATGGAGAGGAATTGGTGGGTTCAGGATGGATGGGGATTGGTGGGTTCAGGATGGAGAGGAATTGGTGGGTTCAGGATGGATGGGGATTGGTGGGTTCAGGATGGACGGGGATTGGTGGGTTCAGGATGGACGGGAATTGGTGGGTTCAGGATGGACGGGGATTGGTGAGTTCAGGATAGACTGGGATTGGTGGGTTCAGGATGGGCGGGGATTGGTGGGTTCAGGATGGACGGGGATTGGTAGGCTCAGGGTGGACGGGGATTGGTGGGTTCAGGATGGACGGGGATTGGTGGGTTCAGGATGGAAGGGGATTGGTGGGTTCAGAATGGACGGGGATTGGTGGGTTCAGGATGGCCGGGGATTGGTGTGTTCAGGATGAACGGGGATTGGTGGGTTCAGGATGGACGGGGATTGGTGGGTTCAGGATGGACAGGGATTGGTGGGTTCAGGATGGACGGGGATTGCTGTGTTCAGGATGGACAGGGATTGGTGGGTTCAGGATGGACGGGGATTGGTGGGTTCAGGATGGACGGGGATTGGTGGGTTCAGGGTGGACGGGGATTGGTGGGTTCAGAATGAAGGGGGATTGGTGGCTTCAGGATGGACGGGGATTGGTGGGTTCGGGATGGAGAGGAATTGGTCGGTTCAGGATGGACGGGGATTGGTGGGTTCAGGATGGACGGGGATTGGTGGGTTCAGGATGGAGAGGAATTGGTGGGTTCAGGATGGACGGGGATTGGTGGGTTCAGGATGGATGGGGATTGGTGGGTTCAGGATGGAGAGGAATTGGTGGGTTCAGGATGGACGGGGATTGGTGTGTTCAGGATGGATGGGGATTGGTGGGTTCAGGATGGAGAGGAATTGGTGGGTTCAGGATGGATCGGGATTGGTGAGTTCAGGATGGACGGGGATTGGTGGGTTCAGGGTGGACAGGGATTGGTGAGTTCAGGATGGACGGGGATCGGTGGGATCGGGATGGACGGGGATTGGTGGGTTCAGGATGGATGGGGATTGGTGGGATCGGGATGGACGGGGATTGGTGGGTTCAGGGTGGACAGGGATTGGTGAGTTCAGGATGGACGGGGATTGGTGGGTTCAGGATGGACGGGGATTGGTGGGTTCAGGATGGATGGGGATTGGTGGGTTCAGGATGGATGGGGATTGGTGGGTTCAGGATGGATGGGGATTGGTGGGATCGGGATGGATGGGGATTGGTGGGTTCAGGATGGACGGGGATTGGTGGGTTCAGGATGGACGGGGATTGGTGGGTTCAGGATGGACGGGGATTTGTGGGTTCAGGATGGACGGGGATTGGTGTGTTCGGGATGGACGGGGATTTGTGGGTTCAGGATGGACGCGGATTGGTGGGTTCGTGATGGACGGGGATTGGTAGGTTCAGGATGGACGGGAATTGGTGGGTTCAGGATGGACGGGGATTGGTGTGTTCGGGATGGACGGGGATTGGTGGGTTCAGGATGGACGGGGATTGGTGGGTTCAGGGTGGACGGGGATTGGTGGGTTCGGGATGGATGGGGATTGGTGGGTTCAGGATGGACGGGGATTGGTGGCTTCAGGATGGACGGGGATTGGTGTGTTCTGGATGGATGGGGATTGGGGGGTTCAGGATGGACGGGGATTGGTGGGTTCAGGATGGACGGGGATTTGTGGGTTCAGGATGGACGGAGATTGGTGTGTTCAGGATGGACAGGGATTGGTGGGTTCAGGATGGACGGAGATTGGTGGGTTCGGGATGGACGGGGATTGGGGGGTTCAGGATGGACGGGGATTGGTGGGTTCAGGATGGACGGGAATTTGTGGGTTAAGGATGGACGGAGATTGGTGTGTTCAGGATGGACAGGGATTGGTGGGTTCAGGATGGACGGGGATTGGTGGGTTCAGGATGGTTGGGGATTGGTGGGTTCAGGATGGACGGGGATTTGTGGGTTCAGGATGGACGGGGATTGGTGGGTTCAGGATGGACAGGGATTGGTGGGTTCAGGATGGACGGGGATTGGTGGGTTCGGGATGGATGGGGATTGGTCGGTTTGGGATGGACGGGGATTGATTGGTTCAGGAAGGAGAGGAATTGGTGGGTTCAGGATGGACGGGGATTGGTGGGTTCAGGAAGGATGTGGATTGGTGGATTCAGGATGGACAGGGATTGGTGGGATCAGGATGGACAGGGATTGGTGGGTTCCGGATGGACGGGGATTGGTGGGTTCAGGATGGACGTGGATTGGTGGGTTCAGGATGGACGGGGATTGGTGGGTTCGGGATGGACGGGGATTGGTGGATCCGGATGGACGGATATTGGTAGGTTCAGGATGGACGGGGATTGGTGGGTTCAGGATGGACGGGGATTGGTGGGTTCAGGATGGACGGGGATTGGTGGGTTCAGGATGGACGGGGATTGGTGGGTTCAGGATGGACGGGGATTGGTGGATCCGGATGGACGGGGATTGGTGGATCCGGATGGACGGGGATTGGTAGGTTCAGGATGGACGGGGATTGGTGGGTTCAGGATGGACGGGGATTGGTGGGTTCAGGATGGACGGGGATTGGTGGGATCAGGATGGACGGGGATTGGTGGGTTCAGGATGGACGGGGATTTGTGGGTTCAGGATGGACAGGGATTGGTGGGTTCAGGATGGACGGGGATTGGTGGGTTCAGGATGGACGGGGATATGTGGGTTCAGGATGGACGGGGATTGGTGGGTTCAGGATGGACGGGGATTGGTGGATCCGGATGGACGGGGATTGGTAGGTTCAGGGTGGACGGGGATTGGTGGGTTCAGGATGGACGGGAATTGGTGGGTTCAGGATGGACGGGGATTGGTGAGTTCAGGATAGACTGGGATTGGTGGGTTCAGGATGGGCGGGGATTGGTGGGTTCAGGATGGACGGGGATTGGTGGGTTCAGGATGGACAGGGATTGGTGGGTTCGGGATGGATGGGGATTGGTATGTTCAGGATGGACGGGGATTGATGGGTTCAGAAAGGACGGGGATTGGTGGGTTCAGGATGGACAGGGATTGGTGGGTTCGGGATGGATGGGGATTGGTATGTTCAGGATGGACGGGAATTGATGGGTTCAGAAAGGACGGGGATTGGTGGATTCAGGATGGACAGGGATTGGTGGGTTCAGGATGGATGGGGATTGGTGGGTTCAGGATGGACGGGGATTCGTGAGTTCAGGATAGACTGGGATTGGTGGGTTCAGGATGGGCGGGGATTGTTGGGTTCAGGATGGACGGGGATTGGTAGGTTCAGGATGGACGGGGATTGGTGGGTTCAGGATGGACGGGGATTGGTGGGTTCAGGATGGACGGGGATTGGTGAGTTCAGGATAGACTGGGATTGGTGGGTTCAGGATGGGCGGGGATTGGTGGGTTTAGGATGGACGGGGATTGGTGGGTTCAGGATGGATGGGGATTGGTGTGTTCAGGGTGGACAGGGATTGGTGGGTTCAGGATGGACAGGGATTGGTGGGATCGGGATGGATGGGGATTGGTATGTTCAGGATGGACGGGGATTGATGGGTTCAGAAAGGACGGGGATTGGTGGATTCAGGATGGACAGGGATTGGTGGGTTCAGGATGGATGGGGATTGGTAGGTTCAGGATGGACGGCGATTGGTGGGTTCAGGATGGACGGGGATTGGTGGGTTCAGGATGGACGGGGATTGGTGGGTTCAGGGTGGACGGGGATTGGTGGGTTCAGAATGAAGGGGGATTGGTGGCTTCAGGATGGATGGGGATTGGTGGGTTCAGAAAGGACGGGGATTGATGGGTTCAGGATGGAGAGGAATTGGTGGGTTCAGGATGGACGGGGATTGGTGGGTTCAGGATGGATGGGGATTGGTGGGTTCAGGATGGAGAGGAATTGGTGGGTTCAGGATGGATGGGGATGGTGGGTTCAGGATGGATGGGGATTGGTGGGTTCAGGATGGAGATGAATTGGTGGGTTCGGGATGGACGGGGATTGGTGGGTTCAGGATGGATGGGGATTGGAGGGTTCAGGATGGAGAGGAATTGGTGGGTTCAGGATGGATGGGGATTGGTGGGTTCAGGATGGACGGGGATTGGTGGGTTCAGGATGGACGGGAATTGGTGGGTTCAGGATGGACGGGGATTGGTGAGTTCAGGATAGACTGGGATTGGTGGGTTCAGGATGGGCGGGGATTGGTGGGTTCAGGATGGACGGGGATTGGTAGGTTCAGGGCGGACGGGGATTGGTGGGTTCAGGATGGAAGGGGATTGGTGGGTTCAGAATGGACGGGGATTGGTGGGTTCAGGGTGGACGGGGATTGGTGGGTTCAGAATGGACGGGGATTGGTGGGTTCAGGGTGGACGGGGATTGGTGGGTTCAGGGTGGACGGGGATTGGTGGGTTCAGAATGAAGGGGGATTGGTGGCTTCAGGATGGACGGGGATTGGTGGGTTCGGGATGGAGAGGAATTGGTCGGTTCAGGATGGACGGGGATTGGTGGGTTCAGGATGGATGGGGATTGGTGGGTTCAGGATGGAGAGGAATTGGTGGGTTCAGGATGGATGGGGATGGTGGGTTCAGGATGGATGGGGATTGGTGGGTTCAGGATGGAGAGGAATTGGTGGGTTCAGGATGGATCGCGATTGGTGAGTTCAGGATGGACGGGGATTGGTGGATTCAGGGTGGACAGGGATTGGTGAGTTCAGGATGGACGGGGATTGGTGGGTTCAGGATGGACAGGGATTGGTGGGTTCAGGATGGATGGGGATTGGTGGGTTCAGGATGGACGGGGATTCGTGAGTTCAGGATAGACTGGGATTGGTGGGTTCAGGATGGGCGGGGATTGTTGGGTTCAGGATGGACGGGGATTGGTAGGTTCAGGATGGACGGGGATTGGTGGGTTCAGGATGGACGGGGATTGGTGGGTTCAGGATGGACGGGGATTGGTGAGTTCAGGATAGACTGGGATTGGTGGGTTCAGGATGGGCGGGGATTGGTGGGTTCAGGATGGACGGGGATTGGTGGGTTCAGGATGGATGGGGATTGGTGTGTTCAGGGTGGACAGGGATTGGTGGGTTCAGGATGGACAGGGATTGGTGGGTTCGGGATGGATGGGGATTGGTATGTTCAGGATGGACGGGGATTGATGGGTTCAGAAAGGACTGGGATTGGTGGATTCAGGATGGACAGGGATTGGTGGGTTCAGGATGGATGGGGATTGGTAGGTTCAGGATGGACGGCGATTGGTGGTGTCAGGATGGACGGGGATTGGTGGGTTCAGGATGGACGGGGATTGGTGGGTTCAGGGTGGACGGGGATTGGTGGGTTCAGAATGAAGGGGGATTGGTGGCTTCAGGATGGATGGGGATTGGTGGGTTCAGAAAGGACGGGGATTGATGGGTTCAGGATGGAGAGGAATTGGTGGGTTCAGGATGGACGGGGATTGGTGGGTTCAGGATGGATGGGGATTGGTGGGTTCAGGATGGAGAGGAATTGGTGGGTTCAGGATGGATGGGGATGGTGGGTTCAGGATGGATGGGGATTGGTGGGTTCAGGATGGAGATGAATTGGTGGGTTCGGGATGGACGGGGATTGGTGGGTTCAGGATGGATGGGGATTGGAGGGTTCAGGATGGAGAGGAATTGGTGGGTTCAGGATGGATGGGGATTGGTGGGTTCAGGATGGACGGGGATTGGTGGGTTCAGGATGGACGGGAATTGGTGGGTTCAGGATGGACGGGGATTGGTGAGTTCAGGATAGACTGGGATTGGTGGGTTCAGGATGGGCGGGGATTGGTGGGTTCAGGATGGACGGGGATTGGTAGGTTCAGGGCGGACGGGGATTGGTGGGTTCAGGATGGACGGGGATTGGTGAGTTCAGGATAGACGGGGATTGGTGGGTTCAGGATGGAAGGGGATTGGTGGGTTCAGAATGGACGGGGATTGGTGGGTTCAGGGTGGACGGGGATTGGTGGGTTCAGAATGGACGGGGATTGGTGGGTTCAGGGTGGACGGGGATTGGTGGGTTCAGGGTGGACGGGGATTGGTGGGTTCAGAATGAAGGGGGATTGGTGGCTTCAGGATGGACGGGGATTGGTGGGTTCGGGATGGAGAGGAATTGGTCGGTTCAGGATGGACGGGGATTGGTGGGTTCAGGATGGATGGGGATTGGTGGGTTCAGGATGGAGAGGAATTGGTGGGTTCAGGATGGATGGGGATGGTGGGTTCAGGATGGATGGGGATTGGTGGGTTCAGGATGGAGAGGAATTGGTGGGTTCAGGATGGATCGCGATTGGTGAGTTCAGGATGGACGGGGATTGGTGGATTCAGGGTGGACAGGGATTGGTGAGTTCAGGATGGACGGGGATTGGTGGGTTCAGGGTGGACGGGGATTGGTGTGTTCGGGATGGGCGGGGATTGGTGGGTTCAGGGTGGACGGGGATTGGTGTGTTCGGGATGGGCGGGGATTGGTGGGTTCAGGGTGGACGGGGATTGGTGGGTTCAGAATGAAGGGGGATTGGTGGCTTCAGGATGGACGGGGATTGGTGGGTTCGGGATGGAGAGGAATTGGTCGGTTCAGGATGGACGGGGATTGGTGGGTTCAGGATGGATGGGGATTGGTGGGTTCAGAAAGGACGGGGATTGATGGGTTCAGGATGGAGAGGAATTGGTGGGTTCAGGATGGACGGGGATTGGTGGGTTCAGGATGGAGAGGAATTGGTGGGTTCAGGATGGATGGGGATGGTGGGTTCAGGATGGATGGGGATTGGTGGGTTCAGGATGGAGAGGAATTGGTGGGTTCAGGATGGATCGGGATTGGTGAGTTCAGGATGGACGGGGATTGGTGGGATCGAGATGGACGGGGATTGGTGGGTTCAGGATGGACGGGGATTGGTGGGATCGGGATGGACGGGGATTGGTGGGTTCAGGGTGGACAGGGATTGGTGAGTTCAGGATGGACGGGGATTGGTGGGTTCAGGATGGACGGGGATTGGTGGGTTCAGGATGGATGGGGATTGGTGGGTTCAGGATGGATGGGGATTGGTGGGTTCAGGATGGAGAGGAATTGGTGGGTTCATGATGGATGGGGATTGGTGGGTTCAGGATGGACGGGGATTGGTGGGTTCAGGATGGACGGGGATTTGTGGGTTCAGGATGGACGGGGATTGGTGTGTTCGGGATGGACGGGGATTTGTGGGTTCAGGATGGACGCGGATTGGTGGGTTCGTGATGGACGGGGATTGGTGGGTTCAGGATGGACGGGGATTGGTAGGTTCAGGATGGACGGGGATTGGTGGGTTCAGGATGGACGGGAATTGGTGTGTTCGGGATGGACGGGGATTGGTGGGTTCAGGATGGACGGGGATTGGTGGGTTCAGGGTGGACGGGGATTGGTGGGTTCGGGATGGATGGGGATTGGTGGGTTCAGGATGGACGGGGATTGGTAGGTTCAGGATGGACGGGGATTGGTGGGTTCAGGATGGACGGGGATTGGTGGGTTCAGGATGGACGGGGATTGGTGAGTTCAGGATAGACTGGGATTGGTGGGTTCAGGATGGGCGGGGATTGGTGGGTTCAGGATGGACGGGGATTGGTGGGTTCAGGATGGATGGGGATTGGTGTGTTCAGGGTGGACAGGGATTGGTGGGTTCAGGATGGACAGGGATTGGTGGGTTCGGGATGGATGGGGATTGGTATGTTCAGGATGGACGGGGATTGATGGGTTCAGAAAGGACTGGGATTGGTGGATTCAGGATGGACAGGGATTGGTGGGTTCAGGATGGATGGGGATTGGTAGGTTCAGGATGGACGGCGATTGGTGGGTTCAGGATGGACGGGGATTGGTGGGTTCAGGATGGACGGGGATTGGTGGGTTCAGGGTGGACGGGGATTGGTGGGTTCAGAATGAAGGGGGATTGGTGGCTTCAGGATGGATGGGGATTGGTGGGTTCAGAAAGGACGGGGATTGATGGGTTCAGGATGGAGAGGAATTGGTGGGTTCAGGATGGACGGGGATTGGTGGGTTCAGGATGGATGGGGATTGGTGGGTTCAGGATGGAGAGGAATTGGTGGGTTCAGGATGGATGGGGATGGTGGGTTCAGGATGGATGGGGATTGGTGGGTTCAGGATGGAGATGAATTGGTGGGTTCGGGATGGACGGGGATTGGTGGGTTCAGGATGGACGGGGATTGGTGGGTTCAGGATGGATGGGGATTGGTGGGTTCAGGATGGATGGGGATTGGTGGGTTCAGGATGGAGAGGAATTGGTGGGTTCATGATGGATGGGGATTGGTGGGTTCAGGATGGACGGGGATTGGTGGGTTCAGGATGGACGGGGATTTGTGGGTTCAGGATGGACGGGGATTGGTGTGTTCGGGATGGACGGGGATTTGTGGGTTCAGGATGGACGCGGATTGGTGGGTTCGTGATGGACGGGGATTGGTGGGTTCAGGATGGACGGGGATTGGTAGGTTCAGGATGGACGGGGATTGGTGGGTTCAGGATGGACGGGAATTGGTGTGTTCGGGATGGACGGGGATTGGTGGGTTCAGGATGGACGGGGATTGGTGGGTTCAGGGTGGACAGGGATTGGTGGGTTCGGGATGGATGGGGATTGGTGGGTTCAGGATGGACGGGGATTGGTAGGTTCAGGATGGACGGGGATTGGTGGGTTCAGGATGGACGGGGATTGGTGGGTTCAGGATGGACGGGGATTGGTGAGTTCAGGATAGACTGGGATTGGTGGGTTCAGGATGGGCGGGGATTGGTGGGTTCAGGATGGACGGGGATTGGTGGGTTCAGGATGGATGGGGATTGGTGTGTTCAGGGTGGACAGGGATTGGTGGGTTCAGGATGGACAGGGATTGGTGGGTTCGGGATGGATGGGGATTGGTATGTTCAGGATGGACGGGGATTGATGGGTTCAGAAAGGACTGGGATTGGTGGATTCAGGATGGACAGGGATTGGTGGGTTCAGGATGGATGGGGATTGGTAGGTTCAGGATGGACGGCGATTGGTGGGTTCAGGATGGACGGGGATTGGTGGGTTCAGGATGGACGGGGATTGGTGGGTTCAGGGTGGACGGGGATTGGTGGGTTCAGAATGAAGGGGGATTGGTGGCTTCAGGATGGATGGGGATTGGTGGGTTCAGAAAGGACGGGGATTGATGGGTTCAGGATGGAGAGGAATTGGTGGGTTCAGGATGGACGGGGATTGGTGGGTTCAGGATGGATGGGGATTGGTGGGTTCAGGATGGAGAGGAATTGGTGGGTTCAGGATGGATGGGGATGGTGGGTTCAGGATGGATGGGGATTGGTGGGTTCAGGATGGAGATGAATTGGAGGGTTCGGGATGGACGGGGATTGGTGGGTTCAGGATGGATGGGGATTGGAGGGTTCAGGATGGAGAGGAATTGGTGGGTTCAGGATGGATGGGGATTGGTGGGTTCAGGATGGACGGGGATTGGTGGGTTCAGGATGGACGGGAATTGGTGGGTTCAGGATGGACGGGGATTGGTGAGTTCAGGATAGACTGGGATTGGTGGGTTCAGGATGGGCGGGGATTGGTGGGTTCAGGATGGACGGGGATTGGTAGGTTCAGGGCGGACGGGGATTGGTGGGTTCAGGATGGACGGGGATTGGTGAGTTCAGGATAGACGGGGATTGGTGGGTTCAGGATGGAAGGGGATTGGTGGGTTCAGAATGGACGGGGATTGGTGGGTTCAGGGTGGACGGGGATTGGTGGGTTCAGAATGGACGGGGATTGGTGGGTTCAGGGTGGACGGGGATTGGTGGGTTCAGGGTGGACGGGGATTGGTGGGTTCAGAATGAAGGGGGATTGGTGGCTTCAGGATGGACGGGGATTGGTGGGTTCGGGATGGAGAGGAATTGGTCGGTTCAGGATGGACGGGGATTGGTGGGTTCAGGATGGATGGGGATTGGTGGGTTCAGGATGGAGAGGAATTGGTGGGTTCAGGATGGATGGGGATGGTGGGTTCAGGATGGATGGGGATTGGTGGGTTCAGGATGGAGAGGAATTGGTGGGTTCAGGATGGATCGCGATTGGTGAGTTCAGGATGGACGGGGATTGGTGGATTCAGGGTGGACAGGGATTGGTGAGTTCAGGATGGACGGGGATTGGTGGGTTCAGGGTGGACGGGGATTGGTGTGTTCGGGATGGGGGGGGATTGGTGGGTTCAGGGTGGACGGGGATTGGTGTGTTCGGGATGGGCGGGGATTGGTGGGTTCAGGGTGGACGGGGATTGGTGGGTTCAGAATGAAGGGGGATTGGTGGCTTCAGGATGGACGGGGATTGGTGGGTTCGGGATGGAGAGGAATTGGTCGGTTCAGGATGGACGGGGATTGGTGGGTTCAGGATGGATGGGGATTGGTGGGTTCAGAAAGGACGGGGATTATGGGTTCAGGATGGAGAGGAATTGGTGGGTTCAGGATGGACGGGGATTGGTGGGTTCAGGATGGAGAGGAATTGGTGGGTTCAGGATGGATGGGGATGGTGGGTTCAGGATGGATGGGGATTGGTGGGTTCAGGATGGAGAGGAATTGGTGGGTTCAGGATGGATCGGGATTGGTAAGTTCAGGATGGACGGGGATTGGTGGGATCGAGATGGACGGGGATTGGTGGGTTCAGGATGGACGGGGATTGGTGGGATCGGGATGGACGGGGATTGGTGGGTTCAGGGTGGACAGGGATTGGTGAGTTCAGGATGGACGGGGATTGGTGGGTTCAGGATGGACGGGGATTGGTGGGTTCAGGATGGATGGGGATTGGTGGGTTCAGGATGGATGGGGATTGGTGGGTTCAGGATGGAGAGGAATTGGTGGGTTCATGATGGATGGGGATTGGTGGGTTCAGGATGGACGGGGATTGGTGGGTTCAGGATGGACGGGGATTTGTGGGTTCAGGATGGACGGGGATTGGTGTGTTCGGGATGGACGGGGATTTGTGGGTTCAGGATGGACGCGGATTGGTGGGTTCGTGATGGACGGGGATTGGTGGGTTCAGGATGGACGGGGATTGGTAGGTTCAGGATGGACGGGGATTGGTGGGTTCAGGATGGACGGGAATTGGTGTGTTCGGGATGGACGGGGATTGGTGGGTTCAGGATGGACGGGGATTGGTGGGTTCAGGGTGGACGGGGATTGGTGGGTTCGGGATGGATGGGGATTGGTGGGTTCAGGATGGACGGGGATTGGTAGGTTCAGGATGGACGGGGATTGGTGGGTTCAGGATGGACGGGGATTGGTGGGTTCAGGATGGACGGGGATTGGTGAGTTCAGGATAGACTGGGATTGGTGGGTTCAGGATGGGCGGGGATTGGTGGGTTCAGGATGGACGGGGATTGGTGGGTTCAGGATGGATGGGGATTGGTGTGTTCAGGGTGGACAGGGATTGGTGGGTTCAGGATGGACAGGGATTGGTGGGTTCGGGATGGATGGGGATTGGTATGTTCAGGATGGACGGGGATTGATGGGTTCAGAAAGGACTGGGATTGGTGGATTCAGGATGGACAGGGATTGGTGGGTTCAGGATGGATGGGGATTGGTAGGTTCAGGATGGACGGCGATTGGTGGGTTCAGGATGGACGGGGATTGGTGGGTTCAGGATGGACGGGGATTGGTGGGTTCAGGGTGGACGGGGATTGGTGGGTTCAGAATGAAGGGGGATTGGTGGCTTCAGGATGGATGGGGATTGGTGGGTTCAGAAAGGACGGGGATTGATGGGTTCAGGATGGAGAGGAATTGGTGGGTTCAGGATGGACGGGGATTGGTGGGTTCAGGATGGATGGGGATTGGTGGGTTCAGGATGGAGAGGAATTGGTGGGTTCAGGATGGATGGGGATGGTGGGTTCAGGATGGATGGGGATTGGTGGGTTCAGGATGGAGATGAATTGGTGGGTTCGGGATGGACGGGGATTGGTGGGTTCAGGATGGACGGGGATTGGTGGGTTCAGGATGGATGGGGATTGGTGGGTTCAGGATGGATGGGGATTGGTGGGTTCAGGATGGAGAGGAATTGGTGGGTTCATGATGGATGGGGATTGGTGGGTTCAGGATGGACGGGGATTGGTGGGTTCAGGATGGACGGGGATTTGTGGGTTCAGGATGGACGGGGATTGGTGTGTTCGGGATGGACGGGGATTTGTGGGTTCAGGATGGACGCGGATTGGTGGGTTCGTGATGGACGGGGATTGGTGGGTTCAGGATGGACGGGGATTGGTAGGTTCAGGATGGACGGGGATTGGTGGGTTCAGGATGGACGGGAATTGGTGTGTTCGGGATGGACGGGGATTGGTGGGTTCAGGATGGACGGGGATTGGTGGGTTCAGGGTGGACAGGGATTGGTGGGTTCGGGATGGATGGGGATTGGTGGGTTCAGGATGGACGGGGATTGGTAGGTTCAGGATGGACGGGGATTGGTGGGTTCAGGATGGACGGGGATTGGTGGGTTCAGGATGGACGGGGATTGGTGAGTTCAGGATAGACTGGGATTGGTGGGTTCAGGATGGGCGGGGATTGGTGGGTTCAGGATGGACGGGGATTGGTGGGTTCAGGATGGATGGGGATTGGTGTGTTCAGGGTGGACAGGGATTGGTGGGTTCAGGATGGACAGGGATTGGTGGGTTCGGGATGGATGGGGATTGGTATGTTCAGGATGGACGGGGATTGATGGGTTCAGAAAGGACTGGGATTGGTGGATTCAGGATGGACAGGGATTGGTGGGTTCAGGATGGATGGGGATTGGTAGGTTCAGGATGGACGGCGATTGGTGGGTTCAGGATGGACGGGGATTGGTGGGTTCAGGATGGACGGGGATTGGTGGGTTCAGGGTGGACGGGGATTGGTGGGTTCAGAATGAAGGGGGATTGGTGGCTTCAGGATGGATGGGGATTGGTGGGTTCAGAAAGGACGGGGATTGATGGGTTCAGGATGGAGAGGAATTGGTGGGTTCAGGATGGACGGGGATTGGTGGGTTCAGGATGGATGGGGATTGGTGGGTTCAGGATGGAGAGGAATTGGTGGGTTCAGGATGGATGGGGATGGTGGGTTCAGGATGGATGGGGATTGGTGGGTTCAGGATGGAGATGAATTGGTGGGTTCGGGATGGACGGGGATTGGTGGGTTCAGGATGGATGGGGATTGGAGGGTTCAGGATGGAGAGGAATTGGTGGGTTCAGGATGGATGGGGATTGGTGGGTTCAGGATGGACGGGGATTGGTGGGTTCAGGATGGACGGGAATTGGTGGGTTCAGGATGGACGGGGATTGGTGAGTTCAGGATAGACTGGGATTGGTGGGTTCAGGATGGGCGGGGATTGGTGGGTTCAGGATGGACGGGGATTGGTAGGTTCAGGGCGGACGGGGATTGGTGGGTTCAGGATGGACGGGGATTGGTGAGTTCAGGATAGACGGGGATTGGTGGGTTCAGGATGGAAGGGGATTGGTGGGTTCAGAATGGACGGGGATTGGTGGGTTCAGGGTGGACGGGGATTGGTGGGTTCAGAATGGACGGGGATTGGTGGGTTCAGGGTGGACGGGGATTGGTGGGTTCAGGGTGGACGGGGATTGGTGGGTTCAGAATGAAGGGGGATTGGTGGCTTCAGGATGGACGGGGATTGGTGGGTTCGGGATGGAGAGGAATTGGTCGGTTCAGGATGGACGGGGATTGGTGGGTTCAGGATGGATGGGGATTGGTGGGTTCAGGATGGAGAGGAATTGGTGGGTTCAGGATGGATGGGGATGGTGGGTTCAGGATGGATGGGGATTGGTGGGTTCAGGATGGAGAGGAATTGGTGGGTTCAGGATGGATCGCGATTGGTGAGTTCAGGATGGACGGGGATTGGTGGATTCAGGGTGGACAGGGATTGGTGAGTTCAGGATGGACGGGGATTGGTGGGTTCAGGGTGGACGGGGATTGGTGTGTTCGGGATGGGCGGGGATTGGTGGGTTCAGGGTGGACGGGGATTGGTGTGTTCGGGATGGGCGGGGATTGGTGGGTTCAGGGTGGACGGGGATTGGTGGGTTCAGAATGAAGGGGGATTGGTGGCTTCAGGATGGACGGGGATTGGTGGGTTCGGGATGGAGAGGAATTGGTCGGTTCAGGATGGACGGGGATTGGTGGGTTCAGGATGGATGGGGATTGGTGGGTTCAGAAAGGACGGGGATTATGGGTTCAGGATGGAGAGGAATTGGTGGGTTCAGGATGGACGGGGATTGGTGGGTTCAGGATGGAGAGGAATTGGTGGGTTCAGGATGGATGGGGATGGTGGGTTCAGGATGGATGGGGATTGGTGGGTTCAGGATGGAGAGGAATTGGTGGGTTCAGGATGGATCGGGATTGGTAAGTTCAGGATGGACGGGGATTGGTGGGATCGAGATGGACGGGGATTGGTGGGTTCAGGATGGACGGGGATTGGTGGGATCGGGATGGACGGGGATTGGTGGGTTCAGGGTGGACAGGGATTGGTGAGTTCAGGATGGACGGGGATTGGTGGGTTCAGGATGGACGGGGATTGGTGGGTTCAGGATGGATGGGGATTGGTGGGTTCAGGATGGATGGGGATTGGTGGGTTCAGGATGGAGAGGAATTGGTGGGTTCATGATGGATGGGGATTGGTGGGTTCAGGATGGACGGGGATTGGTGGGTTCAGGATGGACGGGGATTTGTGGGTTCAGGATGGACGGGGATTGGTGTGTTCGGGATGGACGGGGATTTGTGGGTTCAGGATGGACGCGGATTGGTGGGTTCGTGATGGACGGGGATTGGTGGGTTCAGGATGGACGGGGATTGGTAGGTTCAGGATGGACGGGGATTGGTGGGTTCAGGATGGACGGGAATTGGTGTGTTCGGGATGGACGGGGATTGGTGGGTTCAGGATGGACGGGGATTGGTGGGTTCAGGGTGGACGGGGATTGGTGGGTTCGGGATGGATGGGGATTGGTGGGTTCAGGATGGACGGGGATTGGTGGGTTCGGGATGGATGTGGATTGGTGGGTTCAGGATGGACGGGGATTGGTGGGTTCAGGATGGACGGGGATTGGTGGGTTCAGGATGGACGGGGATTGGAGGGTTCAGGATGGACGGGGATTGGTGGGTTCGGGATGGATGGGGATTGGTGGGTTCAGGATGGACGGGGATTGGTGGGTTCGGGATGGACGGGGATTGGTGGGTTCAGGATGGACGGGGATTGGAGGGTTCAGGATGGACGGGGATTGGTGGGTTCGGGATGGACGGGGATTGGTGTGTTCGGGATGGACGGAGATTGGTGGGTTCGGGATGGACGGGGATTGGTGGGTTCAGGATGGACGGGGATTGGGGGGTTCAGGATGGATGGGGATTGCTGGGTTCAGGATGGACGGAGATTGCTGTGTTCAGGATGGACAGGGATTGGTGGGTTCAGGATGGACGGGGATTGGTGGGTTCAGGATGGTTGGGGATTGGTGGGTTCAGGATGGACGGGGATTGGTGGGTTCGGGATGGATGGAGATTGGTGAGTTCAGGATGGACGGGGATTGGTGGGTTCAGGATGGACGGGGATTGGTGGGTTCAGGATGGACGGGGATTTGTGGGTTCAGGATGGACGGGGATTGGTGGGTTCAGGATGGACAGGGATTGGTGGGTTCAGGATCGACGGGGATTGGTGGGTTCGGGATGGATGGGGATTGGTGGGTTCAGGATGGACGGGGATTTGTGGGTTCAGGATGGACGGGGATTGGTGGGTTCAGGATGGACAGGGATTGGTGGGTTCAGGATGGACGGGGATTGGTGGGTTCAGGATGGTTGGGGATTGGTGGGTTCGGGATGGATGGAGATTGGTGAGTTCAGGATGGACGGGGATTGGTGGGTTCAGGATGGACGGGGATTGGTGGGTTCAGGATCGACGGGGATTGGTGTGTTCGGGATGGACGGAGATTGGTGGGTTCAGGATGGACGGGGATTGGGGGGTTCAGGATGGATGGGGATTGCTGGGTTCAGGATGGACGGAGATTGCTGTGTTCAGGATGGACAGGGATTGGTGGGTTCAGGATGGATGGAGATTGGTGAGTTCAGGATGGACGGGGATTGGTGGGTTCAGGATGGACGGGGATTGGTGGGTTCGGGATGGATGGAGATTGGTGAGTTCAGGATGGACGGGGATTGGTGGGTTCAGGATGGACGGGGATTGGTGGGTTCAGGATGGACGGAGATTTGTGGGTTCAGGATGGACGGGGATTGGTGGGTTCAGGATGTACAGGGATTGGTGGGTTCAGGATCGACGGGGATTGGTGGGTTCGGGATGGATGGGGATTGGTGGGTTTGGGATGGACGGAGATTGGTGGGTTCAGGATGGACAGGGATTGGTGGGATCAGGATGGACAGGGATTGGTGGGATCAGGATGGACAGGGATTGGTGGGTTCAGGAAGGATGGGGATTGGTGGATTCAGGATGGACAGGGATTGGTGGGATCAGGATGGACAGGGATTGGTGGGTTCAGGATGGACGGGGATTGGTGGGTTCAGGGTGGACGGGGATTGGTGGGTTCAGAATGAAGGGGGATTGGTGGCTTCAGGATGGACGGGGATTGGTGGGTTCAGGATGGAGAGGAATTGGTCGGTTCAGGATGGACGGGGATTGGTGGGTTCAGGATGGATGGGGATTGGTGGGTTCAGGATGGACGGGGATTGGTGGGTTCAGGGTGGACGGGGATTGGTGGGTTCGGGATGGATGGGGATTGGTGGGTTCGGGATGGAGAGGAATTGGTCGGTTCAGGATGGACGGGGATTGGTGGGTTCAGGATGGATGGGGATTGGTGGGTTCAGGATGGACGGGAATTGGTGGGTTCAGGGTGGACGGGGATTGGTGGGTTCGGGATGGATGGGGATTGGTGGGTTCAGAATGGACGGGGATTGATGGGTTCAGGATGGAGAGGAATTGGTGGGTTCAGGATGGACGGGGATTGGTGGGTTCAGGATGGATGGGGATTGGTGGGTTCAGGATGGAGAGGAATTGGTGGGTTCAGGATGGATGGGGATTGGTGACTTCAGGATGGACGGGGATTGGTGGGATCAGGATGGACGGGGATTGGTGGGTTCAGAATGGACGGGGATTGGTGGGTTCAGGATGGACGGGGATTGGTGGGTTCAGGATGGACGGGGATTGGTGGGTTCAGGATGGACGGGGATTGGTGGGTTCAGGGTGGACAGGGATTGGTGAGTTCAGGATGGACGGGGATTGGTGGGATCGGGATGGACGGGGATTGGTGGGTTCAGGATGGACGGGGATTGGTGGGATCGGGATGGACGGGAATTGGTGGGTTCAGGGTGGACAGGGATTGGTGAGTTCAGGATGGACGGAGATTGGTGGGTTCAGGATGGACGGGGATTGGTGGGTTCAGGATGGACGGGGATTGGTGGGTTCAGGATGGATGGGGATTGGTGGGTTCAGGATGGAGAGGAATTGGTGGGTTCTGGATGGACGGGGATTGGTGGGTTCAGGATGGACGGGGATTGATGTGTTCGGGATGGACGGGGATTTGTGGGTTCAGGATGGACGTGGATTGGTCGGTTCGTGATGGATGGGGATTGGTGGGTTCAGGATGGACGGGGATTTGTGGGTTCAGGATGGACGGGGATTGATGTGTTCGGGATGGACGGGGATTTGTGGGTTCAGGATGGACGTGGATTGGTGGGTTCGTGATGGATGGGGATTGGTGGGTTCAGGATGGATGCGGATTGGTGGGTTCAGAATGGAGAGGAATTGGTGGGTTCAGGATGGATGGGGATGGTGGGTTCAGGATGGATGGGGATTGGTGGGTTCAGGATGGAGAGGAATTGGTGGGTTCAGGATGGATCGGGATTGATGAGTTCAGGATGGACGGGGATTGGTGGGTTCAGGGTGGACAGGGATTGGTGAGTTCAGGATGGACGGGGATTGGTGGGATCGGGATGGACGGGGATTGGTGGGTTCAGGATGGACGGGGATTGGTGGGATCGGGATGGACGGGGATTGGTGGGTTCAGGGTGGACAGGGATTGGTGAGTTCAGGATGGACGGGGATTGGTGGGTTCAGGATGGACGGTGATTGGTGGGTTCAGGATGGATGGGGATTGGTGGGTTCAGGATGGATGGGGATTGGTGGGTTCAGGATGGAGAGGAATTGGTGGGTTCAGGATGGACGGGGATTGGTGGGTTCAGGATGGACGGGGATTGGTGGGTTCAGGATGGACGGGGATTGGTGGGTTCAGGGTGGACAGGGATTGGTGAGTTCAGGATGGACGGGGATTGGTGGGTTCAGGATGGACGGGGATTGGTGGGTTCAGGATGGACGGGGATTGGTGGGATCGGGATGGACGGGGATTGGTGGGTTCAGGGTGGACAGGGATTGGTGAGTTCAGGATGGACGGGGATTGGTGGGTTCAGGATGGACGGTGATTGGTGGGTTCAGGATGGATGGGGATTGGTGGGTTCAGGATGGATGGGGATTGGTGGGTTCAGGATGGAGAGGAATTGGTGGGTTCAGGATGGACGGGGATTGGTGGGTTCAGGATGGACGGGGATTGGTGGGTTCAGGATGGACGGGGATTGGTGGGTTCAGGATGGACGGGGATTTGTGGGTTCAGGATGGACGGGGATTGGTGTGTTCGGGATGGACGGGGATTTGTGGGTTCAGGATGGACGCGGATTGGTGGGTTCGTAATGGATGGGGATTGGTAGGTTCAGGATGGACGGGAATTGGTGGGTTCAGGATGGACCGGGATTGGTGTGTTCGGGATGGACGGAGATTGGTGGGTTCAGGATGGAGAGGAATTGGTGGGTTCAGGATGGATCGGGATTGGTGAGTTCAGGATGGACGGGGATTGGTGGGTTCAGGATGGATGGGGATTGGTGGGTTCAGGATGGAGAGGAATTGGTGGGTTCAGGATGGATCGGGATTGGTGAGTTCAGGATGGACGGGGATTGGTGGGTTCAGGATGGAGAGGAATTGGTGGGTTCAGGATGGATCGGGATTGGTGAGTTCAGGATGGACGGGGATTGGTGGGTTCAGGGTGGACAGGGATTGGTGAGTTCAGGATGGACGGGGATTGGTGGGATCGGGATGGACGGGGATTGGTGGGTTCAGGATGGACGGGGATTGGTGGGTTCAGGATGGATGGGGATTGGTGGGTTCAGGATGGATGGGGATTGGTGGGTTCAGGATGGAGAGGAATTGGTGGGTTCATGATGGACGGGGATTGGTGTGTTCGGGATGGACGGAGATTGGTGGGATCGGGATGGACGGGGATTGGTGGGTTCAGGGTGGACGGGGATTGGTGGGTTCAGGATGGTTGGGGATTGGTGGGTTCAGGATGGACGGGGATTGGTGGGTTCGGGATGGATGGAGATTGGTGAGTTCAGGATGGACGGGGATTGGTGGGTTCAGGATGGACGGGGATTGGTGGGTTCAGGATGGACGGGGATTTGTGGGTTCAGGATGGACGGGGATTGGTGGGTTCAGGATGGACAGGGATTGGTGGGTTCAGGATCGACGGGGATTGGTGGGTTCGGGATGGATGGGGATTGGTGGGTTCAGGATGGACGGGGATTTGTGGGTTCAGGATGGACGGGGATTGGTGGGTTCAGGATGGACAGGGATTGGTGGGTTCAGGATGGACGGGGATTGGTGGGTTCAGGATGGTTGGGGATTGGTGGGTTCGGGATGGATGGAGATTGGTGAGTTCAGGATGGACGGGGATTGGTGGGTTCAGGATGGACGGGGATTGGTGGGTTCAGGATCGACGGGGATTGGTGTGTTCGGGATGGACGGAGATTGGTGGGTTCAGGATGGACGGGGATTGGGGGGTTCAGGATGGATGGGGATTGCTGGGTTCAGGATGGACGGAGATTGCTGTGTTCAGGATGGACAGGGATTGGTGGGTTCAGGATGGATGGAGATTGGTGAGTTCAGGATGGACGGGGATTGGTGGGTTCAGGATGGACGGGGATTGGTGGGTTCGGGATGGATGGAGATTGGTGAGTTCAGGATGGACGGGGATTGGTGGGTTCAGGATGGACGGGGATTGGTGGGTTCAGGATGGACGGAGATTTGTGGGTTCAGGATGGACGGGGATTGGTGGGTTCAGGATGGACAGGGATTGGTGGGTTCAGGATCGACGGGGATTGGTGGGTTCGGGATGGATGGGGATTGGTGGGTTTGGGATGGACGGAGATTGGTGGGTTCAGGATGGACAGGGATTGGTGGGATCAGGATGGACAGGGATTGGTGGGATCAGGATGGACAGGGATTGGTGGGTTCAGGAAGGATGGGGATTGGTGGATTCAGGATGGACAGGGATTGGTGGGATCAGGATGGACAGGGATTGGTGGGTTCAGGATGGACGGGGATTGGTGGGTTCAGGGTGGACGGGGATTGGTGGGTTCAGAATGAAGGGGGATTGGTGGCTTCAGGATGGACGGGGATTGGTGGGTTCAGGATGGAGAGGAATTGGTCGGTTCAGGATGGACGGGGATTGGTGGGTTCAGGATGGATGGGGATTGGTGGGTTCAGGATGGACGGGGATTGGTGGGTTCAGGGTGGACGGGGATTGGTGGGTTCGGGATGGATGGGGATTGGTGGGTTCGGGATGGAGAGGAATTGGTCGGTTCAGGATGGACGGGGATTGGTGGGTTCAGGATGGATGGGGATTGGTGGGTTCAGGATGGACGGGAATTGGTGGGTTCAGGGTGGACGGGGATTGGTGGGTTCGGGATGGATGGGGATTGGTGGGTTCAGAATGGACGGGGATTGATGGGTTCAGGATGGAGAGGAATTGGTGGGTTCAGGATGGACGGGGATTGGTGGGTTCAGGATGGATGGGGATTGGTGGGTTCAGGATGGAGAGGAATTGGTGGGTTCAGGATGGATGGGGATTGGTGACTTCAGGATGGACGGGGATTGGTGGGATCAGGATGGACGGGGATTGGTGGGTTCAGAATGGACGGGGATTGGTGGGTTCAGGATGGACGGGGATTGGTGGGTTCAGGATGGACGGGGATTGGTGGGTTCAGGATGGACGGGGATTGGTGGGTTCAGGGTGGACAGGGATTGGTGAGTTCAGGATGGACGGGGATTGGTGGGATCGGGATGGACGGGGATTGGTGGGTTCAGGATGGACGGGGATTGGTGGGATCGGGATGGACGGGAATTGGTGGGTTCAGGGTGGACAGGGATTGGTGAGTTCAGGATGGACGGAGATTGGTGGGTTCAGGATGGACGGGGATTGGTGGGTTCAGGATGGACGGGGATTGGTGGGTTCAGGATGGATGGGGATTGGTGGGTTCAGGATGGAGAGGAATTGGTGGGTTCTGGATGGACGGGGATTGGTGGGTTCAGGATGGACGGGGATTGATGTGTTCGGGATGGACGGGGATTTGTGGGTTCAGG
The DNA here is from genome assembly GCF_047496885.1 of Scyliorhinus torazame. Lineage (NCBI taxonomy): Eukaryota > Metazoa > Chordata > Chondrichthyes > Carcharhiniformes > Scyliorhinidae > Scyliorhinus > Scyliorhinus torazame. Next base: position 352,344,118 of record NC_092709.1, on the reverse strand, counting down.
ATGGACGTGGATTGGTCGGTTCGTGATGGATGGGGATTGGTGGGTTCAGGATGGACGGGGATTTGTGGGTTCAGGATGGACGGGGATTGATGTGTTCGGGATGGACGGGGATTTGTGGGTTCAGGATGGACGTGGATTGGTGGGTTCGTGATGGATGGGGATTGGTGGGTTCAGGATGGATGCGGATTGGTGGGTTCAGAATGGAGAGGAATTGGTGGGTTCAGGATGGATGGGGATGGTGGGTTCAGGATGGATGGGGATTGGTGGGTTCAGGATGGAGAGGAATTGGTGGGTTCAGGATGGATCGGGATTGGTGAGTTCAGGATGGACGGGGATTGGTGGGTTCAGGGTGGACAGGGATTGGTGAGTTCAGGATGGACGGGGATTGGTGGGATCGGGATGGACGGGGATTGGTGGGTTCAGGATGGACGGGGATTGGTGGGATCGGGATGGACGGGGATTGGTGGGTTCAGGGTGGACAGGGATTGGTGAGTTCAGGATGGACGGGGATTGGTGGGTTCAGGATGGACGGTGATTGGTGGGTTCAGGATGGATGGGGATTGGTGGGTTCAGGATGGATGGGGATTGGTGGGTTCAGGATGGAGAGGAATTGGTGGGTTCAGGATGGACGGGGATTGGTGGGTTCAGGATGGACGGGGATTGGTGGGTTCAGGATGGACGGGGATTGGTGGGTTCAGGGTGGACAGGGATTGGTGAGTTCAGGATGGACGGGGATTGGTGGGTTCAGGATGGACGGGGATTGGTGGGTTCAGGATGGACGGGGATTGGTGGGATCGGGATGGACGGGGATTGGTGGGTTCAGGGTGGACAGGGATTGGTGAGTTCAGGATGGACGGGGATTGGTGGGTTCAGGATGGACGGTGATTGGTGGGTTCAGGATGGATGGGGATTGGTGGGTTCAGGATGGATGGGGATTGGTGGGTTCAGGATGGAGAGGAATTGGTGGGTTCAGGATGGACGGGGATTGGTGGGTTCAGGATGGACGGGGATTGGTGGGTTCAGGATGGACGGGGATTGGTGGGTTCAGGATGGACGGGGATTTGTGGGTTCAGGATGGACGGGGATTGGTGTGTTCGGGATGGACGGGGATTTGTGGGTTCAGGATGGACGCGGATTGGTGGGTTCGTGATGGATGGGGATTGGTAGGTTCAGGATGGACGGGAATTGGTGGGTTCAGGATGGACCGGGATTGGTGTGTTCGGGATGGACGGAGATTGGTGGGTTCAGGATGGAGAGGAATTGGTGGGTTCAGGATGGATCGGGATTGGTGAGTTCAGGATGGACGGGGATTGGTGGGTTCAGGATGGATGGGGATTGGTGGGTTCAGGATGGAGAGGAATTGGTGGGTTCAGGATGGATCGGGATTGGTGAGTTCAGGATGGACGGGGATTGGTGGGTTCAGGATGGAGAGGAATTGGTGGGTTCAGGATGGATCGGGATTGGTGAGTTCAGGATGGACGGGGATTGGTGGGTTCAGGGTGGACAGGGATTGGTGAGTTCAGGATGGACGGGGATTGGTGGGATCGGGATGGACGGGGATTGGTGGGTTCAGGATGGACGGGGATTGGTGGGTTCAGGATGGATGGGGATTGGTGGGTTCAGGATGGATGGGGATTGGTGGGTTCAGGATGGAGAGGAATTGGTGGGTTCATGATGGACGGGGATTGGTGGGTTCAGGATGGACGGGGATTGGTGGGTTCAGGATGGACGGGGATTGGTGGGTTCAGGATGGATGGGGATTGGTGGGTTCAGGATGGACGGGGATTGGTGGGTTCAGGATGGACGGGGATTTGTGGGTTCAGGGTGGACGGGGATTGGTGTGTTCGGGATGGACGGGGATTTGTGGGTTCAGGATGGACGCGGATTGGTGGGTTCGTGATGGATGGGGATTGGTAGGTTCAGGATGGACGGGAATTGGTGGGTTCAGGATGGACGGGAATTGGTGTGTTCGGGATGGACGGGGATTGGTGGGTTCAGGATGGACGGGAATTGGTGGGTTCAGGATGGACGGGAATTGGTGTGTTCGGGATGGACGGGGATTGGTGGGTTCAGGATGGACGGGAATTGGTGGGTTCAGGATGGATGGGGATTGGTGGGTTCAGGATGGACGGGGATTGGTGGGTTCAGGATGGACGGGGATTGGTGGGTTCAGGATGGACGGGGATTGGTGAGTTCAGGATGGACGGGGATTGGTGGGTTCAGGATGGACGGGAATTGGAGGGTTCAGGATGGACGTGGATTCGTGGGTTCAGGATGGACGGGGATTGGTGGGTTCAGGATGGACGGGGATTGGTGGGTTCAGGATGGACGGGGATTGGTGGGTTCAGGATGGACGGGGATTGGTGGGTTCAGGATGGACGGGGATTGGTGGGTTCAGGATGGACGGGAATTGGTGGGTTCAGGATGGATGGGGATTGGTGGGTTCAGGATGGACGGGGATTGGTGGGTTCAGGATGGACGGGGATTGGTGGGTTCAGGATGGACGGGGATTGGTGGGTTCAGGATGGACGGGAATTGGTGGGTTCAGGATGGACGGGGATTGGTGTGTTCGGGATGGACGGGGATTGGTGGGTTCAGGATGGACGGGGATTGGTGGGTTCAGGATGGACGGGGATTGGTGGGTTCAGGATGGACGTGGATTGGTGGGTTCAGGGATGACGGGGATTGGTGGGTTCGGGATGCATGGGGATTGGTGGGTTCAGGATGGACGGGGATTGTTGGGTTCGGGATGGATGGGGATTGGTGGGTTCAGGATGGACGGGGATTGGTGGGTTCAGGATGGACGGGGTTGGTGGGTTCGGGATGGACGGAGATTGGTGTGTTCGGGATGGACGGAGATTGGTGGGTTCAGGATGAAGGGGGATTGGTGGCTTCAGGATGGACGGGGATTGGTGGGTTCGGGATGGACGGGGATTGGTGGGTTCAGGATGGATGGGGATTGGTGGGTTCAGAATGGACGGGGATTGATGGGTTCAGGATGGACGGGGATTGGTGGGTTCAGGATGGATGGGGATTGGTGGGTTCAGGATGGAGAGGAATTGGTGGGTTCAGAATGGACGGGGATTGGTGGGTTCAGGATGGATGGGGATTGATGGGTTCAGGATGGAGAGGAATTGGTGGGTTCAGGATGGACGGAGATTGGTGGGTTCAGGATGGATGGGGTTTGGTGGGTTGGGGATGGATGGGGATTGGTGGGTTCAGGATGGATGGGGATTGGTGGGTTCAGGATGGACGGGGATTGGTGGGTTCAGGATGGACGGGGTTGGTGGGTTCGGGATGGATGGGGATTGGTGTGTTCGGGATGGATGGGGATTGGTGGGTTCAGGATGGATGGGGATTGGTGGGTTTGGGATGGACGGGGATTGGTGTGTTCAGGAAGGACGGGGATTGGTGGGTTCAGGCTGGACGGGGATTGGTGGGTTCGGGATGGACGGGGATTGGTGGGTTCAGGATGGACGGGGATTGGTGGGTTCGTGCTGGATGGGAATTGGTGGGTTCAGGATGGGCGGGGATTGGTGGGTTCAGGATGGACGGGGATTGGTGGGTTCAGCATGGATGGGGGTTGGTGGGTTAGGGATGGATGGGGATTGGTGGGTTCAGGATGGATGGGGATTGGTGTGATCGGGTTGGACGGGGATTGGTGGGTTCAGGGTGGACAGGGACTGTTGTGTTCGGGATGGACGGAGTTTGGTGGGTTCAGGATGGACGGGGATTGGTGGGTTCAGGATGGATGGGGATTGGTGGGTTCGTGATGGATGGGGATTGGTGGGTTCAGGATAGACGGGGATTGGTGGGTTCAGGATGGATGGGGATTGGTGGGTTCAGGATGGACGGGGATTGGTAGGTTCAGGATGGACGGGGATTGGTGGGTTTGTGATGGACGGGGATTGGTGGGTTCAGGATGGATGGGGATTGGTGGGTTCAGGATGGACGGGGATTGGTGGGTTCAGGATGGATGGGGATTGGTGGGTTCAGGATGGACGGGGATTGGTGGGTTCGGGATGGATGGGGATTTGTGGGTTCGGGATGGATGGGGATTGGTGGGTTCGGGATGGATGGGGATTGGTGGGTTCGGGATGGACGGGGATTGGTGTGATCGGGTTGGACGGGGATTGGTGAGTTCAGGATGGACGGGGATTGGTGGGCTCAGGATGGATGGGGATTGGTGGGCTCAGGATGGATGGGGATTGGTGGGTTCAGAATAGACGGGGATTTGTGGGTTCGGGATGGATGGGGATTGGTGGGTTCGGGATGGATGGGGATTGGTGGGTTCAGGATGGATTGGGATTGGTGGGTTCATGGTGGATGGGGATTGGTGGGTTCGGGATGAATGGGGATTTGTGGGTTCAGGATGGATGGGGATTGGTGGGTTCGGGATGGATGGGGATTAGTGGGTTCGGGATGGACGGGGATTGGTGGGTTCAGGGTGGATGGGGATTTGTGTGTTCGCGATGGACGGGGATTGGTGGGTTCAGGATGAATGGGGATTGGTGGGTTCGGGATGGATGGGGATTGGTGGGTTCAGGATGGATGGGGATTGGTGGGTTTGGGATGGATGGGGATTGGTGGGTTCAGGATGGATGGGGATTGGTGGGTTCAGGACGGATGGGGATTGGTGGGTTCAGGATGGACTGGGATTGGTGGGTTCGGGATGGATGGGGATTGGAGGGTTCAGGATGGAAGGGGACTGTTGTGTTTGGGATGGAGATTGATGTTCAGCTCTGATGATCTCTTTGTTATATGAACTGGGCAGCAGATCCTGATGCCTTCAACTCCAATATTATTGTGTTCCACAATCACCTCTCCAATACCATATGAGGTAAGTACCATATTTTATAATATTATCATTATTTTTTATAAAAATTTAATTTAGTTGTTAGCCAGATCTTGGTAGAAAGTAAGAGGAATGGCAGGGAAGGGAGTGCAATGTTCCTCCTGCAGGATGTTTGAGGTGAGGGATGCAGTTAGTGTCCCTGCTGATTTTACCTGCAGGAAGTGCTGCCATCTCCAGCTCCTCCAAGACCGAGTTAGGGAACTGGAGCTGGAGTTGGAAGAACTTCGGATCATTCGGGAGGCAGAAGGGGTCATAGATAGCAGCTTCAGGGAATTAGTTACACCAAAGATTGGAGATAGGTGGGTAACTGTAAGAGGGACTGGGAAAAAGCAGTCAGTGCAGGGATCCCCTGCGGTCGTTCCCCTGTGAAACAAGTATACCGCTTTGGATACTTGTGGGGGGGATGACTTACGAGGGGTAAGCCATGGGGTACGGGCCTCTGGCACGGAGTCTGTCCCTGTTGCTCAGAAGGGAAGGGGGGAGAGGAGCAGAGCATTAGTAATTGGGGACTCTATAGTCAGGGGCACAGATAGGAGATTTTGTGGGAGCGTGAGAGACTCACGTTTGGTATGTTGCCTCCCAGGTGCAAGGGTACGTGATGTCACGGATCGTGTTTTCCGGGTTCTTAGGGGGGAGGGGGAGCAGCCCCAAGTCGTGGTCCACATTGGCACTAACGACATAGGTAGGAAAGGGGACAAGGATGTCAGGCAGGCTTTCAGGGAGCTAGGATGGAAGCTCAGAACTAGAACAAACAGAGTTGTTATCTCTGGGTTGTTGCCCGTGCCACGTGATAGTGAGATGAGGAATTGGGAGAGAGAGCATTTAAACACGTGGCTACAGGGATGGTGCAGGTGGGAAGGATTCAGATTTCTGGATAACTGGGCCTCTTTCTGGGGAAGGTGGGACCTCTACAGACAGGATGGTCTACATCTGAACCTGAGGGGCACAAATATCCTGGGGGGGAGATTTGTTAGTGCTCTTTGGGGGGGGGGTTAAACTAATGCAGCAGGGGCATGGGAACCTGGATTGTAGTTTTAGGGTAAGGGAGAATGAGAGTATAGAGGTCAGGAGCACAGATTTGACGTCGCAGGAGGGGGCCAGTGTTCAGGTAGGTGGTTTGAAGTGTGTCTACTTCAATGCCAGGAGTATACGAAACAAGGTAGGGGAACTGGCAGCATGGGTTGGTACCTGGGACTTCGATGTTGTGGCCATTTCGGAGACATGGATAGAGCAGGGACAGGAATGGATGTTGCAGGTTCCGGGGTTTAGGTGTTTTAGTAAGCTCAGAGAAGGAGGCAAAAGAGGGGGAGGTGTGGCGCTGCTAGTCAAGAGCAGTATTACGGTGGCGGAGAGGATGCTAGATGGGGACTCTTCTTCCGAGGTAGTATGGGCTGAAGTTAGAAACAGGAAAGGAGAGGTCACCCTGTTGGGAGTTTTTTATAGGCCTCCTAATAGTTCTAGGGATGTAGAGGAAAGGATGGCGAAGATGATTCTGGATATGAGCGAAAGTAACAGGGTAGTTATTATGGGAGACTTTAACTTTCCAAATATTGACTGGAAAAGATAAAGTTCGAGTACAATAGATGGGTCGTTTTTTGTACAGTGTGTGCAGGAGGGTTTCCTGAAACAATATGTTGACAGGCCAACAAGAGGCGAGGCCACGTTGGATTTGGTTTTGGGTAATGAACCAGGCCAGGTGTTGGATTTGGAGGTAGGAGAGCACTTTGGGGACAGTGACCACAATTCGGTGACGTTTACGTTAATGATGGAAAGGGATAAGTATACACCGCAGGGCAAGAGTTATAGCTGGGGGAAGGGCAATTATGATGCCATTAGACGTGACTTGGGGGGGATAAGGTGGAGAAGCAGGCTGCAAGTGTTGGGCACACTGGATAAGTAGGGCTTGTTCAAGGATCAGCTACTGCGTGTTCTTGATAAGTATGTACCAGTCAGACAGGGAGGAAGGCGTCGAGCGAGGGAACCGTGGTTTACCAAGGAAGTGGAATCTCTTGTTAAGAGGAAGAAGGAGGCCTATGTGAAGGTGAAGTGTGAAGTTTCGATGGATAGTTACAAGGTAGTGAGGAAGGATCTAAAGAGAGAGCTAAGACGAGCAAGGAGGGGACATGAGAAGTATTTGGCAGGAAGGATCAAGGAAAACCCAAAAGCTTTCTATAGTTATGTCAGGAATAAGCGAATGACTAGGGAAAGAGTAGGACCAGTCAAGGACAGGGATGGGAAATTGTGTGTGGAGTCTGAAGAGATAGGCGAGATACTAAATGAATATTTTTCGTCAGTATTCACCCAGGAAAAAGATAATGTTGTGGAGGAGAATGCTGAGCCCCAGGCTAATAGAATAGATGGCATTGAGGTACGTAGGGAAGAGGTGTTGGCAATTCTGGACAGGCTGAAAATAGATAAGTCCCCGGGACCTGATGGGATTTATCCTAGGATTCTCTGGGAGGCCAGGGAAGAGATTGCTGGACCTTTGGTTTTGATTTTTATGTCATCATTGGCTACAGGAATAGTGCCAGAGGACTGGAGGACAGCAAATGTGGTCCCTTTGTTCAAAAAGGGGAGCAGAGACAACCCTGGCAACTATAGACCAGTGAGCCTCACGTCTGTAGTGGGTAAAGTCTTGGAGGGGATTATAAGAGACAAGATTTATAATCATCTAGATAGGAATAATATGATCAGGGATAGTCAGCATGGCTTTGTGAAGGGTAGGTCGTGCCTCACAAACCTTATTGAGTTCTTTGAAAAGGTGACTGAACAGGTAGACGAGGGTCGAGCAGTTGATGTGGTGTATATGGATTTCAGCAAAGCGTTTGATAAGGTTCCCCACGGTAGGCTATTGCAAAAAATACGGAGGCTGGGGATTGAGGGTGATTTAGAGATGTGGATCAGAAATTGGCTAGCTGAAAGAAGACAGAGGGTGGTGGTTGATGGGAAATGTTCAGAATGGAGTACAATCACAAGTGGAGTACCACAAGGATCTGTTCTGGGGCCGTTGCTGTTTGTCATTTTTATCAATGACCTAGAGGAAGGCGCAGAAGGGTGGGTGAGTAAATTTGCAGACGATACTAAAGTCGGTGGTGTTGTCGATAGTGTGGAAGGATGTAGCAGGTTACAGAGGGATATAGATAAGCTGCAGAGCTGGGCTGAGAGGTGGCAAATGGAGTTTAATGTAGAGAAGTGTGAGGTGATTCACTTTGGAAGGAATAACAGGAATGCGGAATATTTGGCTAATGGTAAAGTTCTTGAAAGCGTGGATGAGCAGAGGGATCTAGGTGTCCATGTACATAGATCCCTGAAAGTTGCCACCCAGGTTGATAGGGTTGTGAAGAAGGCCTATGGAGTGTTGGCCTTTATTGGTAGAGGGATTGATTCCGGAGTCGGGAGGTCATGTTGCAGCTGTACAGAACTCTGGTACGGCCGCATTTGGAGTATTGCGTACAGTTCTGGTCACCGCATTATAGGAAGGACGTGGAGGCTTTGGAGCGGGTGCAGAGGAGATTTACCAGGATGTTGCCTGGTATGGAGGGAAAATCTTATGAGGAAAGGCTGATGGACTTGAGGTTGTTTTCGTTGGAGAGAAGAAGGTTAAGAGGAGACTTAATAGAGGCATACAAAATGATCAGGGGGTTGGATAGGGTGGACAGTGAGAGCCTTCTCCCGCGGATGGATATGGCTGGCACGAGGGGACATAACTTTAAACTGAGGGGTAATAGATATAGGACAGAGGTCAGAGGTAGGTTCTTTACGCAAAGAGTAGTGAGGCCGTGGAATGCCCTACCTGCTACAGTAGTGAACTCGCCAACATTGAGGGCATTTAAAAGTTTATTGGATAAACATATGGATGATAATGGCATAGTGTAGGTTAGATGGCTTTTGTTTTGGTGCAACATCGTGGGCCGAAGGGCCTGTACTGCGCTGTATTGTTCTATGTTCTATGTTCTATTCTATACCACAGCGGTACTTGTATCCACTTCATATTTATGTTGTCGATCTAAAATAAGTGTGGTCTATTAAGCAATTAAAGCACCTAATCGAACTTCCTCACTGGGGAACATTATCTCTTTCCTAACAAGAGATTTGTAGGCTCATGACATCATAGAATTGACAGTGCAGAAGGAGACCATTCAGCCCATCGAGTCTGCACCGACCCTTGGAAAGAGCACCCCCTCTTGAGGCCACGCCTTCACCTTATCCCCGTAACCCAGTAAACCCACCCAACCTTTTTGGACACGAAGGGGCAATTTAGCACGGCCAATCGACCTAACCTGCACATCTTTGGACTGTGGGAGGAAACCGGAGCACCCGGAGGAAACCCACGCAGACACGGGGAGGATGTGCAGACTCCGCACAGACAGTGACCCAAGCCGGGAATCGAACCTGGGACCCTGGAGCTGTGAGGCGACTGTGCTAGCCACTGTGCTACCGTGCCGCCCACAATGATGGAATGACCCTGAGTGGCTGTCGGTGGTTTTCCTGCCTCTGGAGCAGTTGAGTTGCGTCATGGCGTGGATGCAGTGAGTTGTCGGACAATCCCTCCCCTCCCCTCTCCCCTTGCTTCGGTGTACCTGTTGTTGGTGTTGAAATCTTTCTTCCTCCAAGGTCCTTGTAGCACTGGCCATTTCCTCCATGGCTTTGAGAAGCTGGGTGCTTGGAATTGCGTTCTCCAGGAGGATCATGCTCTGTCGATTTGCTTCTTGCTTTTGCACACGCATCTGTGTTCAAGGAGCAGAGAGATTAACGAAGAAAGAGGGGGAATAAATAAAGAGGAAAGGATTTTCTTTAAAATAATTATTCCCTGAATTGGAAAGACTCGGACATTCTGCTCTCATCTTGTGACTCTGCCCCCCTGCACACACATGGAAATATTCTACACTCTGTGTAAAGGGGTCTTATGTGGGGCATCGTACCAGCACAGTCCAGCTTGGCCGACGGGCCTGGGTCAGTGCTGTAATTTCTCTGTAATTCCAAAAACACACTGCGGGTGAAGCAAGTGAACGTTTTGTTCTCAACCAGGGTTGGAATTTTCCGGTCATTGGGATGCCCAGTGGCGTGAGGTGGTTTCAATCCCATTGACAAGCAGCGGGAAAATAGAACCTTCCGCCCAGGAACGACGCGCCACCGGGAAACTCACGACTGGGGGGACGGGAGAATCCAGCCCAAGGTTCCAGGAACCCCCCCCCCCCCCCCCCCCCCCCCCCCCCCCCGTTAAAGGGCAAACTGGATAGGAATGATTGCACAAAAGCAGTTGGGATCTGATTCGTCATCGTGCTGGGGCTTGTAGCTTTTGGACTCAAATTTAGGAGCGGGATCCCCATTGTCTCCCAGCCACAGCCAGTGTCTGCTGACCAGCTGGAGGTCTTTGCTGACCCTCTGGCGTCAGTTCACCTTGGGTCACCCTCTTCTCCCACATCCAGTGGGAGCTCTCCCTGCTCTGATGGACAGGCCACAGTGACAGACATAGAGTAACGTGGCCAAGCCAGCTTCGCTAGCCTCTGCAAATGACGGATACAGCTGAAGGTTGTTCTGAGTGTTTTTAGTGTTAGAATCATTGAATTTCCAGTGGAGAAGGAGGCCATTCGGCCCATCGAGTCTGCACCGGCTCTTGGAAAGGGCACCCTACCCAAGGTCCACACCTCCACCCTATCCCCATAACCCAGTAACCCCACCCAACACGAAGGCCAATTTTGGACACTAAGGGCAATTTATCACGGCCAATCCACCTAACCTGCACAACTTTGGACTGTGGGAGGAAACCGGAGCACCCGGAGGAAACCCACGCACACACGGGGAGGACGTGCAGACTCCGCACAGACAGTGGCCCAAGCCGGGAATCGAACCTGGGACCCTGGAGCTGTGAAGCAATTGTGATATCCACAATGCTACCGTGCTGCCCCTTAGGTATAAGGTCGCTCCAGTAGAGGGGTAGAATCTTTCAAAGACACCTCAAAGGCGTCCAGTTTCCCCTCTAAGCAGCTTTTCAGCTTCCACAAGTGTAAAGGGGAGCGGAGAGCACATGCACACTGGAGAACCTCAACTTTATTGACATGGAAAGATGTTCCGTTCCAAATCTTTTTTCAGTGGGATTGATGAAGCTTTACCCATTCCCACATCGAGCTCCTTCAATTCCTCAGTTAGGTAGATTTTCCACATTGCCTCTTATCGAACTGAATTTGTCTTCACACATGGACTAACTGTCTGAACTGGACGGCTCGGATTTAGGCCTCAGGCCTCATCATTATTCATCGAGCTAATATGGAGGTTAATAAATATTATGCTGTTTGCCTCTCTAGCAGTGACTCACAATTAAGTAAGACCTGGAGATGGAAGTAGGACTTCACATGAAGGGGCCCCGGCCAGCAGTGTTGTGAAGTCTGGAGGAGCGTTACTATTTATTCAATGAGTGACGGGAAACAGAGCGCACTCGGCTCCTGTGACAGTTGGTTGAGCAAAATGAGGCCTAAACCAGGCTTTGTTCCCTCAGTCAATTAGATACAAGGGGCCTAATGCCTGTCTGACCATCCTCACCTCCCCCCCCCCCCCCCCCCCACCCCGGCCCTGCCCCCACCTCCACCACCTTTGACTTGGATAAAGTTGGCCCTCAGGCATTCAGGAAAATACCGGTCTAAATGAGGCCAAACCAGCTGCTTTTGAAGGCCGCCAGCAGCAAGGTCAGTTCTGTTTGGCTCCACATTAAAACCACTGGCTCACTGGTGAGCACTACCCTCCTGACGTCAGCTCACTCCCCTTCCTCCCTCTCAGGGGCAACCTGTCAAATTCATGGATCCTTTTACTGACATCGGCCTTTGTTGTCCTAGATTTGGAAATGGAATACAAATTCTCAAATGACCATGGGGGGGATTTGACATCATGCTTTCCTGAATATTCATATCATTCCATTGCGCTGCCGGAATCAATGTGGTAACTTTCTCTGTGCTCCCATGGCTGCGCCACACAGCTGGAACATCTGGTACAGATGTGTACAGATGGCGATCCCAGAACGCGACGTGCAGCAATTGGGAAGGTCTGACCCCGGGCTCCCTGCCCTTACAGCTCCTTTACCTGATGCGCGTAGCTCTCAGCCAGCTGACGGAGGCTTTGCTCCAGCTCCAGATGTTCCTTGAGCTCCTCG